>NW_027182825.1:1099012-1474012 GCF_041146395.1 Eulemur rufifrons | reverse complement strand
ACACTAACCAAAAACCCTAATCACTAATCCCTAACCCTAACACTTAACCTTTACCCTAACCGTTAACCCTAACCCTAAATCTTAACACTGACCCTAACCTTAACTTTTAACTCTAAGGCTAACCCTTAACCCTACAGTAAGGAAGACCCTTAATGCTAATGGGATCCCTTATCCCTAACCCTAACACTACAGCTAAAAATAACCCTAACCTTGGATCCTTAAACCTAACCCCTAACACTTTCTTTAACCCCAAACCCTAACCCTAATCCTAAGCATTAAACCTAACCCGATCTCTTAACCCTAACGCTAGCCCTTACCCTAACGCCTAGATCTAACCCTAAATCTAACCTACCGTCTAATCCTAACCTTAAGCCCTAATGCTAACACTAACCCTGAACCCTAAACCTACCCGTAACCCTTAACACTAACCCTATCCGTTCACCTAAACCCTGACCCTAACCATTACCCGCACCCAAGCATTTAACCCTGACCCTAACACTAATTCTTTATGCTAACCTTAACACTAAACCCTAACCCTAAGCCCAACACTTATCCCTAATCCTATCCCTTAACCCTAACCCTAACCCTAATGCTAACCCCTAAACGTAACCCTAACCGTGACCAGGAAACCTACCCCTAACCTCTAACACAAACCATAGCACAGAACTCTAACCCTAAAACTAACCCTAACCCTAACCCTAAACCCTAACACTTAACCTTAACACTAAGCGTTAACACTCACGCTAACCTTTAATCCTAACCCTAATCCTAATCTTCAACCCTAAACCTAACACTTAACCCTAATTCTGTACCAAACCCTAACCCCTCATCTTAACCCTAACCGTAAACCTCAACCCTAAACCAAAGTGTAACCGTTAAACCTAAGAGTAACCTTTAACCCTAACCCTAATCCCTAACCCTAACACTAAACTTCATCCTTAACCCTAACCATAATCCTAACCCTAAATCTAATTCTCAGACTTCTTGCTTTCTTAGAGTTTAGAAAGCCTGCAATCCTCCCATGCCATGCGTGAAAGGAGGCTCTACCACTGTGTCCTGCATGAAACCCACGGGCCCATACCCAGAGTATGATAGAGTGGGTTCCCGGGTACAATCCCAGCCCCCTAAACTCCCCCCGCCCGCCTAATGCAGACAGGGCCCGTGCGCTAAGCATAAACAATACCTTTAACAGATAACCCTAACCCTGAACATAACACCCAACCCTGTTCCTATTTCTCCCCTTAACACGTAAACCTCACCGTGCGTCTAACTTTAACCTCTTATCCTAACGTTAATGCATAACCCATTTCCTGAGAACAACCCCTATCCCATAATTCTAACCCTATCTCCTAGTCATCACTGTGACACCTAATCCCTAACCCTAATTCTAAACCGCTAACCTTAACCGTAACCCTACCTACAACCCTAACACTGACAGTAACCCTTACTTCTAACCCCAACGCTATGCCCAACAAAAACCCTAACCCTTGACCCTAACCATTCACGCTAACCCCTAAGCCTTACCCTAACCCTTAACCCTTATCCTAATCCTAACCATTAAACCAAACCCTAGCTCTTAAGGCTAACCCTAAACCTTACCCTCACGACTAGACCTAACCCTGACACTAACCTAACACCTAACCCTAACCAGAACCCCTAAAGCTAACCCTGAACCCTATCCCTAACCCTAGCAGTAAACTTTAACCCTAAACCTAAGCCCAACCCGTAACACTAAACCTATCCTTTTACCCTAAAACTAACCCCTAAACCTAACCCCTATACCTCACCCTAACTCTAACCCCAATCCTAATTCTAACCATACCCCTTCATAAAACACTAACTCCTTGGCCGGGCGCGGTGGCTCACGCCTGTAATCCTACAACTCTGGGAGGCCGAGGCGGGCGGATCGCTCAAGGTCAGGCGTTCGAGACCAGCCTGAGCAAGAACGAGACACCGTCTCTACTAAAAATAGAAAGAAATTATCTGGCCAACTAAAATATATATAGAAAAAATTAGCCGGGCATGGTGGCGCATGACTGTAGTCCCAGCTACTCGGGAGGCTGAGGCAGTAGGATCGCTTAAGCCCAGGAGTTTGAGGTTGCTGTGAGCTAGGCTGACACCACGGCACTCACTCTAGCCCGGGCAACAAAGTGAGACTCTGTCTCAAAAAAAAAAAAAAAAAACAAAACAAACAAAAAAAACACTAACTCCTAACCGCTAACCCTAACACTAACCAAAAACCCTAATCACTAATCCCTAACCCTAACGCTTAACCTTTACCCTAACCGTTAACCCTCACCCTAAATCTTAACACTGACCCTAACTTTAACCTTTAACTGTAAGATTAACCCTTAACCCTACAGTAAGGAAGACCCTTAATGCTAATGGGATCCCTTATCCCTAGCCCTAACACTACAGCTAAAAATAACCCTAACCTTCGATCCTTAAACCTAACCTCTAACACTTACTTTAACCCCAAACCCTAACCCTAATCCTAAGCATTAAACCTAACCCTATCTCTTAACCCTAACGCTAGCCCTTACCCTAACGCCTAGATCTAACCCTAAATCTAACCTACCGCCTAATCCTAACCTTAAGCCCTAATGCTAACACTAACCCTGAACCCTAAACCTACCCGTAACCCTTAAAACTAACCCTATCCGTGAACCTAAACCCTGACCCTAACCATTACCCGCACCCAAGCATTTAACCCTGACCCAAACCCTAATCCTTAATGCTAACCTTAACACTAAACCCTAACCCTAAGCCCAACACTTAACCCTAATCCTATCCCTTAACCCTAACCCTAACCCTAACCTTAATGCTAACCCCTAAACGTAAACCTAACCATGACCAGTAAACCTAACCCTAACCTCTAAGACAAACCATAGCACATAAGTCTAACCCTAAAACTAACCCTAACCCTAACCCTAACCGTAAACCCTAACTCTTAACCTTAACCCTAAGCGTTAACTCTCACGCTAAACTTTAATCCTAACCCTAATCCTAATCTTCAACCCTAAACCTAACACTTAACCCTAACCCTGTACCAAACCCTAACCCCTCATCTTAACCCTAACCGTAAACCTCAACCCTAAACCAAAGTGTAACCATTAAACCTAAGAGTAACCTTTAACCCTAACCCTAATCCCTAACCCTAAGCCCTCACCCTAACACTAAACTTCATCCTTAACCCTAACCATAATCCTAACCCTAAATCTAATTCTCAGACTTCTTGCTTTCTTAGAGTTTAGAAAGCCTGCAATCCTCCCTTGCCATGCGTGAAAGGAGGCTCTACCACTGTGTCCTGCATGAAACCCACGGGCCCATACCCAGAGTATGATAGAGTGGGTTCCCGGGTACAATCCCAGCCCCCTAAACTCCCCCCGCCCGCCTACTGCACACAGGGCCCGTGCGCTAAGCATAAACAATACCTTTAACAGATAACCCTAACCCTGAACATAACACCCAACCCTGTTCCTATTTCTCCCCTTAACACGTAAACCTCACCGTGCGCCTAACTTTAACCTCTTATCCTAACGTTAATGCATAACCCATTTGCTGAGAACAACCCCTATCCCATATTTCTAACCCTATCTCCTAGTCATCACTGTGACACCTAATCCCTAATCCTAATTCTAAACCGCTAACCCTAACCGTAACCCTACCTACAACCCTAACACTGACAGTAACCCTTACTTTTAACCCCAACGCTATGCCTAACAAAAACCATAACCCTTGACCCTAACCCTTCACCCTAACCCCTAAGCCTTACCCTAACCCTTAACCCTAATCCTAATCTTAACCATTAAACCTAACCCTAGCTCTTAAAGCTAACCCTAAACCTTACCCTCACGACTAGACCTAACCCTGACACTAACCTAACACCTAACCCTAACCAGAACCCCTAAAGCTAACCCTGAACCCTATCCCTAACCCTAGCAGTAAACTTTAACCCTAAACCTAAGCCCAACCCGTAACCCTAATCCTATCCTTTTACCCTAAAACTAACCCCTAAACCTAACCCCTATACCTCATCCTAACTCTAACCCCAATCCTAATTCTAACCATACCCCTTCAGAAAACACTAACTCCTAACCGCTAACCCTAACACTAACCAAAACCCTAATCACTAATCCCTAACCCTAACGCTTAACCTTTACCCTGACCATTAACCCTCACCCTAAATCTTAACACTGACCCTAACCTTAACCTTTAACTCTAAGCCTAAGCCTTAACCCTACAGTAAGAAAGACCCTTAATGCTAATGGGATCCCTTATCCCTAACCCTAACACTACAGCTAAAAATAACCCTAATCTTGGATCCTAAAACCTAACCCCTAACACTTACTTTAACCCCAAATCCTAACCCTAATCCTAAGCATTAAACCTAACCCTATCTCTTAACCCTAACGCTAGCCCTTACCCTAACGCCTAGATCTAACCCTAAATCTAACCTACCGCCTAATCCTAACCTTAAGCCCTAATGCTAACACTAACCCTGAACCCTAAACCTACCCGTAACCCTTAACACTAACCCTATCCGTGAACCTTAACCCTGACCCTAACCATTACCCGCACCCAAGCATTTAACCCTGATTCTAACCCTAATCCTTAAGGATAAACCTTACACTAAACCCTAACCCTAAGCCCAACACTTAAACCTAATCCTATCCCTTAACCCTAACCCTAACCCTAATGTTACCCCCTAAACGTAACCCTAACCATGACCAGTAAACCTAACCCTAACCTCTAACACAAACCATAGCACATAACTCTAACCCTAAAACTAACCCTAACACTAACCCTAACCCTAAACCCTAACCCTTAACCTTAATCCTAAGCGTTAACTCTCACGCTAACCTTTAATCCTAACCCTAATCCTAATCTTCAACCCTAGACCTAACACTTAACCCTAACACTGTACCAAACCCTAACCCCTCATCTTAACCCTAACCGTAAACCTCAACCCTAAACCAAAGTGTAACCGTTAAACCTAAGAGTAACCTTTAACCCTAACCCTAATCCCTAACCCTAAGCCCTCACCCTAACACTAAACTTCAGCCTTAACCCTAACCAGAATCCTAACCCTAAATCTAATTCTCAGACTTCTTGCTTTCTTAGAGTTTAGAAAGCCTGCAATCCTCCCATGCCATGCGTGAAAGGAGGCTCTACCACTGTGTCCTGCATGAAACCCACGGGCCCATACCCAGAGTATGATAGAGTGGGTTCCCGGGTACAATCCCAGCCCCCTAAACTCCCCCCGCCCGCCTAATGCAGACAGGGCCCGTGCGCTAAGCATTAACATTACCTTTAAGAGATAACCCTAACCCTGAACATAACACCCAACCCTGTTCCTATTTCTTACCTTAACACGTAAACCTCACCGTGCGCCTAACTTTAACCTCTTATCCTAACGTTAATGCATAAACCATTTCCTGAGAACAACCCCTATCCCATAATTCTAAACCTATCTCCTAGTCATCACTGTGACACCTAATCCCTAACCCTAATTCTAAACCACTAACCCTAACCGTAACCCTACCTACAACCCTAACACTGACAGTAACCCTTACTTCTAACCCCAACGCTATGCCTAACAAAAACCCTAACCCTTGACCCTAACCCTTCACCCTAACCCCTAAGCCTTACCCTAACCCTTAACCCTAATCCTAATCCTAACCATTAAACCTAACCCTAGCTCTTAAAGCTAACCCTAAACCTTACCCTCACGACTAGACCTAACCCTGACAAAAACCTAACACCTAACACTAACCGGAACCCCTAAAGCTAACCGTGAACCTTATCCCTAACCTTAGCAGTAAACTTTAACCCTAAACCTAAGCCCAACCCGTAACCCTAATCCTATCCTTTTACCCTAAAACTAACCCCTAAACCTAACCCCTATACCTCACCCTAACTATAACCCCAATCCTAATTCTAACCATACCCCTTCATAAAACACTAACTCCTAACCGCTAACCCTAACACTAACCAAAAACCCTAATCACTAATCCCTAACCCTAACGCTTAAACTTTACCCTAACCGTTAACCCTCACCCTAAATCTTAACACTGACCCTTACCTTAACCTTTAACTCTAAGCCTAACCCTTAACCCTACAGTAAGGAAGACCCTTAATGCTAATGGGATCCCTTATCCCTAACCCTAACACTACAGCTAAAAATGACCCTAACCTTTGATCCTTAAACCTATCCCCTAACACTTACTTTAACCCCAAACCCTAACGCTAATCCTAAGCATTAAACCTAACCCTATCTCTTAACCCTAACGCTAGCCCTTACCCTAACGCCTAGATCTAACCCTAAATCTAACCTACCGCCTAATCCTAACATTAAGCCCTAATGCTAACACTAACCCTGAACCCTAAACCTACCCATAACCCTTAACACTAACCCTATCCGTGAACCTTAACCCTGACCCTAACCATTACCCGCACCCAAGCATTTAACCCTGACCCTAATCCTAATCCTTAATGCTAACCCTAACACTAAAACCTAAACCTAAGCCCAACAATTAACCCTAATCCTATCCCTTAACCCTAACCCCAACCCTACTCCCAATGCTAACCCCTAAACGTAACCCTAACCGTGACCAGTAAACCTAACCCTAACCTCTAACACAAACCATAGCACATAACTCTAACCCTAAAACTAACCCTAACCCTAACCCTAACCCTAAACTCTAACTCTTAACCTTAACCCTAAGCGTTAACTCTCACACTAACCTTTAATCCTAACCCTAATCCTAATCTTCAACCCTAAACCTAACAGTTAACCCTAACCCTGTACCAAACCCTAACCCCTCATCTTAACCCTAACCGTAAACCTCAACCCTAAACCAAAGTGTAACCGTTAAACCTAAGAGTAACCTTTAACCCTATCCCTAATACTTAACCCTAAGCCCTCACCCTAACACTAAACTTCATCCTTAACCCTAACCAGAATCCTAACCCTAAATCTAATTCTCAGACTTCTTGCTTTCTTAGAGTTTAGAAAGCCTGCAATCCTCCCATGCCATGCGTGAAAGGAGGCTCTACCACTGTGTCCTGCATGAAACCCACGGGCCCATACCCAGAGTATGATAGAGTGGGTTCCCGAGTACAATCCCAGCCCCCTAAACTCCCCCCGCCCGCCTAATGCAGACAGGGCCCATGCGCTAAGCATAAACAATACCTTTAACAGATAACCCTAACCCTGAACATAACACCCTACCCTGTTCCTATTTCTCCCCTTAACACGTAAACCTCACCGTGCGCCTAACTTTAACCTCTTATCCTAACGTTAATGCATAACCCATTTCCTGAGAACAACCCCTATCCCATAATTCTAAACCTATCTCCTAGTCATCACTGTGACACCTAATCCCTAACCCTAATTCTAAACCGCTAACCCTAACCGTAACCCTACCTACAACCCTAACACTGACAGTAATCCTTACTTCTAACCCCAACGCTATGCCTAACAAAAACCCTAACCCTTGACCCTAACCCTTCACCCTAACCCCTAAGCCTTACCCTAACCCTTAACCCTAATCCTAATCCTAACCATTAAACCTAACCGTAGCTCTTAAAGCTAACCCTAAACCTTACCCTCACGACTAGACCTAACCCTGACACTAACCTAACACCTAACCCTAACCAGAACCCCTAAAGCTAACCCTAAACCCTATCCGTAACCCTAGGAGTAAACTTTAACCCTAAACCTAAGCCCAACCCGTAACCCTAATCCTATCCTTTTACCCTAAAACTAACCCCTAAACCTAACCCCTAAACCTCACCCTAACTCTAACCCCAATCCTAATTCTAACCATACCCCTTCATAAAACACTAACTCCTAACCGCTAACCCTAACACTAACCAAAAACCCTAATCACTAATCCCTAACCCTAACGCTTAACCTTTACCCTAACCGTTTACCCTCACCCTAAATCTTAACACTGACCCTAACCTTAACCTTTAACTCTAAGCCTAACCCTTTACCCTACAGTAAGGAAGACACTTAATGCTTAAGGGATCCCTTATCCCTAACCCTAACACTACAGCTAAAAATAACCCTAACCTTTGATCCTTAAACCTAACCCCTAACACTTACTTTAACCCCAAACCCTAACCCTAATCCTAAGCATTAAACCTAACCCTATCTCTTAACCCTAACGCTAGCTCTTACCCTAATGCCTAGATCTAACCCTAAATCTAACCTCCCGCCTAATCCTAACATTAAGCCCTAATGCTAACACTAACCCTGAACCCCAAACCTACCCGTAACCCTTAACACTAACCCTATCCGTGAACCTCAACCCTGACCCTAACCATTACCCGCACCCAAGCATTTAACCCTGACCCTAACCCTAATCCTTAATGCTAACCCTAACACTAAACCCTAACGCTAAGCCCAACACTTAACCCTAATCCTATGCCTTAACCCTAACCCTAATCCTACTCCTAATGCTAACCCCTAAACGTAACCCTAACTGTGACCAGTAAACCTAACCCTAACCTCTAACACAAACCATAGCACATAACTCTAACCCTAAAACTAACCCTAACCCTAACCCTAAACCCTAACTGTTAACCTTAACCCTAAGCGTTAATTCTCACGCTAACCTTTACTCCTAACCCTAATCCTAATCTTCAACCCTAAACCTAAGACTTAATCCTAACCCTGTACCAAACCCTAACCCCTCATCTTAACCCTAACCTTAAACCTCTACCCTAAACCAAAGTGTAACCGTTCAACCTAAGAGTAACCTTTAACCCTAACCCTAATCCCTAACCCTAAGCCCTCACCCTAACACTAAACTTCATCCTTAACCCTAACCATAATCCTAACCCTAAATCTAATTCTCAGGCTTCTTGCTTTCTTAGAGTTTAGAAAGCCTGCAATCCTCCCATGACATGTGTGAAAGGAGGCTCTACCACTGTGTCCTCCATGAAACCCACGGACCCATACCCAGAGTATGATAGAGTGGGTTCCCGGGTACAATCCCAGCCCCCTAAACTCCCCCCGCCCGCCTAATGCAGACAGGGCCCGTGCGCTAAGCATAAACAATACCTTTAACAGATAACCCTAACCCTGAACATAACACCCAACCCTGTTCCTATTTCTCCCATTAACACGTAAACCTCACCGTGCGCCTCACTTTAACCTCTTATCCTAACGTTAATGCATAACCCATTTCCTGAGAACAACCCCTATCCCATAATTTTAACCCTATCTCCTAGTCAACCCTGTGACACCTAATCCCTAAACCTAATTTTAAACCACTAACCCTAACCGTAACCCTACCTACAACCCTAACACTGACAGTAACCCTTACTTCTAACCCCAACGCTATGCCTAAGAAAAACCCTAACCCTTCACCCTAACCCCTAAGCCTTACCCTAATCCTTAACCCTAATCCTAATCCTAACCATTAAACCTAACCCTAGCTCTTAAAGCTAACCCTAAACCTTACCCTCACGACTAGACCTAACCCTGACACTAAGCTAACACCTCACCCTAACCAGAACCCCTAAAGCTAACCCTGAAACCTATCCCTAACCCTAGCAGTGAACTTTAACCCTAAACCTAAGCCCAACCCGTAACCCTAATCCTATCCTTTTACCCTAAAACTAACCCCTATACCTCATCCTAACTCTAACCCCAATCCTAATTCTAACCATACCCCTTCATAATACACTAACTCCTAACCGCTAACCCTAACACTAACCAAAAACCCTAATCACTAATCCCTAACCCTAACGCTTAACCTTTACCCTAACTGTTAACCTACACCCTAAATCTTAACACTGACCCTTACCTTAACCTTTAACTCTAAGTCTAACACTTAACCCTACAGTAAGGAAGACCCTTAATGCTAATGGGATCCCTTATCCCTAACCCTAACACTACAGCTAAAAATGACCCTAACCTTGGATCCTTAAACCTATCCCCTAACACTTACTTTAACCCCAAACCCTAACGCTAATCCTAAGCATTAAACCTAACCCTATCTCTTAACCCTAACGCTAGCCCTTACCCTAACGCCTAGATCTAACCCTAAATCTAACCTACCGCCTAATCCTAACATTAAGCCCTAATGCTAACACTAACCCTGAACCCTAAACCTACCCGTAACCCTTAACACTAACCCTATCCGTGAACCTTAACCCTGACCCTAACCATTACCCGCACCCAAGCATTTAACCCTGACCCTAATCCTAATCCTTAATGCTACCCCTAACACTAAAATCTAACCCTAAGCCCAACACTTAACCCTAATCCTATCCCTTAACCCTAACCGAAACCCTACTCCTAATGCTAACCCCTAAACGTAACCCTAACCGTGACGAGTAAACCTAACCCTAACCTCTAACACAAACCATAGTACATAACTCTAACCCTAAAACTAACCCTAACCGTAACCTTAAGCCTAAACCCTAACTCTTAACCTTAACCCTAAGCGTTAACTCTCACGCTAACCTTTAATCCTAACCCTAATCCTAATCTTCAACCCTAAACCTAACACTTAACCCTAACCCTGTACCAAACCCTAACCCCTCATCTTAACCCTAACCGTAAACCTCAATCCTAAACCAAAGTGTAACCGTTAAACCTAAGAGTAACCTTTAACCCTATCCCTAATACTTAACCCTAAGCCCTCACCCTAACACTAAACTTCATCCTTAACCCTAACCAGAATCCTAACCCTAAATCTAATTCTCAGACTTCTTGCTTTCTTAGAGTTTAGAAAGCCTGCAATACTCCCATGCCATGCGTGAAAGGAGGCTCTACCACTGTGTCCTGCATGAAACCCACGGGCCCATACCCAGAGTATGATAGAGTGGTTTCCCGGGTACAATCCCAGCCCCCTAACTCCCCCCGCCCGCCTAATGCAGACAGGGCCCGTGCGCTAAGCATAAGCAATACCTTTAACAGATAACCCTAACCCTGAACATAACACCCTACCCTGTTCCTATTTCTCCCCTTAACACGTAAACCTCACCGTGCGCCTAACTTTAACCTCTTATCCTAACGTTAATGCATAACCCATTTCCTGAGAACAACACCTATCCCATAATTCTAACCCTATATCCTAGTCATCAGTGTGACACCTAATCCCTAACCCTAATTCTAAACCGCTAACCCTAACCGTAACCCTACCTACAACCCTATCACTGACAGTAACCCTTACTTCTAACCCCAACGCTATGCCTAACAAAAACCCTAACCCTTGACCCTAACCCTTCACCCCAACCCCTAAGCCTTACCCTAACCCTTAACCCTAATCCTAATCCTAACCATTAAACCTAACCCTAGCTCTTAAAGCTAACCTTAAACCTTACCCTCACGACTAGAGCTAACCCTGACACTAACCTAACACCTAACCCTAACCAGAACCCCTAAAGCTAACCCTAAACCCTATCCCTAACCCTAGCAGTAAACTTTAACCCTAAACCTAAGCCCAACCCGTAACCCTAATCCTATCCTTTTACCCTAAAACTAACCCCTAAACCTAACCCCTATACCTCACCCTATCTCTAACCCCAATCCTAATTCTAACCATACCCCTTCATAAAACACTAACTCCTAACCGCTAACCCTAACACTAACCAAAAACCCTAATCACTAATTCCTAACCCTAACGCTTAACCTTTACCCTAACCGTTAACCCTCACCCTAAATCTTAACACTGACCCTAACCTTAACCTTTAACTCTAAGCCTAACCCTTTACCCTACAGTAAGGAAGAACCTTAATACTAATGGGATCCCTTATCCCTAACCCTAACACTACAGCTAAAAATAACCCTAACCTTTGATCCTTATATCTAACCCCTAAACTTACTTTAACCCCAAACCCTAACCCTAATCCTAAGCATTAAACCTAACCCTATCTCTTAACCCTAACGCTAGCCCTTACCCTAACGCCTAGATCTAACCCTAAATCTAACCTACCGCCTAATCCTAACCTTAATCCCTAATGCTAACACTAACCCTGAACCCCAAACCTACCCGTAACCCTTAACACTAACCCTATCCGTGAACCTCAACCCTGACCCTAACCATTACCCGCACCCAAGCATTTTACCCTGACCCTAACCCTAATCCTTAATGCTAACCCTAACACTAAACCCTAACGCTAAGCCCAACAATTAACCCTAATCCTATCCCTTAACCCTAACCCTAACCCTATTCCTAATGCTAACCCCTAAACGTAACCCTAACTGTGACCAGTAAACCTAACCCTAACCTCTAACACAAACCATAGCACATAACTCTAACCCTAAAACTAACCCTAACCCTAACCCTAAACCCTAACTCTTAACCTTAACCCTAAGCGTTAACTCTCACGCTAACCTTTAATCCTAACCCTAATCCTAATCTTCAACCCTAAACCTAACACTTAACCCTAACCCTGTACCAAACCCTAACCCCTCATCTTAACCCTAACCGTAAACCTCAACCCTAAACCAAAGTGTAACCGTTAAACCTAAGAGTAACCTTTAACCCTAACCCTAATCCCTAACCCTAAGCCCTCACCCTAACACTAAACTTCATCCTTAACCCTAACCATAATCCTAACCCTAAATCTAATTCTCAGGCTTCTTGCTTTCTTAGAGTTTTGAAAGCCTGCAATCCTCCCATGACATGTGTGAAAGGAGGCTCTACCACTGTGTCCTCCATGAAACCCACGGACCCATACCCAGAGTATGATAGAGTGGTTTCCCGGGTACAATCCCAGCCCCCTAAACTCCCCCCGCCCGCCTAATGCAGACAGGGCCCGTGCGCTAAGCATAAACAATACCTTTAACAGATAACCCTAACCCTGAACATAACACCCAACCCTGTTCCTATTTCTCCCCTTAACACGTAAACCTCACCGTGCGCCTAACTTTAACCTCTTATCCTAACGTTAATGCATAACCCATTTCCTGAGAACAACCCCTATCCCATAATTTTAACCCTATCTCCTAGTCATCACTGTGACACCTAATCCCTAACCCTAATTTTAAACCGCTAACCCTAACCGTAACCCTACCTACAACCCTAACACTGACAGTAACCCTTACTTCTAACCCCAACGCTATGGCTAACAAAAACCCTAACCCTTCACACTAACCCCTAAGCCTTACCCTAACCCTTAACCCTAATCCTAATCCTAACCATTAAACCTAACCCTAGCTCTTAAAGCTAACCCTAAACCTTACCCTCACGACTAGACCTAACCCTGACACTAAGCTAACACCTCACCCTAACCAGAACCCCTAAAGCTAACCCTGAACCCTATCCCTAACTCTAGCAGTGAACTTTAACCCTAAACCTAAGCCCAACCCGTAACCCTAATCCTATCCTTTTACCCTAAAACTAACACCTATACCTCACCCTAACTCTAACCCCAATCCTAATTCTAACCAAACCCTTTCATAAAACCCTGACTCCTAACCGCTAACCCTAACACTAACCAAAAACCCTAATCACTAATCCCTAACCCTAACGCTTAACCTTTACCCTGACCATTAACCCTCACCCTAAATCTTAACACTGACCCTAACCTTAACCTTTAACTCTAATCCTAACCCTTAACCCTACAGTAAGGAAGACCCTTAATGCTAATGGGATCTGTTATCCCTAACCCTAACACTACAGCTAAAAATAACCCTAACCTTTGATCCTTAAACCTAACCCCTAACACTTACTTTAACCCCAAACCCTAACCCTAATCTTAAGCATTAATCCTAACCATATCTCTTAACCCTAATGGTAGCCCTTACCCTAACGCCTAGATCTAACCCTAAATCTAACCTACCGCCTAATCCTAACCTTAAGCCCTAATGCTAACACTAACCCTGAACCCTAAACCTACCCGTAACCCTTAAGACTAACCCTATCCGTGAACCTTAACCCTGATCCTAACCATTACCCGCACCCAAGCATTTAACCCTGACCCTAACCCTAATCCTTAATGATAACCCTAACACTAAACCCTAACCCTAAGCCCAACACTTAACCCTAATCCTATCCCTTAACCCTAACCCTAACCCTAATGCTACCCCCTAAACGTAACCCTAACCGTGACCAGTAAACCTAACCCTAACCTCTAACACAAACCATGGCACATAACTCTAACCCTAAAACTAACCCTAACCCTAACCCTAACCCTAAACCCTAACTCTTAACCTTAACCCTAAGCGTTAACTCTCACGCTAACCTTTAATCCTAACCCTAATCCTAATCTTCAACCCTAAACCTAACACTTAACCCTAACCCTGTACCAAAACCTAACCCCTCATCTTAACCCTAACCGTAAACCTGAACCCTAAACCAAAGTGTAACCGTTAAACCTAAGAGTAACCTTTAACCCTAACCCTAATCCCTAACCCTAAGCCCTCACCCTAACACTAAACTTCATCCTTAACCCTAACTAGGCCGGGCGCGGTGGCTCTCGCCTGTAATCCTAGCACTCTGGGAGGCTGAGGCGGGTGGATCGCTCGAGGCCAGGTGTTCGAGACCAGCCTGAGCAAGAGTGAGACCCCGTCTCTACTAAAAATAGAAAGAAATTATATGGACAACTAAAATATATATATACAAAGAATTAGCAGGGCATGGTGGCGCATTTCTGTAGTCCCAGCTACTCGGGAGGCTGAGGCAGTAGGATCGCTTAAGCCCAGGAGTTTGAGGTTCTGTGAGCTACACTGACGCCACGGCACTCACTCTAGCCCAGGCAACAGAGTGAGACTCTGTCTCAAAAAAAAAAAAAAAAAAAAAAAAAAAAAAAAAAAAAAGACCCTAACAATAATCCTAACCCTAAATCTAATTCTCAGACTTCTTGCTTTCTTAGAGTTTAGAAAGCCTGCAATCCTCCCATGCCATGCGTGAAAGGAGGCTCTACCACTGTGTCCTGAATGAAACCCACGGGCCCATACACAGAGTATGATAGAGTGGGTTCCCGGGTACAATCTCAGCCCCCTAAACTCACCCCGCCCGCCTTATGCAGACAGGGCCCGTGCGCTAAGCATAAACAATACCTTTAACAGATAACCCTAACCCTGAACATAACACCCAACCCTGTTCCTATTTCTCCCCTTAACACGCAAACCTCACCGTGCGCCTAACTTTAACCTCTTATCCTAACGTTAATGCATAACCCATTTCCTGAGAACAACCCCTATCCCATAATTCTAACCCTATCTCCTAGTCATCACTGTGACACCTAATCCCTAACCCTAATTCTAAACCGCTAACCCTAACCGTAACCCTACCTACAACCCTAACACTGACAGTAACCCTTACTTCTAACCCCAACGCTATGCCTAACAAAAAACCTAACCCTTGACCCTAACCCTTCACTCTAACCCCTAAGCCTTACCCTAACCCTTAACCCTAATCCTAATCCTAACCATTAAACCTAACCCTAGCTCTTAAAGCTAACCCTAAACCTTACCCTCACGACTAGACCTAAGCCTGACACTAACCTAACACCTAACCCTAACCAGAACCCCTAAAGCTAACCCTGAACGCTATCCCTAACCCTAGCAGTAAACTTTAACCCTAAACCTAAGCCCAACCCGTAACCCTAATCCTATCCTTTTACCCTAAAACTAACCCCTATACCTCACCCTAACTCTAACCCCAATCCTAATTCTAACCATACCCCTTCATAAAACACTAACTCCTAACCGCTAACCCTAACACTAACCAAAAACCCTAATCACTAATCCCTAACCCTAACGCTTAACCTTTACCCTGACCATTAAACCTCACCCTAAATCTTAACACTGACCCTAACCTTAACCTTTAACTCTAAGCCTAACCCTTAACCCTACAGTAAGGAAGACCCTTAATGCTAATGGGATCCGTTATCCCTAACCCTAACACTACAGCTAAAAATAACCCTAACCTTTGATCCTTAAACCTAACCCCTAACACTTACTTTAACCCCAAACCCTAACCCTAATCCTAAGCATTAAACCTAACCCTATCTCTTAACCCTAACGCTAGGCCTTACCCTAACGCCTAGATCTAACCCTAAATCTAACCTACCTCCTAATCCTAACCTTAAGCCCTAATGCTAACACTAACCCTGAACCCTAAACCTACCCGTAACCCTTAACACTAACCCTATCCGTGAACCTTAACCCTGACTCTAACCATTACCCGCACCCAAGCATTTAACCCTGACCCTAACCCTAATCCTTAATGATAACCCTAACACTAAACCCTAACCCTAAGCCCACCACTTAACCCTAATCCTATCCCTTAACCCTAACCCTAACCCTAATGCTACCCCCTAAACGTAACCCTAACCGTGTCCAGTAAACCTAACCCTAACCTCTAACACAAACCATGGCACATAACTCTAACCCTAAAACTAACCCTAACCCTAACCCTAACCCTAAACCCTAACTCTTAACCTTAACCCTAAGCGTTAACTCTCACGCTAACCTTTAATCCTAACCCTAATCCTAATCTTCAACCCTAAACCTAACACTTAACCCTAACCCTGTACCAAACCCTAACCCCTCATCTTAACCCTAACCGTAAACCTCAACCCTAAACCAAAGTGTAACCGTTAAACCTAAGAGTAACCTTTAACCCTAACCCTAATCCCTAACCCTAAGCCCTCACCCTAACACTAAACTTCATCCTTAACCCTAACCATAATCCTAACCCTAAATCTAATTCTCAGACTTCTTGCTTTCTTAGAGTTTCGAAAGCCTGCAATCCTCCCATGCCATGCGTGAAAGGAGGCTCTACCACTGTGTCCTGCATGAAACCCACGGGCCCATACCCAGAGTATGATAGAGTGGGTTCCCGGGTACAATCCCAGCCCCCTAAACTCCCCCCGCCCGCCTAATGCAGACAGGGCCCGTGCGCTAAGCATAAACAATACCTTTAACAGATGACCCTAACCCTGAACATAACACCCAACCCTGTTCCTATTTCTCCCCTTAACACGTAAACCTCACCGTGCGCCTAACTTTAACCTCTTATCCTAACGTTAATGCATAACCCATTTCCTGAGAACAACCCCTATCCCATAATTCTAACCCTATCTCCTAGTCATCACTGTGACACCTAATCCCTAACCCTAATTCTAAACCGCTAACCCTAACCGTAACCCTACCTACAACCCTAACACTGACAGTAACCCTTACTTCTAACCCCAACGCTATGCCTAACAAAAACCCTAACCCTTGACCCTAACCCTTCACCCTAACCCTTAACCCTAATCCTAATCCTAACCATTAAACCTAACCCTAGCTCTTAAAGCTAACCCTAAACTTTACCCTCACGACTAGATCTAACCCTGACCCTAACCTAACACCTAACCCTAACCAGAACCCCTAAAGCTAACCCTGAACCCTATCCCTAACCCTAGCAGTAAACTTTAACCCTAAACCTAAGCCCAACCCGTAACCCTAATCCTATCCTTTTACCCTAAAACTAACCCCTAAACCTAACCCCTATACCTCACCCTAACTCTAACCCCAATCCTAATTCTAACCATACCCCTTCATAAAACACTAACTCCTAACCGCTAACCCTAACACTAACCAAAAACCCTAATCACTAATCCCTAACCCTAACGCTTAACCTTTACCCTAACCGTTAACCCTCACCCTAAATCTTAACACTGACCCTAACCTTAACCTTTAACTCTAAGCCTAACCCTTAACCCTACAGTAAGGAAGACCCTTAATGCTAATGGGATCCCTTATCCCTAACCCTAACACTACAGCTAAAAATAACCCTAACCTTTGATCCTTAAACCTAACCCCTAACACTTACTTTAACCCCAAACCCTAACCCTAATCCTAAGCATTAAACCTAACCCTATCTCTTAACCCTAACGCTACCCTTACCCTAACGCCTAGATCTAACCCTAAATCTAACCTACCGGAAGAAAGATGGCGGAGTGGTGTTGACGGCCTGAATCTGCGCTCCCGGGAAGGAAGGCATCGATCCGGACCTGCCACAATGCTAGAAGACCGCTCCCACACAGGAACAGCGGTGTGAATCCACGGAGAATCAGCGTGGGACAAACAGAGCGAGTGAGGTCTGAGGTGATCGAAAATTAGGAATGCGGGACAGACACTAGCCAGCGGAGCGCGTGTCGGATACACCCGCCCCCAGCCGGGGCGGGTGCAGCCTCTCGGGAAAGCGGCTTGCCCTCCACTCCCAATTGAACAGGGCCCTGACCCAGGCCAGCACAGAATCACTGAGGGATATGTGGCACATTGGAGACAGGAGGCTTTTTTTGAGAAATTACCTTAGAACCTGGGGGATCTCAGCTGAGACAGCGCTTGGCGAGGAGGGACGGATCTGCCCCAGGGCAGAAAAACACAAAAGACTCCCGGACAGCAAATAGCGTTGTACCCCGTGCTGCCTTTTTCGGCAGTTCTCCAGCCGGTCACCCCCGGTGCGTGTCCTTGCTGGCCAGCCCCTGGGCAGTGGCGGTCTCTGCCTGCCGGGGAGCCGGTCCCCTCCAGCCCCGGAGCTCGGCAGGCGCCATCTTGAAAGCAAGAGCGAAACGGCTCGGGAGCCAAAAAGTGCCCAGCAGCTCTTTCTGCCCGTGCTGCCTTTTTCGGCAGTTCTCCAGCCGGTCACCCCCGGTGCGCGTCCTTGCTGGCCAGCCCCTGGGCAGTGGCGGTCTCTGCCTGCCGGGGAGCCGGTCTCCTCCAGCCCCGGAGCTCGGCAGGCGCCATCTTGAAAGCGAAGGCAAAACCGCTCGGGAGCCAAAAAGTGCCCAGCGGCTCTTTCTGCCCGTGCTGCCTTTTTCGGCGGTTCTCCAGCCGGTGACCCCCTGGTGCGCGTCCTTGCTCGCCAGCCCCCGGGCAGTGGTGGTCTCTGCCTGCCGAGGAGCCGGTCTCCTCCAGCCCCGGAGCTCGGCAGGCGCCATCTTGAAAGCGAGGGCGAAACCGCTCGGGAGCCATAAAGTGCCGAGCGGCTCTCTCTGCCGGGCGCCCTCCGCTGGTCTCTGAACCAACGCCAGGAGTGCGGGATATGTCGGGGCCGCGCTCGGGGTGAAGGGGCAGAGCTGCGCTAAGGCAAAAAAAAAAAAAAAAAAAACCACGAACAAGAAGAATAGGCTCGCCGAACTGTATATTTTATTCTTGGTAAATTTCTTCTGGGTTTTGTTTGTTTGTGTTTGTGTTTGTTTTGTTTTTTGGGGGTTTTTTCTTTTTTTTCTTTCCTTTTCTTTTCTTTTTCTTTTTTTTTCCGGCGGCGGACAGCCTCGGCGGGCACCTTTGCCCTCTGGGCCTCTGGCTGCCGCGCCTTTCTGAGCGCAGAGGTTGGATCCCCACCACCCTCGGAGCTGTGCGGGCGCGCAGACGTCATCTTGAAATCCACTGCGAAACCGCCGTGGACCCAGCCGGGTGGGCGTGAAGGGGCGGAGCTGTGCTAAGGCGTAAAAACAAAAACATCTTATGGCCGCTCCGGACCCAGCCGAGCGGAAGTGAAGGGGCAGAGCTGTGCTAAGGCGTAAAACAAACAAACAAACAAAAAAACATTGAGTCGCTGAATTATATATTTCAGATTTGTGTATTTTTCTGCCTTGCGGTGTGGTGAAGTGCTATGTAGTTTGTTTTTGTTCATTTTTGTTGGCGTTTTTGGTGTTTTTTGGTTTGGCTTTTTGCGTTTCTTTTCTTTCTTTTTTTCTTTTTTTTTTTCTTTTTCTTTCTTTCTTTTTCTTCTTTTTTTCTTTTCTCTTTCGTTTTCTCCTCTTTCTTTTCTTTCTTTCCTTTTCTTTTTTCTTTTTTTTTTTCCTCTTCTCTTTCTCCTCTCTTTTTGCCTTCTAACTGGGGACCCATGGTGAGCTTCGGAACGGGCCAGGTCCCTGGCTCTGGTACATACCGGATCCTGAGTAGTCACCCCCAGGGCCGGAGATCTGCGGGCACGCAATTGCCACTCTAGGGCCCACAGCCAAGTCACTGCGGAGCAATAGGGTACCAAGAGGCTCCCTGGACGGCCCTCTCCCCTGGTCCACGGACCTTATATAGGATCCCTGCCCAAGTGTAAACACTGAATACTTCTCCAGAAGCAAGAGTGTGGAACCTGATCCCTGGGGACATTGGGCCAAGACAGACTTTTGCCCGTGGGAGCTACAGCAACTGGGGCGCTGAGCAAGCAAAGTCACCATCCTCTCCCCATAGCTAGTATCTTGCCGGCAGATAGAGGCAGAAACCACCCCTATAGAGGAAGAACCAAAGGGAAACAAACAAACAAACAAACAAAGAGAATTTCAGTCTACTATTAGTGTGGACCCTGCCTGCCTTCTGAAAGACCACAACACAGTGTCCTAACTCACCAAAGCGGTCCTGGATCACTCCAATCCTCTATGATTGGACCCATCGGAAGCAGTCCCCCAACGGAAACAGAAAAATCTCTGAACAATACACAACAGTCTCCCCCTCTTGCCAAAAGAAGCAATATACCTAGACTGTTTCACAGCCTAAGAATAGAGCACAAAGAGTCCTGTTAACCAGACTAAACCTATAAGTAAAGATCCAACGACAAATCTAGATGGGAAGGGCCCAGCGAAAAAACACGGAGAGCAAAAAGAATCAAATGGAAAGCTCATCCCCAAAGAGAAATACCAGCTCCCAACCATCTGACACAAACCAGACTCAAAACACCAACATGTCACAGGAAGAATTCCAATTATGGATTATAAACAAGCCGAATAATATACAAGAATCAATGGATAAACAACACAAGGAAAACACAAAAAAAATACAGGATTTGGAGGAAAAATTCACTAAAGAAATTGAAATATTGAAGAAAAACCAAACTGAACTCCTAGAAGTGAAGAATTCACTCAGAGAGCTACAAAACACTGTGGAAAGTCTCAAGAGCAGGGTAGATCAAACAGAGGAAAGAATATCAGAAATTGAAGATAACTCCTTCCAACTAAATAAGTCAGTCACAGAGATAGATCAAAAAAGTAAGAGAAATGATCTGAGTCTTCAAGAAATGTGGGATTATGTGAAGAAACCTAACTTGAGAGTTATTGGCATTCCTGAGGGTGAAGAAGATAACAAGCAAGGGTTGGACAAGCTATTTGAAGACATAATCGAGGAAAATTTTCCAGGCCTTGCCAATACTCTAGACATACAGATTCAAGAAGCTCAAAGGACCCCTGGGAGATTCATAGCAAATAGGAAAACACCACGCCACGTAGTCATCAGGCTGACCAAAATATCCACTAAAGAGTCACTTCTCCGAGCTGTAAGGAGAAAGAAACAAGTAACTTACAAAGGAAAACCCATCAGAATTACGCCAGATTTCTCAGCTGAAACCTTACAAGCAAGAAGAGGTTGGGGCCTCATTTTCACGCTTCTGAAACAGAATAATGCCCAGCCTAGAATCTTGTACCCAGCTAAGCTAAGTTTTCTATACGAAGGAGAAATCAAGACATTCTCAGATAAACAAAGGTTGAGGGAATTCACCAAGACAAGACCAGCCCTCCAAGAAGTACTCAAAAGAGAATTATACACAGATGAGCACAAGAAAGATCCACGAATGTAAAACTACTCAAGAGCTAAAGATGAAATTCCAGATACCACAATGGCCCAGGAGAGAAAACATCACAATGAAGTTCTACCCAACAAGCTGAACAAAAAACTGTCTCACCTATCAGTTTTCTCAATAAATGTGAATGGCTTGAACTCCCCACTCAAGAGACATAGACTGGCCCAATGGATAAAAAAATACAATCCAAGTATCTGCTGTCTTCAAGAAACTCACCTAACCTGCAAAGATGCATTTAGACTGAAAATAAAAGGATGGAAATCGATATTTCAAGCAAATGGTAACCAAAAGAAAGCTGGTGTGGCAATCTTAATTTCCAATAACTTAGCTTTCAAACCAACAAAAATAATAAAAGACAAAGATGGCTACTACATACTGATTAAAGGCACAATTCATCAAGAAGCCATGACTATACTCAATATATATGCACCCAACCTAGGTGCACCTAGATTCATAAAGCAAACCCTACTAGATCTCAACCAAATGATAGATAACAATACTGTAATAGCTGGAGACTTTAACACCCCACTGACAGTACAGGACAGATCCTCTAAACAGAAAATAAACAAAGACATAATGGACCTAAATAGAATGCTAGAACAAATGGGCATGGCTGACATCTATAGGACATTCTACCCAAAGTCCACAGAATATACATTCTTATCATCAGCTCACGGGACATTCTCTAAGATTGACCATGTCCTAGGACATAAATCATGTCTTCAAAAATTCAAAAAAATAGAAATTATACTATGCATCTTCTCAGATCACAGCGGAATAAAAGTAACAATGATCACAAACAGAAACCCTCACTCTTACTCAAAGTCATGGAAGCTAAATAACCTTCTCCTGAATAATTATTCTATAAAAGAAGAAATCAAGATGGAAATCAAAAATTTCTTTGAATTAAATGACAATGGAGATACAACTTATCAAAATCTATGGGATGCAGCTAAAGCAGTCCTGAGAGGAAAATTCATATCCATAAATGCCTATATCAAAAAGACAGAAAACATGCAAATAGACAACCTAACGAATAGACTCAAAGAGCTGGAGAAAGAAGAACAGAACGATCCCAAACCCAGCAGAAGGCGAGAAATTACTAAGATCAAATCAGAACTAAATGAAAAGGACAACAAAGAAACTATAAGGGAAATTAATAAAACAAAAAGTTGGTTCTTTGAAAAGATAAACAAAATAGACACACCTCTGGCTAGACTAACCAAGAGCACAAAAGTAAAATCTCTAATAACCTCCATTAGGAACATGAAAGGAGAAATCACAACCGATGCTACAGAGATACAAGATATCATCTATGAATTCTACAAAAATCTTTATGCACACAAACTGGAGAACGTGGAGGAAATGGACAAATTTTTAGAAACACATAGTCTTCCCAGGCACAACCAGGAAGAAATAGAGTACCTGAACAGACCCATATCAAGAACTGAAATCGAAACAGCAATAAAAAACCTTCCCAAAAAGAAAAGCCCTGGTCCAGATGGGTTCACACCTGAATTTTACCATACATACAAAGAAGAACTGGTGCCCATCCTACATAAACTATTCTCCAATATTGAGAAGGATGGAGTTCTCCCTAACATGTTCTACCAAGCCAATATAACATTAATACCAAAACCTGGAAAGGACACAACAAAAATAGAGAACTACAGACCAATTTCCCTCATGAATATAGATGCAAAAATTTTCAATAAAATACTAGCAAATCGAATCCAAGTACTTATCAAAAAAGTAATCCACCACGACCAAGTGGGCTTCATCCCCGAGATGCAGGGGTGGTTCAACATACGTAAATCTATAAATGTAATTCACCACATAAATAGAAGCAAAAACAAAAACCATATGATACTCTCATTAGATGCAGAAAAAGCATTTGACAAAATTCAACACCCTTTTATGATAAAAACGCTTAACAAAATAGGCATTGATGGAACCTACCTAAAAATGATACAAGCCATATATGACAAACCCACAGCCAACATCATACTGAATGGGGAAAAACTGAAAGCACTCCCACTTAGAACTGGAACCAGACAGGGCTGCCCATTGTCTCCATTACTTTTCAACATAGTATTGGAAGTCCTTGCGAGAGCTATCAGGCAAGAGAGCAGAATCAAGGGAGTCCAAATAGGGAAGGAAGAGATCAAACTCTCACTTTTTGCTGATGATATGATGTTATATCTGGAAAACCCCCAGGATTCAACCAAGAGACTCCTGGAATTGATTAACGAATACAGCAAAGTCTCAGGCTACAAAATTAATATACACAAATCAGAGGCATTTATATATGCCAATAACAGTCAATCGGAAAACCAAATTAAAGACTCAATACCCTTCAAAATAGCAACAAAGAAAATAAAATATCTAGGTATATATCTAACTAAAGAGGTAAAGGACCTCTATAAGGAAAACTATGAAACACTGAGAAAAGAAATAGCAGAACTTGCAAATAGATGGAAAAATATACCATGCTCGTGGATCGGAAGAATCAACATTGTTAAAATGTCTATACTACCCAAAGTGATCTACAGATTCAATGCAATCCCTATTAAATTACCAACATCATTCTTTACAGACATAGAGAAAATAATTATACACTTTGTATGGAATCAAAGAAGACCCCGTATAGCAAAAGCAATTTTAAGCAACAAAAACAAAATGGGAGGTATTAATTTGCCAGACCTCAAACTATACTACAAGGCCGTGGTTCTTAAAACAGCCTGGTATTGGCACAAGTGCAGGGACACAGACCAGTGGAACACAACAGAAAATCCAAATATAGAACCATCCTCATATAGTCACCTAATTTTCGACAAAGCGGGAAAGAATATACTCTGGGGACAAGAATCCCTATTCAACAAATGGTGCTGGGAGAATTGGTTAGCCACTTGTAGAAGACTGAAACAGGACCCACAGCTTTCACCTCTCACAAAAATCAAATCACGGTGGATAACAGACTTAAACCTTAGGCGTGATACAATCAGAATTCTAGAAGAAAATGTAGGAAAGACTCTTTCAGACATTGGCCTAGGCAAAGAATTTATGAAGAAGACCCCCAAGGCAATCACAGCAGCAACAAAAATAAATGAAAGGGACATGATTAAATTAAAAAGCTTCTGCACAGCCAAAGAAACAGTCCAGAGAATAAACAGACCACCTACAGAATGGGAAAAAATTTTTGCATACTACACATCAGATAAAGGACTGATAACAAGAATCTATTTAGAACTCAGGAAAATCAGCAAGAAAAAATCAAGCAACCCTATCAAAAAGTGGGCAAAGGACATGAATAGAAATTTTTTCAAAAGAAGATATAAAAATGGCTAACAAACATATGAAAAAGTGTTCAACATCTCTAATCATCAGGGAAATGCAAATCAAAACCACAATGAGATATCACTTAACCCCAGTGAGAATGGCCTTTATCAAAAAAACCCAAAACAACACATGTTGGCGTGGGTGTGGAGAGACAGGAACACTAATACACTGCTGGTGGGACTGCAAACTAGTGCAACCTCTGTGGAAAGCATTATGGAGGTATCTTAAACAGATTCAAGTAGACCTGCCATTTGACCCAGCAATCCCATTACTGGGCATATACCCAAAGGAAAAAAGGTCATTCTGTAACAAAGGCACGTGTACCCAAATGTTTATAGCAGCACAATTCACAATAGCAAAGATGTGGAAACAACCCAAATGCCCATCAATACATGATTGGATTAGTAAACTGTGGTATATGTATACCATGGAATACTACTCAGCTATAAGGAATGATGAAGATACAACATCTCTATGGTTCTCCTGGAGAGAGTTGGAACCCATTATATTAAGTGAAGTATCCCAAGAATGGAAAAACAAGCATCACATGTACTCACCAGAAAATTGGTTTCCTTGATCATCACCTAAATACAAATCTGGAAACGACACCAATTGGACATCAGACTGAGGTGGGGGGTGGGGGAGCGGATGGGGGTATGCCTACACAATGAGTGCATTGCGCACCGTTTGGGGAGTGGTAACACTTGAAGGTGCTGACTCGGGAAAGGGGGGGTGGGGAAAAAAATATGAAACTATTGTTTTTAACTTGCACTGTTCACTTAATAATTTATCATGAATATTTCCCATATTATTTCATATCATTGTACAAGAAATAATGTATACATTATGAGGACATACTGTATCTAACAAGATATACTGTTAGACTCTTTGATTCTGTAAAATTAAATAAAAAATAAATAAATAAATAAATAAAAAATGAAAAAAAAATAATAAATAAAAATTTAAGGAAACACTACCAATTTTATACAAACATTTTCAGAAGAAAGGAAAATAATTCCCAGCTCAGCATAAACCTGATATCAAAATTTGACAAGGCCATCATAAGAAAAGAAAATTTTAGACCAAAATCACTTATGAACATAGACATAAAAATTATAAAAAAATTATTAGCAAATTAAATCCACCAGTACATGAAAAATACCTTATGGCTAATACATTATGGGATTACAAGGCTAGTTTAATATTCAAAAACTATTCAATATAATTTACAATATTAACAGAATAAACAAGAACAACCATATGATCATCTCAATAGATGCAGAAAAATTGTATAACAAAATTCAAAGAGATTCATGATAATAAAAAAATAAAATAAAAATCTCAGCAAACAAGGGATAACATGGAACTTCCTCAACCTAATAAAGGACATTGATGAAAACCTGTAGCTAATATCATATTTAATAAAAACTGAGCATTTTTCCTTAAGATTGGAAACAAAACAAGGATGTCTATTCTCACTGTATCTGTTCAACACTGTTCTGGAGGCCCTAGTGAGTGCAAGAAATAGAAATAAAATATATAAAGATTGAAAATGAAGAATAAAACTGTCTTTAACCTTATACTTCCCTAGAGACCCCATCTCCAAATACAGCCACATTGTGGGGGTGGCCAGGGCTTCAACATATGAATTTGGGGGATGTAACCTACAATCCGTAATAGCAACAAAAAAAGACACTACTGTTACTTGCAACAACATGGCTGAATATTTAAAAACACCATATAATTCCAAAAATATGGCGTTTAAGAGCAAATAAAATGGATTTATGATGTCAAAAAAAATAAATAAATAAAAAATAAAAAAATAAATCTAACCTACTGCCTAATCCTAACCTTAAGCCCTAATGCTAACACTAACCCTGAACCCTAAACCTACCCGTAACCATTAACACTAACCCTATCCGTGAACCTTAACCCTGACCCTAACCATTACCCGCACCCAAGCATTTAACCCTGATTCTAACCCTAATCCTTAATGATAAACCTAACACTAAACCCTAACCCTAAGCCCAACACTTAACCCTAATCCTATCCATTAACCCTAACCCTAACCCTAATGCTAACCCCTAAACGTAACCCTAACCGTGACCAGTAAACCTAACCCTGACCTCTAACACAAACCATAGCACATAACTCTAACCCTAAAACTAACCCTAACACTAACCCTAACCCTAAACCCTAACCCTTAACCTTAACACTAAGCGTTAACTCTCACGCTAACCTTTAATACTAACCCTAATCCTAATCCTCAACCCTAAACCTAACACTTAACCCTAACCCTGTACCAAACCCTAACCCCTCATCTTAACCCTAACCGTAAACCTCAACCCTAAACCAAAGTGTAACCGTTAAACCTAAGAGTAACATTTAACCCTAACCCTAATCCCTAATCCTAAACCCTCACCCTAACACTAAACTTCATCCTTAACCCTAACCAGAATCCTAACCCTAAATCTAATTCTCAGACTTCTTGCTTTCTTAGAGTTTCGAAAGCCTGCAATCCTCCCATGCCATGCCTGAAAGGACGCTCTACCACTGTGTCCTGCATGAAACCAACGGGCCCATACCCAGAGTATGATAGAGTGGGTTCCCGGGTACAATCCCAGCCCCCTAAACTCCCCCCGCCCGCCTAATGTAGACAGGGCCCGTGCTCTAAGCATAAACAATACCTTTAACAGATAACCCTAACCCTGAACATAACACCCAACCCTGTTCCTATTTCTCCCCTTAACACGTAAACCTCACCGTGCGCCTAACTTTAACCTCTTATCCTAACGTTAATGCATAACCCATTTCCTGAGAACAACCCCTATCCCATAATTCTAACCCTATCTCCTAGTCATCACTGTGACATCTAATTCCTAACCCTAACTCTAAACCGCTAACCCTAACCGTAACCCTACCTACAACCCTAACACTGACAGTAACCCTTACTTCTAACCCCAACGCTATGCCTAACGAAAACCCTAACCCTTGACCCTAACCCTTCACCCTAACCCCTAAGCCTTACCCTAACCCTTAACCCTAATCCTAATCCTAACCATTAAAGCTAACCCTAGCTCTTAAAGCTAACCCTAAACCTTACCCTCACCACTAGACCTAACCCTGACATTAACCTAACACCTAACCCTAACCAGAACCCCTAAAGCTAACCCTGAACCCTATCCCTAACCCTAGCAGTAAACTTTAACCCTAAACCTAAGCCCAACACTTATCCCTAATCCTATCCCTTAACCCTAACCCTAACCCTAATGCTACCCTCTAAACGTAACACTAACCGTGACCAGTAAACCTAACCCTAACCTCTAACACAAACCATAGCACATAACTCTAACCCTAAAACTAACCCTAACCCTAACACTAACCCTAAACCCTAACTCTTACCCTTAACACTAAGCGTTAACTCTCACGCTAACCTTTAATCCTAACCCTAATCCTAATCTTCAACCCTAAACCTAACACTTAACCCTAACCCTATACCAAACCCTAACCCCTCATCTTAACCCTAACCTTAAAACTCAACCCTAAACCAAAGCGTAACCGTTAAACCTAAGAGTAACCTTTAACCCTAACCCTAATCCCTAATCCTAAACCCTCACCCTAACACTAAACTTCATCCTTAACCCTAACCAGAATCCTAACCCTAAATCTAATTCTCAGACTTCTTGCTTCCTTAGAGTTTAGAAAGCCTGCAATCCTCCCATGCCATGCGTGAAAGGAGGCTCTACCACTGTGTCCTGCATGAAATCCACGGGCCCATACCCAGAGTATGATAGAGTGGGTTCCCGGGTACAATCCCAGGCCCCTAAACTCCCCCCGCCCGCCTAATGCAGACAGGGCCCATGCGCTAAGCATAAACAATACCTTTAACAGATAACCCTAACCCTGAACATAACACCCAACCCTGTTCCTATTTCTCCCCTTAACACGTAAACCTCACCGTGCGCCTAACTTTAACCTCTTATCCTAACGTTAATGCATAACCCATTTCCTGAGAACAACCCCTATCCCATTATTCTAACCCTATCCTCTAGTCATCACTGTGACACCTAATCCCTAACCCTAATTCTAAACCACTAACCCTAACCGTAACCCTACCTACAACCCTAACACTGACAGTAACCCTTACTTCTAACCCCAACGCTATGCCTAACAAAAACTCTAACCCTTGACCCTAACCCTTCACCCTAACCCCTAAGCCTTAACCTAACCCTTAACCCTAATCCTAATCCTAAACATTAAACCTAACCCTAGCTCTTAAAGCAAACCCTAAACCTTACCCTCACGACTAGACCTAACCCTGACACTAACCTAACACCTAACCCTAACCAGAACCCCTAAAGCTAACCCTGAACCCTATGCCTAACCCCAGCAGTAAACTTTAACCCTAAACCTAAGCCCAACCCGTAACCCTAATCCTATCCTTTTACCCTAAAACTAACCCCTAAACCTAACCCCTATACCTCACCCTAACTCTAACCCCAATCCTAATTCTAACCATACCCCTTCATAAAACACTAACTCCTAACCGCTAACCCTAACACTAACCAAAAACCCTAATCACTAATCCCTAACCCTAACGCTTAACCTTTACCCTAACCGTTAACCCTCACCCTAAATCTTAACACGGACCCTAACCGTAACCTTATCCTTAATGATAACCCTAACACTAAGCCCTAACACTAAGCCCAACACTTAACCCTAATCCTATCCCTTAACCCTAACCCTAACCCTAATGCTACCCCCTAAACGTAACCCTAACCGTGACCAGTAAACCTAACCCTACCCTCTAACACAAACCATAGCACATAACTCTAACCCTAAAACTAACCCTAACCCTAACCCTAACCCTAAACCCTAACTCTTAACCTTAACCCTAAGCGTTAACTCTCACGCTAACCTTTAATCCTAACCCTAATCCTAGTCTTCAACCCTAAACCTAACACTTAACCCTAACCCTGAACCAAACCCTAGCCCCTCATCTTAACCCTAACCATTAACCTCGACCCTAAACCAAAGTGTAACTGTTAAACCTAAGAGTAACCTTTAACCCTAACCCTATTCCCTAACCCTAAACCCTCACCCTAACACTAAACTTCATCCTTAACCCTAACCAGAATCCTAACCCTAAATCTAATTCTCAGACTTCTGGCTTTCTTAGAGTTTAGAAAGCCTGCAATCCTCCCATGCCATGCGTGAAAGGAGGCTCTACCACTGTGTCCCCCATGAAACCCACGGGCTCATACCCAGAGTATGATAGAGTGGGTTCCCGGGTACAATCCCAGCCCCCTAAACTCCCCCCGCCGGCCTAATGCAGACATGGCTCCCGCGCTAAGCATAAACAATACCTTTAACAGATAACCCTAACCCTGAACATAACACCCAACCCTGTTCCTATTTCTCCCCTTAACACGTAAACCTCACCGTGCGCCTAACTTTAACCTCTTATCCTCACGTTAATGCATAAACCATTTCCTGAGAACAACCCCTATCCCATAATTCTAAACCTATCTCCTAGTCATCACTGTGACACCTAATCCCTAACCCTAATTCTAAACCGCTAACCCTAACCGTAACCCTACCTACAACCCTAACACTGACAGTAACCCTTACTTCTAACCCCAACGCTATGCCTAACAAAAACCCAACCCTTGACCCTAACCCTTCACCCTAACCCCTAAGCCTTACCCTAACCCTTAACCCTAACCCTAATCCTAATCCTAACCATTAAACCTAACCCTAACACTTAAAGCTAACCCTAAACGTTACCCTCACGACTAGACCTAACCGTGACACTAACCTAACACCTAACCCTAACCAGAACCGCTAAAGCTAACCCTGAACCCTATCCCTAACCCTAGCAGTAAACTTTAACCCTAAACTTAAGCCCAACCCGTAACCCTAATCCTATCCCTTTACCCTAAAACTAACCCCTAACCTAACCCCTATACCTCACCCTAACTCTAACCCCAATCCTAATTCTAACCATACCCCTTCATAAAACACTAACTCCTAACCGCTAACCCTAACACTAACCAAAAACCCTAATCACTAATCCCTAACCCTAACGCTTAACCTTTACCCTAACCATTAACCCTAACCCTAAATCTTAACACTGACCCTAACCTTAACCTTTAACTCTAAGCCTAACGCTTAACCCTACAGTAAGGAAGACCCTTAATGCTAATGGGATCCCTTATCGCTAACCCTAACACTACAGCTAAAAATAACCCTAACCTTGGATCCTTAAACCTAAACCCTAACACTTACTTTAACCCCAAACCCTAACCCTAATCCTAAGCATTAAACCTAACCCTATCTCTTAACCCTAACGCTATCCCTTACCCTAACGCCTAGATCTAACCCTAAATCTAACCTACCGCCTAATCCTAACCTTCGGCCCTAATGCTAACACTAACCCTGAACCCTAAACCTACCCGTAACCGTTAACACTAACCCTATCCGTGAACCTTAACCCTGACCCTAACCATTACCCGCACCCAAGCATTTAACCCTGACCCTAACCCTAATCCTTAATGCTAACCCTAACACTAAACCCTAACCCTAAGCCCAACACTTATCCCTAATCCTATCACTTAACCCTAACCCTAACCCTAATGCTACCCCCTAAACGTAACCCTAACCGTGACCAGTAAACCTAACCCTAACCTCTAACACAAACCCTAGCACATAACTCTAACCCTAAACCTAACCCTAACCCTAACCCTAACCCTAAACCCTAACCCTTAACCTAAACCCTAAGCGTTAACTCTCACGCTAACCTTTAATCCTAACCCTAATCCTAATCTTCAACCCTAAACCTAACACTTAACCCTAACACTGTACCAAACCCTAACCCCTCATCTTAACCCTAACCGTAAACCTCAACCCTAAACAAAAGTGTAACCGTTAAACATAAGAGTAACCTTTAACCCTAACCCTAATCCCTAACCCTAAGCCCTCACCCTAACACTAAACTTCATCCTTAACCCTAACCAGAATCCTAACCCTAAATCTAATTCTCAGACTTCTTGCTTTCTTAGAGTTTAGAAAGCCTGCAATCCTCCCATGCCATGCGTGAAAGGAGGCTCTACCACTGTGTCCTGAATGAAACCCACGGGCCCATACCCAGAGTATGATAGAGTGGGTTCCCGGGTACAATCCCAGCCCCCTAAACTCCCCCCGCCCGCCTAATGCAGACAGGGCCCGTGCGCTAAGCATAAACAATACCTTTAACAGATAACCCTAACCCTGAACATAACACCCAACCCTGTTCCTATTTCTCCCCTTAACACGTAAACCTCACCGTGCGCCTAACTTTAACCTCTTATCCTAACGTTAATGCATAACCCATTTCCTGAGAACAACCCCTATCCCATTATTCTAACCCTATCCTCTAGTCATCACTGTGACACCTAATCCCTAACCCTAATTCTAAACCGCTAACCCTAACCGTAACCCTACCTACAACCCTAACACTGACAGTAACCCTTACTTCTAACCCCAACGCTATGCCTAACAAAAACCCTAACCCTTCACCCTAACCCTTCACCCTAACCCCTAAGCCTTACCCTAACCCTTAACCCTAATCCTAATCCTAACCATTAAACCTAACCCTAGCTCTTAAAGCTAACCCTAAACCTTACCCTCACGACTAGACCTAACCCTGACACTAACCTAACACTTAACCCTAACCAGAACCTCTAAAGCTAACCCTGAACCCTATCCCTAACCCCAGCAGTAAACTTTAACCCTAAACCTAAGCCCAACCCGTAACCCTAATCCTATCCTTTTACCCTAAAACTAACCCCTAAACCTAACCCCTATACCTCACCCTAACTCTAACCCCAATCCTAATTCTAACCATACCCCTTCATAAAACACTAACTCCTAACCGCTAACCCTAACACTAACCAAAAACCCTAATCACTAATCCCTAACCCTAATGCTTAACCTTTACCCTAACCGTTAACCCTCACCCGAAATCTTAACACTGACACTAACCTTAACCTTTAACTCTAAGCCTAACCCTTAACCCTACAGTAAGGAAGACCCTTAATGCTAATGGGATCCCTTATCCCTAACCCTAACACTACAGCTAAAAATAACCCTAACCTTGGATCCTTAAACCTAACCCCTAACACTTACTTTAACCCCAAACCCTAACCCTAATCCTAAGCATTAAACCTAACCCTATCTCTTAAACCTAACGCTAGCCCTTACCCTAACGCCTAGATCTAATCCTACATCTAACGTACCGCCTAATCCTAACCTTAAGCCCTAATGCTAACACTAACCCTGAACCCTAAACCTACCCGTAACCCTTAACACTAACCCTATCCGTGAACCTAAACCCTGACCCTAACCATTACCTGCACCCAAGCATTTAACCCTGACCCTAACTCTAATCCTTAATGATAACCCTAACCCTAAGCCCAACACTTAACCCTAATCCTAACCCTTAACCCTAACCCTAACCCTAATGCTACCTCCTAAACGTAACCCTAACCGTGACCAGTAAACCTAACCCTAACCTCTAACACAAACCGTAGCACATAACTCTAACCCTAAAACTAACCCTAACCCTAAACCTAAACCCTAACTCTTAACCTTAACCCTAAGCGTTAACTCTCACGCTAACCTTTAAACCTAACCCTAATCCTAATCTTCTACCCTAATCCTAACACTTAACCCTAACCCTGTACCAAACCCTAACCCCTCGTCTTAACCCTTACCTAAACCTCAACCCTAAACCAAAGTGTAACCGTTAAAAGTAAGAGTAACCTTTAACCCTAACCCTAATCCCTAACCCTAAGCCCTCAGCCTATCACTAAACTTCATCCTTAACCCTAACCAGAATCCTAACCCTAAATCTAATTCTCATACTTCTTGCTTTCTTAGAGTTTAGAAAGCCTGCAATCCTCCCATGCCATGCGTGAAAGGAGGCTCTACCACTGTGTCCTGAATGAAACCCACGGGCCCATACCCAGAGTATGATAGAGTGGGTTCCCGGGTACAATCCCAGCCCCCAAAACTCCCCCCGCCCGCCTAATGCAGACAGGGCCCGTGCGCTAAGCATGAACAATACCTTTAACAGATAACCCTAACCCTGAACATAACACCCAACCCTGTTCCTATTTCTCCCCTTAACACGTAAACCTCACCGTGCGCCTAACTTTAACCTCTTATCCTAATGTTAATGCATAACCCATTTCCTGAGAACATCCCCTATCCCATAATTCTAATCCTATCTCCTAGTCATCACTGTGACACCTAATCCCTAACCCTAATTCTAAACCGCTAACCCTAACCGTAACCCTAACTACAACCCTAACACTGACAGTAACCCTTACTTCTAAACCCAACGCTATGCCTAACAAAAACCCTAACCCTTGACCCTAACCCTTCACCCTAACCCCTAAGCCTTACCCTAACCCTTAACCCTAATCCTAATCCTAACCATTAAACCTAACCCTAGCTCTTAAAGCTAACCCTAAACCTTACCCTCACGACTAGACCTAACCCTGACACTAACCTAACACCTAACCCTAACCAGAACCCCTAAAGCTAACCCTGAACTCTATCCCTAACCCCAGCAGTAAACTTTAACCCTAAACCTAAGCCCAACCCGTAACCCTAATCCTATCCTTTAACCCTAAAACTAACCCCTAAACCTAACCCCTATACCTCACCCTAACTCTAACCCCAATCCTAATTCTAACCATACCCCTTCAGAAAACACTAACTCCTAACCGCTAACCCTAACACTAACCAAAAACTCTAATCACTAATCCCTAACCCTAACGCTTAACCTTTACCCTAACCGTTAACCCTCGCCCTAAATCTTAACACTGACCCTAACCTTAACCTTTAACTCTAAGCCAAACCTTAACTCTACAGTAAGGAAGACCCTTAATGCTAATGGGATCCCTTATCCCTAACGCTAACACTATAGCTAAAAATAACCCTAACCTTGGATCCTTAAACCTAACCCCTAACACTTACTTTAACCCCAAACCCTAACCCTAATCCTAAGCATTAAACCTAACCCTATCTCTTAACCCTAACGCTAGCCCTTACCCTAACGCCTAGATCTAACCCTAAATCTAACCTACCGCCTAATCCTAACCTTAAGCCCTAACGCTAACTCTAACCCTGAACCCTAAACCTACCCGTAACCCTTAAAACTAACCCTATCCGTGAACCTTAACCCTGACCCTAACCATTACCCGCACCCAAGCATTTAACCCTGACCCTAACCCTAATCCTTAATGCTAACCCTAACACTAAACCCTAACCCTAAGCCCAACACTTATCCCTATTCCTATCCCTTAACCTTAACCCTAAACCTAATGCTACCCCCTAAACGTAACCCTAACCGTGACCAGTAAACCTAACCCTGACCTCTAACACAAACCATAGCACATACCTCTAACCCTAAACTAACCGTAACCCTAACCTAACCCTAAACCCTAACTCTTAACCTTAACCCTAAGCGTTAAATCTCACGCTAACCTTTAATCCTAACCCTAATCCTAATCTTCAACCCTAAACCTAACACTTAACCCTAACCCTGTACCAAACCCTAACCCCTCATCTTAACCCTAACCGTAAACCTCAACCCTAAACCAAAGTGTAACCGTTAAACCCAAGAGTAACCTTTAACCCTAACCCTAATCCCTAACCCTAAGCCCTCACCCTAACACTAAACTTCATCCTTAACCCTAACCAGAATCCTAACCCTAAATCTAATTCTCAGACTTCTTGCTTTCTTAGAGTTTAGAAAGCCTGCCATCCTCCCATGCTATGCGTGAAAGGAGGCTCTACCGCTGTGTCCTGCATGAAACCCACGGGCCCATACCCAGAGTATGATAGAGTGGGTTCCCGGGTACAATCCCAGCCCCCTAAACTCCCCCCGCCCGCATAATGCAGACAGGGCCCGTGCGCTAAGCATAAACAATACCTTTAACAGATAACCCTAACCCTGAACATAACACCCAACCCTGTTCCTATTTCTCCCCTTAACACGTAAACCTCACCGTGCGCCTAACTTTAACCTCTTATCCTAACGTTAATGCATAACCCATTTCCTGAGAACAACCCCTATCCCATAATTCTAACCCTATCTCCTAGTCATCACTGTGACACCTAATCCCTAACCCTAATTCTAAACCGCTAACCCTAACCGTAACCCTACCTACAACCCTAACACTGACAGTAACCCTTACTTCTCACCCCATCGCTATGCCTAACAAAAACCCTAACCCTTGACCCTAACCCTTCACACTAACCCCTAAGCCTTACCCTAACCCTTAACCCTAATCCTATTCCTAACCACTAAAGCTAACCCTAGCTCTTAAAGCTAACCCAAAACCTTACCCTCACGACTAGACCTAACCCTGACACTAACCTAACACCTAACCCTAACCAGAACCCCTAAAGCTAACCCTGAACCCTATCCCTAACCCTAGCAGTAAATTTTAACCCTAAACCTAAGCCCAACTCGTAACCCTAATCCTATCCTTTTACCCTAAAACTAACCCCTAAACCTAACCCCTATACCTCACCCTAACTCTAACCCCAATCCTAATTCTAACCATACCCCTTCATAAAACACTAACTCCTAACCGCTAACCCTAACCCTAACCAAAAACCCTAATCACTAATCCCTAACCCTAACGCTTAACCTTTACCCTAACCGTTAACCCTCACCCTAAATCTTAACACTGACCCTAACCTTCACCTTTAACTCTAAGCCTAACCCTTAACCCTACAGTAAGGAAGACCCTTAATGCTAATGGGATCCCTTATCCCTAACCCTAACACTACAGCTAAAAATAACCCTAACCTTGGATCCTTAAACCTAACCCCTAACACTTACTTTAACCCCAAACCCTAACCCTAATCCTAAGCATTAAACCTAACCCTATCTCTTAACCCTAACGCTAGCCCTTACCCTAACGCCTAGATCTAACCCTAAATCTAACCTACCGCCTAATCCTAACCTTAAGCCCTAACGCTAACTCTAACCCTGAACCCTAACCCTACCCCTAACCCTTAACACTAACCCTATCCGTGAACCTTAACCCTGACCCTAACCATTACCCGCACCCAAGCATTTAACCCTGACCCTAACCCTAATCCTTAATGCTAACCCTAACACTAAACCCTAACCCTAAGCACAACACTTATCCCTAATCCTATCCCTTAACCTTAACCCTAACCCTAATGCTAACCCCTAAACGTAACCCTAACCGTGACCAGTAAACCTAACCCTGACCTCTAACACAAACCATAGCACATAACTCTAACCCTAAAACTAACCCTAACACTAACCCTAACCCTAAACCCTAACCCTTAACCTTAACACTAAGCGTTAACTCTCACGCTAACCTTTAATACTAACCCTAATCCTAATCCTCAACCCTAAACCTAACACTTAACCCTAACCCTGTACCAAACCCTAACCCCTCATCTTAACCCTAACCGTAAACCTCAACCCTAAACAAAAGTGTAACCGTTAAACCTAAGAGTAACCTTTAACCCTAACCCTAATCCCTAATCCTAAACCCTCACCCTAACACTAAACTTCATCCTTAACCCTAACCAGAATCCTAACCCTAAATCTAATTCTCAGACTTCTTGCTTTCTTAGAGTTTAGAAAGCCTGCAATCCTCCCATGCCATGCCTGAAAGGACGCTCTACCACTGTGTCCTGCATGAAACCAACGGGCCCATACCCAGAGTATGATAGAGTGGGTTCCCGGGTACAATCCCAGCCCCCTAAACTCCCCCCGCCCGCCTAATGCAGACAGGGCCCGTGCTCTAAGCATAAACAATACCTTTAACAAATAACCCTAACCCTGAACATAACACCCAACCCTGTTCCTATTTCTCCCCTTAACACGTAAACCTCACCGTGCGCCTAACTTTAACCTCTTATCCTAACGTTAATGCATAACCCATTTCCTGAGAACAACCCCTATCCCATAATTCTAACCCTATCTCCTAGTCATCACTGTGACATCTAATTCCTAACCCTAATTCTAAACCGCTAACCCTAACCGTAACCCTACCTACAACCCTAACACTGACAGTAACCCTTACTTCTAACCCCAACGCTATGCCTAACGAAAACCCTAACCCTTGACCCTAACCCTTCACCCTAACCCCTAAGCCTTACCCTAACCCTTAACCCTAATCCTAATCCTAACCATTAAACCTAACCCTAGCTCTTAAAGCTAACCCTAAACCTTACCCTCACCACTAGACCTAACCCTGACACTAACCTAACACCTAACCCTAACCAGAACCCCTAAAGCTAACCCTGAACCCTATCCCTAACCCTAGCAGTAAACTTTAACCCTAAACCTAAGCCCAACACTTATCCCTAATCCTATCCCTTAACCCTAACCCTAACCCTAATGCTACCCTCTAAACGTAACACTAACCGTGACCAGTAAACCTAACCCTAACCTCTAACACAAACCATAGCACATAACTCTAACCCTAAAACTAACCCTAACCCTAACACTAACCCTAAACCCTAACTCTTACCCTTAACCCTAAGCGTTAACTCTCACGCTAACCTTTAATCCTAACCCTAATCCTAATCTTCAACCCTAAACCTAACACTTAACCCTAACCCTATACCAAACCCTAACCCCTCATCTTAACCCTAACCTTAAAACTCAACCCTAAACCAAAGCGTAACCGTTAAACCTAAGAGTAACCTTTAACCCTAACCCTAATCCCTAATCCTAAACCCTCACCCTAACACTAAACTTCATCCTTAACCCTAACCAGAATCCTAACCCTAAATCTAATTCTCAGACTTCTTGCTTCCTTAGAGTTTAGAAAGCCTGCAATCCTCCCATGCCATGCGTGAAAGGAGGCTCTACCACTGTGTCCTGCATGAAATCCACGGACCCATACCCAGAGTATGATAGAGTGGGTTCCCGGGTACAATCCCAGGCCCCTAAACTCCCCCCGCCCGCCTAATGCAGACAGGGCCCATGCGCTAAGCATAAACAATACCTTTAACAGATAACCCTAACCCTGAACATAACACCCAACCCTGTTCCTATTTCTCCCCTTAACACGTAAACCTCACCGTGCGCCTAACTTTAACCTCTTATCCTAACGTTAATGCATAACCCATTTCCTGAGAACAACCCCTATCCCATTATTCTAACCCTATCCTCTAGTCATCACTGTGACACCTAATCCCTAACCCTAATTCTAAACCACTAACCCTAACCGTAACCCTACCTACAACCCTAACACTGACAGTAACCCTTACTTCTAACCCCAACGCTATGCCTAACAAAAACTCTAACCCTTGACCCTAACCCTTCACCCTAACCCCTAAGCCTTAACCTAACCCTTAACCCTAATCCTAATCCTAAACATTAAACCTAACCCTAGCTCTTAAAGCAAACCCTAAACCTTACCCTCACGACTAGACCTAACCCTGACACTAACCTAACACCTAACCCTAACCAGAACCCCTAAAGCTAACCCTGAACCCTATCCCTAACCCCAGCAGTAAACTTTAACCCTAAACCTAAGCCCAACCCGTAACCCTAATCCTATCCTTTTACCCTAAAACTAACCCCTAAACCTAACCCCTATACCTCACCCTAACTCTAACCCCAATCCTAATTCTAACCATACCCCTTCATAAAACACTAACTCCTAACCGCTAACCCTAACACTAACCAAAAACCCTAATCACTAATCCCTAACCCTAACGCTTAACCTTTACCCTAACCGTTAACCCTCACCCTAAATCTTAACACGGACCCTAACCGTAACCTTATCCTTAATGATAACCCTAACACTAAGCCCTAACACTAAGCCCAACACTTAACCCTAATCCTATCCCTTAACCCTAACCCTAACCCTAATGCTACCCCCTAAACGTAACCCTAACCGTGACCAGTAAACCTAACCCTACCCTCTAACACAAACCATAGCACATAACTCTAACCCTAAAACTAACCCTAACCCTAACCCTAACCCTAAACCCTAACTCTTAACCTTAACCCTAAGCGTTAACTCTCACGCTAACCTTTAATCCTAACCCTAATCCTAGTCTTCAACCCTAAACCTAACACTTAACCCTAACCCTGAACCAAACCCTAGCCCCTCATCTTAACCCTAACCATTAACCTCGACCCTAAACCAAAGTGTAACTGTTAAACCTAAGAGTAACCTTTAACCCTAACCCTATTCCCTAACCCTAAACCCTCACCCTAACACTAAACTTCATCCTTAACCCTAACCAGAATCCTAACCCTAAATCTAATTCTCAGACTTCTGGCTTTCTTAGAGTTTAGAAAGCCTGCAATCCTCCCATGCCATGCGTGAAAGGAGGCTCTACCACTGTGTCCCCCATGAAACCCACGGGCTCATACCCAGAGTATGATAGAGTGGGTTCCCGGGTACAATCCCAGCCCCCTAAACTCCCCCCGCCGGCCTAATGCAGACATGGCTCCCGCGCTAAGCATAAACAATACCTTTAACAGATAACCCTAACCCTGAACATAACACCCAACCCTGTTCCTATTTCTCCCCTTAACACGTAAACCTCACCGTGCGCCTAACTTTAACCTCTTATCCTCACGTTAATGCATAAACCATTTCCTGAGAACAACCCCTATCCCATAATTCTTAACCTATCTCCTAGTCATCACTGTGACACCTAATCCCTAACCCTAATTCTAAACCGCTAACCCTAACCGTAACCCTACCTACAACCCTAACACTGACAGTAACCCTTACTTCTAACCCCAACGCTATGCCTAACAAAAACCCAACCCTTGACCCTAACCCTTCACCCTAACCCCTAAGCCTTACCCTAACCCTTAACCCTAACCCTAATCCTAATCCTAACCATTAAACCTAACCCTAACACTTAAAGCTAACCCTAAACGTTACCCTCACGACTAGACCTAACCGTGACACTAACCTAACACCTAACCCTAACCAGAACCGCTAAAGCTAACCCTGAACCCTATCCCTAACCCTAGCAGTAAACTTTAACCCTAAACTTAAGCCCAACCCGTAACCCTAATCCTATCCTTTTACCCTAAAACTAACCCCTAACCTAACCCCTATACCTCACCCTAACTCTAACCCCAATCCTAATTCTAACCATACCCCTTCATAAAACACTAACTCCTAACCGCTAACCCTAACACTAACCAAAAACCCTAATCACTAATCCCTAACCCTAACGCTTAACCTTTACCCTAACCATTAACCCTCACCCTAAATCTTCACACTGACCCTAACCTTAACCTTTAACTCTAAGCCTAACGCTTAACCCTACAGTAAGGAAGACCCTTAATGCTAATGGGATCCCTTATCGCTAACCCTAACACTACAGCTAAAAATAACCCTAACCTTGGATCCTTAAACCTAAACCCTAACACTTACTTTAACCCCAAACCCTAACCCTAATCCTAAGCATTAAACCTAACCCTATCTCTTAACCCTAACGCTAGCCCTTACCCTAACGCCTAGATCTAACCCTAAATCTAACCTACAGCCTAATCCTAACCTTCGGCCCTAATGCTAACACTAACCCTGAACCCTAAACCTACCCGTAACCGTTAACACTAACCCTATCCGTGAACCTTAACCCTGACCCTAACCATTACCCGCACCCAAGCATTTAACCCTGACCCTAACCCTAATCCTTAATGCTAACCCTAACACTAAACCCTAACCCTAAGCCCAACACTTATCCCTAATCCTATCACTTAACCCTAACCCTAACCCTAATGCTACCCCCTAAACGTAACCCTAACCGTGACCAGTAAACCTAACCCTAACCTCTAACACAAACCCTAGCACATAACTCTAACCCTAAACCTAACCCTAACCCTAACCCTAACCCTAAACCCTAACCCTTAACCTAAACACTAAGCGTTAACTCTCACGCTAACCTTTAATCCTAACCCTAATCCTAATCTTCAACCCTAAACCTAACACTTAACCCTAACACTGTACCAAACCCTAACCCCTCATCTTAACCCTAACCGTAAACCTCAACTCTAAACCAAAGTGTAACCGTTAAACCTAAGAGTAACCTTTAACCCTAACCCTAATCCCTAACCCTAAGCCCTCACCCTAACACTAAACTTCATCCTTAACCCTAACCAGAATCCTAACCCTAAATCTAATTCTCAGACTTCTTGCTTTCTTAGAGTTTAGAAAGCCTGCAATCCTCCCATGCCATGCGTGAAAGGAGGCTCTACCACTGTGTCCTGAATGAAACCCACGGGCCCATACCCAGAGTATGATAGAGTGGGTTCCCGGGTACAATCCCAGCCCCCTAAACTCCCCCCGCCCGCCTAATGCAGACAGGGCCCGTGCGCTAAGCATAAACAATACCTTTAACAGATAACCCTAACCCTGAACATAACACCCAACCCTGTTCCTATTTCTCCCCTTAACACGTAAACCTCACCGTGCGCCTAACTTTAACCTCTTATCCTAACGTTAATGCATAACCCATTTCCTGAGAACAACCCCTATCCCATTATTCTAACCCTATCCTCTAGTCATCACTGTGACACCTAATCCCTAACCCTAATTCTAAACCGCTAACCCTAACCGTAACCCTACCTACAACCCTAACACTGACAGTAACCCTTACTTCTAACCCCAACGCTATGCCTAACAAAAACCCTAACCCTTCACCCTAACCCTTCACCCTAACCCCTAAGCCTTACCCTAACCCTTAACCCTAATCCTAATCCTAACCATTAAACCTAACCCTAGCTCTTAAAGCTAACCCTAAACCTTACCCTCACGACTAGACCTAACCCTGACACTAACCTAACACTTAACCCTAACCAGAACCTCTAAAGCTAACCCTGAACCCTATCCCTAACCCCAGCAGTAAACTTTAACCCTAAACCTAAGCCCAACCCGTAACCCTAATCCTATCCTTTTACCCTAAAACTAACCCCTAAACCTAACCCCTATACCTCACCCTAACTCTAACCCCAATCCTAATTCTAACCATACCCCTTCATAAAACACTAACTCCTAACCGCTAACCCTAACACTAACCAAAAACCCTAATCACTAATCCCTAACCCTAATGCTTAACCTTTACCCTAACCGTTAACCCTCACCCGAAATCTTAACACTGACACTAACCTTAACCTTTAACTCTAAGCCTAACCCTTAACCCTACAGTAAGGAAGACCCTTAATGCTAATGGGATCCCTTATCCCTAACCCTAACACTACAGCTAAAAATAACCCTAACCTTGGATCCTTAAACCTAACCCCTAACACTTACTTTAACCCCAAACCCTAACCCTAATCCTAAGCATTAAACCTAACCCTATCTCTTAAACCTAACGCTAGCCCTTACCCTAACGCCTAGATCTAACCCTACATCTAACGTACCGCCTAATCCTAACCTTAAGCCCTAATGCTAACACTAACCCTGAACCCTAAACCTACCCGTAACCCTTAACACTAACCCTATCCGTGAACCTAAACCCTGACCCTAACCATTACCTGCACCCAAGCATTTAACCCTGACCCTAACTCTAATCCTTAATGATAACCCTAACCCTAAGCCCAACACTTAACCCTAATCCTAACCCTTAACCCTAACCCTAACCCTAATGCTACCTCCTAAACGTAACCCTAACCGTGACCAGTAAACCTAACCCTAACCTCTAACACAAACCGTAGCACATAACTCTAACCCTAAAACTAACCCTAACCCTAAACCTAAACCCTAACTCTTAACCTTAACCCTAAGCGTTAACTCTCACGCTAACCTTTAAACCTAACCCTAATCCTAATCTTCTACCCTAATCCTAACACTTAACCCTAACCCTGTACCAAACCCTAACCCCTCGTCTTAACCCTTACCTAAACCTCAACCCTAAACCAAACTGTAACCGTTAAAAGTAAGAGTAACCTTTAACCCTAACCCTAATCCCTAACCCTAAGCCCTCAGCCTATCACTAAACTTCATCCTTAACCCTAACCAGAATCCTAACCCTAAATCTAATTCTCATACTTCTTGCTTTCTTAGAGTTTAGAAAGCCTGCAATCCTCCCATGCCATGCGTGAAAGGAGGCTCTACCACTGTGTCCTGAATGAAACCCACGGGCCCATACCCAGAGTATGATAGAGTGGGTTCCCGGGTACAATCCCAGCCCCCTAAACTCCCCCCGCCCGCCTAATGCAGACAGGGCCCGTGCGCTAAGCATGAACAATACCTTTAACAGATAACCCTAACCCTGAACATAACACCCAACCCTGTTCCTATTTCTCCCCTTAACACGTAAACCTCACCGTGCGCCTAACTTTAACCTCTTATCCTAATGTTAATGCATAACCCATTTCCTGAGAACATCCCCTATCCCATAATTCTAATCCTATCTCCTAGTCATCACTGTGACACCTAATCCCTAACCCTAATTCTAAACCGCTAACCCTAACCGTAACCCTAACTACAACCCTAACACTGACAGTAACCCTTACTTCTAAACCCAACGCTATGCCTAACAAAAACCCTAACCCTTGACCCTAACCCTTCACCCTAACCCCTAAGCCTTACCCTAACCCTTAACCCTAATCCTAATCCTAACCATTAAACCTAACCCTAGCTCTTAAAGCTAACCCTAAACCTTACCCTCACGACTAGACCTAACCCTGACACTAACCTAACACCTAACCCTAACCAGAACCCCTAAAGCTAACCCTGAACTCTATCCCTAACCCCAGCAGTAAACTTTAACCCTAAACCTAAGCCCAACCCGTAACCCTAACCCTATCCTTTTACCCTAAAACTAACCCCTAAACCTAACCACTATACCTCACCCTAACTCTAACCCCAATCCTAATTCTAACCATACCCCTTCAGAAAACACTAACTCCTAACCGCTAACCCTAACACTAACCAAAAACTCTAATCACTAATCCCTAACCCTAACGCTTAACCTTTACCCTAACCGTTAACCCTCACCCTAAATCTTAACACTGACCCTAACCTTAACCTTTAACTCTAAGCCAAACCTTATCTCTACAGTAAGGAAGACCCTTAATGCTAATGGGATCCCTTATCCCTAACGCTAACACTATAGCTAAAAATAACCCTAACCTTGGATCCTTAAACCTAACCCCTAACACTTACTTTAACCCCAAACCCTAACCCTAATCCTAAGCATTAAACCTAACCCTATCTCTTAACCCTAACGCTAGCCCTTACCCTAACGCCTAGATCTAACCCTAAATCTAACCTACCGCCTAATCCTAACCTTAAGCCCTAACGCTAACTCTAACCCTGAACCCTAAACCTACCCGTAACCCTTAAAACTAACCCTATCCGTGAACCTTAACCCTGACCCTAACCATTACCCGCACCCAAGCATTTAACCCTGACCCTAACCCTAATCCTTAATGCTAACCCTAACACTAAACCCTAACCCTAAGCCCAACACTTATCCCTATTCCTATCCCTTAACCTTAACCCTAAACCTAATGCTACCCCCTAAACGTAACCCTAACCGTGACCAGTAAACCTAACCCTGACCTCTAACACAAACCATAGCACATACCTCTAACCCTAAACTAACCCTAACCCTAACCTAACCCTAAACCCTAACTCTTAACCTTAACCCTAAGCGTTAAATCTCACGCTAACCTTTAATCCTAACCCTAATCCTAATCTTCAACCCTAAACCTAACACTTAACCCTAACCTTGTACCAAACCCTAACCCCTCATCTTAACCCTAACCGTAAACCTCAACCCTAAACCAAAGTGTAACCGTTAAACCCAAGAGTAACCTTTAACCCTAACCCTAATCCCTAACCCTAAGCCCTCACCCTAACACTAAACTTCATCCTTAACCCTAACCAGAATCCTAACCCTAAATCTAATTCTCAGACTTCTTGCTTTCTTAGAGTTTAGAAAGCCTGCCATCCTCCCATGCTATGCGTGAAAGGAGGCTCTACCGCTGTGTCCTGCATGAAACCCACGGGCCCATACCCAGAGTATGATAGAGTGGGTTCCCGGGTACAATCCCAGCCCCCTAAACTCCCCCCGCCCGCATAATGCAGACAGGGCCCGTGCGCTAAGCATAAACAATACCTTTAACAGATAACCCTAACCCTGAACATAACACCCAACCCTGTTCCTATTTCTCCCCTTAACACGTAAACCTCACCGTGCGCCTAACTTTAACCTCTTATCCTAACGTTAATGCATAACCCATTTCCTGAGAACAACCCCTATCCCATAATTCTAAGCCTATCTCCTAGTCATCACTGTGACACCTAATCCCTAACCCTAATTCTAAACCGCTAACCCTAACCGTAACCCTACCTACAACCCTAACACTGACAGTAACCCTTACTTCTCACCCCATCGCTATGCCTAACAAAAACCCTAACCCTTGACCCTAAACCTTCACACTAACCCCTAAGCCTTACCCTAACCCTTAACCCTAATCCTATTCCTAACCACTAAAGCTAACCCTAGCTCTTAAAGCTAACCCAAAACCTTACCCTCACGACTAGACCTAACCCTGACACTAACCTAACACCTAACCCTAACCAGAACCCCTAAAGCTAACCCTGAACCCTATCCCTAACCCTAGCAGTAAATTTTAACCCTAAACCTAAGCCCAACTCGTAACCCTAATCCTATCCTTTTACCCTAAAACTAACCCCTAAACCTAACCCCTATACCTCACCCTAACTCTAACCCCAATCCTAATTCTAACCATACCCCTTCATAAAACACTAACTCCTAACCGCTAACCCTAACCCTAACCAAAAACCCTAATCACTAATCCCTAACCCTAACGCTTAACCTTTACCCTAACCGTTAACCCTCACCCTAAATCTTAACACTGACCCTAACCTTAACCTTTAACTCTAAGCCTAACCCTTAACCCTACAGTAAGGAAGACCCTTAATGCTAATGGGATCCCTTATCCCTAACCCTAACACTACAGCTAAAAATAACCCTAACCTTGGATCCTTAAACCTAACCCCTAACACTTACTTTAACCCCAAACCCTAACCCTAATCCTAAGCATTAAACCTAACCCTATCTCTTAACCCTAACGCTATCCCTTACCCTAACGCCTAGATCTAACCCTAAATCTAACCTACCGCCTAATCCTAACCTTAAGCCCTAACGCTAACTCTAACCCTGAACCCTAACCCTACCCCTAACCCTTAACACTAACCCTATCCGTGAACCTTAACCCTGACCCTAACCATTACCCGCACCCAAGCATTTAACCCTGACCCTAACCCTAATCCTTAATGCTAACCCTAACACTAAACCCTAACCCTAAGCACAACACTTATCCCTAATCCTATCCCTTAACCTTAACCCTAACCCTAATGCTACCCCCTAAACGTAACCCTAACCGTCACCAGTAAACCTAACCCTAACCTCTAACACAAACCATAGCACATACCTCTAACCCTAAACTAACCCTAACCCTAACCTAACCCTAAACCCTAACTCTTAACCTTAACCCTAAGCGTTAACTCTCACGCTAACCTTTAATCCTAACCCTAATCCTAATCTTCAACCCTAAACAGAACACTTAACCCTAACCCTCTACCAAACCCTAACCCCTCATCTTAACCCTAACCGTAAACCTCAACCCTAAACCAAAGTGTAACCGTTAAACCTAAGAGTAACCTTTAACCCTAACTCTAATCCCTAACCCTAAGCCCTCACCCTAACACTGAACTTCATCCTTAACCCTAACCAGAATCCTAACCCTAAATCTAATTCTCAGACTTCTTGCTTTCTTAGAGTTTAGAAAGCCTGCTATCCTCCCATTCCATGCGTGAAAGGAGGCTCTACCACTGTGTCCTGCATGAAACCCACGGGCCCATACCCAGAGTATGATAGAGTGGGTTCCCGGGTACAATCCCAGCCCCCTAAACTCCCTCCGCCCGCCTAATGCAGACAGGGCCCGTGCAGTAAGCATAAACAATACCTTTAACAGAGAACCGTAACCCTGAACATAACACCCAACCCTGTTCCTATATCTCCCCTTAACACGTAAACCTCACCGTGCGCCTAACTTTAACCTCTTATCCTAACGTTAATGCATAACCCATTTCCTTAGAACAACCCTTATCCCATAATTCTAACCCTATCTCCTAGTCATCACTGTGACACCTAATCCCTAACCCTAATTCTAAACCGCTAACCCTAACCGTAACCCTACCTACAACCCTAACACTGACAGTAACCCTTACTTCTAACCCCAACGCTATGCCTAAGAAAAACCCTAACCCTTGACCCTAACCCTTCACCCTAACCCCTAAGCCTTACCGTAACTCTTAAACCTAATCCTAATCCTGACCATTAAACCTAACCCTAGCTCTTAAAGCTAACCCTAAACCTTACCCTCACGACTAGACCTATACCTGACACTAACCTAACACCTAACCCTAACCAGAACCCCTAAAGCTAACCCTGAACCCTATCCCTAACCCTAGCAGTAAACTTTAACCCTAAACCTAAGCCCAACCCGTAACCCTAATCCTATCCTTTTACCCTAAAACTAACCCCTAAACCTAACCCCTATACCTCACCCTAACTCTAACCCCAATCCTAATTCTAACCATACCCCTTCATAAAACACTAACTCCTACCTGCTAACCCTAACACTAACCAAAAACCCTAATCACTAATCCCTAACCCTAACGCTTAACCTTCACCCTAACCGTTAACCCTCACCCTAAATCTTAACACTGACCCTAACCTTAACCTTTAACTCTAAGCCTAACCCTTAACCCTACAGTAAGGAAGACCCTTAATGCTAATGGGATCCCTTATCCCTAACCCTAACACTACAGCTAAAAATAACCCTAACCTTGGATCCTTAAACCTAACCCCTAACACTTACTTTAACCCCAAACCCTAACCCTAATCCTAAGCATTAAACCTAACCCTATCTCTTAACCCTAACGCTAGCCCTTACCCTCACGCCTAGATCTAACCCTAAATCTAACCTACCGCCTAATCCTAACCTTAAGCACTAATGCTAAAACTAACCCTGAATCCTAAACCTACCCATAACCATTAACACTAACCCTATCCGTGAACCTTAACCCTGACCCTAACAATTACCCGCACCCAAGCTTTTAAGCCTGATTCTAACCCTAATCCTTAATGATAACCCTAACACTAAACCCTAACCCTAAGCCCAACACTTAACCCTAATCCTATCCCTTAACCCTAACCCTAACCCTAATGCTACCCCCTAAACATAACCCTAACCGTGACCAGTAAACCTAACCCTAACCTCTAACACAAACCATAGCACATAACTCTAACCCCAAAACTAACCCTAACCCTAACCCTAACCGTAAACCCTAACTCTTAACCTTAACCCTAAGCGTTAACTCTCACGCTAACCTTTAATCCTAACCCTAATCCTAATCTTCAACCCTAAACCTAACACTTAACCCTAACCCTGTACCAAACCCTAACCCCTCATCTTAACCCTAACCGTAAACCTCAACCCTAAACCAAAGTGTAACCGTTAAACCTAAGAGTAACCTTTAACCCTAACCCTATTCCCTAACCCTAAGCCCTCACCCTAACACTAAACTTCATCCTTAACCCTAACCAGAATCCTAACCCTAAATCTAATTCTCAGACTTCTTGCTTTCTTAGAGTTTAGAAAGCCTGCAATCCTCCCATGCCATGCGTGAAAGGAGGCTCTACCACTGTGTCCTGCATGAAACCCACGGGCCCATACCCAGAGTATGATAGAGTGGGTTCCCGGGTACAATCCCAGCACCCTAAACTCCCCCCGCCCGCCTAATGCAGACAGGGCCCGTGCGCTAAGCATAAACAATACCTTTAACAGATGACCCTAACCCTGAACATAACACCCAACCCTGTTCCTATTTCTCCCCTTAACACGTAAACCTCACCGTGCGCCTAACTTTAACCTCTTATCCTAACGTTAATGCATAACCCATTTCCAGAGAACAACCCCTATCCCATAATTCTAACCCTGTCTCCTAGTCATCACTGTGACACCTAATCCCTAACCCTAATTCTAAACCGCTAACCCTAACCGTAACCCTACCTACAACCCTAACACTGACAGTAACCCTTACTTCTAACCCCAACGCTATGCCTAACAAAAACCCTAACCCTTGACCCTAACCCCTAAGCCTTACGCTAACCCTTAACCCTAATCCTAATCCTAACCATTAAACCTAACCCTAGCTCTTAAAGGTAACCCTAAACCTTACCCTCACGACTAGACCTAACCCTGACACTAACCTAACACCTAACCCTAACCAGAACCCCTAAAGCTAACCCTGAACCCTATCCCTAACCCTAGCAGTAAACTTTAACCCTAAACCTAAACCCAACACATAACCCTAATCTTATCCTTTTACCCTAAAACTAACCCCTAAACCTAACCCCTATACCTCACCCTAACTCTAACCCCAATCCTAATTCTAACCATACCCCTTCATAAAACACTAACTCCTAACCGCTAACCTTAACACTAACCAAAAACCCTAATCACTAATTCCTAACCGTATCGCTTTAACTTTACCCTAACCTTTAACCATCACCCTAAATCTTAACACTGACCCTAACCTTAACCTTTAACTCTAAGTCTAACACTTAACCCTACAGTAAGGAAGACCCTTAATGCTAATGCGGGCCGGGCGCGGTAGCTGACGCCTGTAATCCCAGCACTCTGGGAGGCCGAGTTGGGCGGATCGTTTGAGCTCAGGAGTTCGAGACCAGCCTGAGCAAGAGCGAGACCCCATCTCTACTAAAACTAGAAAGAAATTATATGGACAGCTAAAAATATATATATAGAAAAAATTAGCCGGGCATGGTGGCGCATGCCTGTAGTCCCAGCTCCTCGGGAGGCTGAGACAGGAGGATCTCTTGAGCTCAGGAGTTTGAGGTAGCTGTGAGCTAGGCTGACGCCACGGCACTCACTCTAGCCTGGGCAACAGAGTGAGACTCTGTCTCAAAAAAAAAAAAAATGCCAATGGGATCCCTTATCCCTAACCCTAACACTACAGCTAAATGTAACCCTAACCTTGGATCCTTAAACCTTACCCCTAACACTTACTTTAACCCCAAACGCTAACCCTAATCCTAAGCATTCAACCTAACCCTATCTCTTAACCCTAACGCTAGCCCTTACCCTAACGCCTAGATCTAACCCTAAATCTAACCTACCGCCTAATCCTTACCTTAAGCCCTAATGCTAACACTAACCCTGAACCTGAAACCTACCCGTAACCCTTAACACTAACCCTATCCGTGAACCTTAACCCTGACCCTAACCATTACCCGCACCCAAGCATTTAACCCTGACCCTAACCCTAATCCTTAATGCTAACCCTAACACTAAACCCTAACCCTAAGCCCAACACTTAACCCTAATCCTATCCCTTAACCCTAACCCTAACCCTAATGCTACCCCCTAAACGTAACCCTAACCGTGACCAGTAAACCTAACCCTAACCTCTAACACAAACCCTAGCACATAACTCTAACCCTAAAACTAACCCTAACCCTAACCCTAACCCTAAACCCTGACTCTTAAACTTAACCCTAAGCATTAACTCTAACTCTAACCTTTAATCCTAACCCTAATCCTAATCTTCAAATCTAAACCTAACACTTAACCCTAACCCTGTACCAAACCCTAACCCCTCATCTTAACCATAACCGTAAACCTCAACCCTAAACCAAAGTGTAACCGTTAAACCTAAGAGTAATCTTTAACCCTAACCGTAATCCCTAACCCTAAGCCCTCACCCTAACACTAAACTTCATCCTTAACCCTAACCAGAATCCTAACCCTAAATCTAATTCTCAGACTTCTTGCTTCCTTAGAGTTTAGAGAGCCTTCAATCCTTCCATGCCATGCGTGAAAGGAGGCTCTACCACTGTGTCCTGCATGAAACCCACGGGCCATACCCAGAGTATGATAGAGTGGGTTCCCCGGTACAATCCCAGCCCCCTAAACTCCCCCCACCCGCCTAATGCAGACAGGGCCCGTGCGCTAAGCATAAACAATACCTTTAACAGATAACCCTAACCCTGAACATAACACCCAACCCTGTTCCTATTTCTCCCCTTAACACGTAAACCTCACCGTGCGCCTAACTTTAACCTCTTATCCTAACGTAATGCAGCACCCATTTCCTGAGAACAACCCCTATCCCATAATTCTAACCCTATCTCCTAGTCATCACTGTGACACCTAATCCCTAACCCTAATTCTAAACCGCTAACCCTAACCGTAACCCTACCTACAACCCTAACACTGACAGTAACCCTTACTTCTAACCCCAACGCTATGCCTGACAAAAACCCTAACCCTTGACCCGAACCCTTGACCCTAAGCCCTAAGCCTTACCCTAACCCTTAACCCTAATCCTAATCCTAACCATTAAACCTAACCCTAGCTCTTAAAGCTAACCCTAAACCTTACCCTCACGACTAGACCTAACCCTGACACTAACCTAACACCTAACCCTAACCAGAACCCCTAAAGCTAACCCTGAACCCTATCCCTAACCCTAGCAGTAAACTTTAACCCTAAACCTAAGCCCAACCCGTAACCCTAATCCTATCCTTTTACCCTAAAACTAACCCCTAAACCTAACCCCTATACCTCACCCTAACTCTAAGCCCAATCCTAATTCTAACCATACCCCTTCAGAAAACACTAACTCCTAACTGCTAACCCTAACAATAACCAAAAACCCTAATCACTAATCCCTAACCCTAACGCTTAAACTTTTCCCTAACTGTAAACCCTCACCCTAAATCTTAAACCTGACCCTAACCTTAACCTTTAACTCTAAGCCTAACCCTTAACCCTACAGTAAGGAAGACCCTTAATGCTAATGGGATCCCTTATCCCTAACCCTAACACTACAGCTAAAAATAACCCTAACTTTGGATCCTTAAACCTAACCCCTAACACTTACTTTAACCCCAAACCCTAACCCTAATCCTAAGCATTAAACCTAACCCTATCTCTTAACCCTAACGCTAGCCCTTACCCTAACGCCTAGATCTAACCCTAAATCTAACCTACCGCCTAATCCTAATCTTAAGCCCTAATGCTAACACTAACCCTGAACCCTAAACCTACCCGTAACCCTTAACACTAACCCTATCCGTGAACCTTAACCCTGACCCTAACCATTACCGCACCCAAGCATTTAACCCTAATTCTAACCCTAATCCTTAATGCTAACCCTAACACTAAACCCTAACCCTAAGCCCAACACTTAACCCTAATCCTATCCCTTAACCCTAACCCTAACCCTAATGCTACCCCCTAAACGTAACCCTAACCGTGACTAGTAAACCTAACCCTAACCTCTAACACAAACCATAGCACATAACTCTAACCCTAAAACTAACCCTAACCCTAACCCTAACCCTAAACCCTAACTCTTAACCTTAACCCTAAGCGTTAATTCTCACGCTAACCTTTAATCCTAACCCTAATCCTAATCTTCAACCCTAAACCTAACACTTAACCCTATCCCTGTACCAAACACTAACCCCTCATCTTAACCCTAACCGTAAACCTCAACCCTAAACCAAAGTGTAACCGTTAAACCTAAGAGTAACCTTTAACCCTAACCCTAATCCCTAACCCTAAGCCCTCACCCTAACACTAAACTTCATCCTTAACCCTAACCAGAATCCTAACCCTAAATCTAATTCTCAGACTTCTTGCTTTCTTAGAGTTTCGAAAGCCTGCAATCCTCCCATGCCATGCGTGAAAGGAGGCTCTACCCCTGTGTCCTCCATGAAACCCACGGGCCCATACCCAGAGTATGATAGAGTGGGTTCCCGGGTACAATCCCAGCACCCTAAACTCCCCCCGCCCGCCTAATGCAGACAGGGCCCGTGCGCTAAGCATAAACAATACCTTTAACAGATAACACTAACCCTGAACATAACACCCCACCCTGTTCCTATTTCTCCCCTTAACACGTAAACCTCACTGTGCGCCTAACTTTAACCCCTTATCCTAACGTTTATGCATAACCCATTTCCTGAGAACAACCCCTATCCCATAATTCTAACCCTATCTCCTAGTCATCACTGTGACACCTAATCCCTAACCCTAATTCTAAACCGCTAACCCTAACCGTAACCCTACCTACAACCCTAACACTGACAGTAACCCTTACTTCTAACCCCAACGCTATGTCTAACAAAAACCCTAACCCTTGACCCTAACCCTTCACCCTAACCCCTAAGCCTTACCCTAACCCTTAACCCTAATCCTAATCCTAACCATTAAACCTAACCCTAGCTCTTAAAGCTAACCCTAAACCTTACCCTCACGACTAGACCTAACACTGACACTAACCTAACACCTAACCCTAACCAGAACACCTAAAGCTAACCCTGAACCCTATCCCTAACCCCAGCAGTAAACTTTAACCCTAAACCTAAGCCCAACCCGTAACCCTAATCCTATCCTTTTACCCTAAAACTAACCCCTAAACCTAACCCCTATACCTCACCCTAACTCTAACCCCAATCCTAATGCTAACCATACCCCTTCATAAAACACTAACTCCTAACCGCTAACCCTAACACTATCCAAAAACCCTAATCACTAATCCCTAACCCTAACGCTTAACCTTTACCCTAACCGTTAACCCTCACCCTAAATCTTAACACTGACCCTAACCTTAACCTTTAACTCTAAGCCTAACCCTTAACCCTACAGTAAGGAAGACCCTTAATGCTAATGGGATCCCTTATCCCTAACCCTAACACTACAGCTAAAAATAACCCTTACCTTGGATCCTTAAACCTAACCCCTAACACTTACTTTAACCCCAAACCCTAACCCTAATCCTAAGCATTAAACGTAACCCTATCTCTTTACCCTAACGCTAGCCCTTACCCTAACGTCTAGATCTAACCCCAAATCTAACCTACCGCCTAATCCTAACCTTAAGCCCTAATGCTAACACTAACCCTGAACCCTAAACCCACCCGTAACCATTAACACTAACCCTATCCTTGAACCTTAACCCGGGCCCTAACCATTACCCGCACCCAAGCATTTAACCCTGACCCTAACCCTAATCCTTAATGCTAACCCTAACACTAAACCCTAACCCTAAGCCCATCACTTATCCCTAATATTATCCCTTAACACTAACCCCAACCCTAATGCTACCCCCTAAACGTAACCCTAACCGTGACCAGGAAACCTAACCCTAACCTCTAACACAAACCATAGCACGTAACTCTAACCCTAAAACTAACCCTAACCCTAACCCTAACCCTAAACCCTAACTCTTAACCTTAACCTTAAGCGCTAACTCTCACGCTAACCTTTAATCCTAACCCTAATCCTAATCTTCAACCCTAAACCTAAGACTTAACCCTAACCCTTTACCAAACCCTAACCCCTCATCTTAACCCTAACCTTAAACCTCAACCCTAAACTAAAGTGTAACCGTTAAACCTAAGAGTAACCTTTAACCCTAACCCTAATCCCTAACCCTAAGCCCTCACCCTAACACTAAACTTCATCCTTCGCCCTAACCAGAATCCTAACCCTAAATCTAATTCTCAGACTTCTTGCTTTCTTAGAGTTTCGAAAGCCTGCAATCCTCCCATGCCATGCGTGAAAGGAGGCTCTACCACTGTGTCCTGCATGAAACCCACGGGCCCATACCCAGAGTATGATAGAGTGGGTTCCCGGGTACAATCCCAGCCCCCTAAACTCCTCCCGCCCGCCTAATGCAGACAGGGCCCGTGCTCTAAGCATAAACAATACCTTTAACAGATAACCCTAACCCTGAACATAACACCCAACCCTGTTCCTATTTCTCCCCTTAACACGTAAACCTCACCGTGCGCCTAACTTTAATCTCTTATCCTAACGTTAATGCATAACCCATTTCCTGAGAACAACCCCTATCCCATAATTCTAACCCTATCTCCTAGTCATCACTGTGACACCTAATCCCTAACCCTAATTCTAAACCGCTAACCCTAACCGTAACCCTACCTACAACCCTAACACTGACAGTAACCCTTACTTCTAACCCCAACGCTATGCCTAACGAAAACCCTAACCCTTGACCCTAACCCTTCACCCTAACCCCTAAGCCTTACCCTAACCCTTAACCCTAATCCTAATCCTAACCATTAAACCTAACCCTAGCTCTTAAAGCTAACCCTAAACCTTACCCTCACGACTAGACCTAACCCTGACACTAACCTAACACCTAACCCTAACCAGAACACCTAAAGCTAACCCTGAACCCTATCCCTAACCCTAGCAGTAAACTTTAACCCTAAACCTAAGCCCAACACTTATCCCTAATCCTATCCCTTAACCCTAACCCTACCCCCTAAACGTAACCCTAACCGTGACCAGTAAACCTAACCCTAACCTCTAACACAAGCCATAGCACATAACTCTAACCCTAAAACTAACCCTAACCCTAAACCCTAACTCTTAACCTTAACCCTAAGCGTTAACTCTAACGCTAACCTTTAATCCTAACCCTAATCCTAATCTTCAACCCTGAACCTAACACTTAACCCTAACCCTGTACCAAACCCTAACCCCTCATCTTAACCCTAACCGTAAACCTCAACCCTAAACCAAAGTGTAACCGTTAAACCTAAGAGTAACCTTTAACCCTAACCCTAATCCCTAACCCTAAGCCCTCACCCTAACACTAAACTTCATCCTTCACCATAACCATAATCCTAACCCTAAATCTAATTCTCAGACTTCCTGCTTTCTTAGAGTTTAGAAAGCCTGCAATCCTCCCATGCCATGCGTGAAAGGAGGCTCTACCACTGTGTCCTGCATGAAACCCACGGGCCCATACCCAGAGTATGATAGAGTGGGTTCCCGGGTACAATCCCAGCCCCCTAAACTCCCTCGCCCGCCTAATGCAGACAGGGCCCATGGGCTAAGGATAAACAATACTTTTAACAGATAACACTAACCCTGAACATAACACCCAACCCTGTTCCTATTTCTCCCCTTAACACGTAAACCTCACCGTGCGCCTAACTTTAACCTCTTATCCTAACGTTAATGCATAACCCATTTCCTGAAAACAACCCCTATCCCATAATTCTAACCCTATCTCCTAGTCATCACTGTAACACCTAATCCCTAACCCTAATTCTAAACCGCTAACCCTAACCGTAACCCTACCTACAACCCTAACACTGACAGTAACCCTTACTTCTAACCCCAACGCTATGCCAAACAAAAACCCTAACCCTTGACCCTAACCCTTCACCCTTACCCCTAAGCCTTACCCTAACCCTTAACCCTAATCCTAATCCTAACCATTAAACCTAACCCTAGCTCTTAAAGCTAACCCTAAACCTTACCCTCATGAGTAGACCTAACCCTGACACTAACCTAACACCTAACCCTAACCAGAACCCCTAAAGCTAACCCTGAACCCTATCCCTAACCCTAGCAGTAAACTTTAACCTTAAACCTAAGCCCAACCCGTAACCCTAATCCTATCCTTTTACCCTAACACTAACCCCTAAACCTAACCCCTATACCTCACCCTAACTCTAACCCCAATCCTAATTCTAACCATACCCCTTCAGAAAACACTAACTCCTAACCGCTAACCCTAACACTAACCAAAAACCCTAATCACTAATCCCTAACCCTAACGTTTAACCTTTACCCTAACCGTTAACCCTCACCCTAAATCTTAACACTGACCCTAACCTTAACCTTTAACTCTAACCCTAACCCTTAACCCTACAGTAAGGAAGACCCTTAATGCTAATGGGATCCCTTATCCCTAACCCTAACACTACAGCTAAAAATAACCCTAAGCTTTGATCCTTAAACCTAACCCCTAACACTTACTTTAACCCCAAACCCTAACCCTAATCCTAAGCATTAAACCTAACCCTATCTCTTAACCCTAACGCTATCCCTTACCCTAACGCCTAGATCTAACCCTAAATCTAACCTACCGCCTAATCCTAACCTTACGCCCTAATGCTATCTCTAACCCTGAACCCTAAAACTACCCGTAACCCTTAACACTAACCCTATCCTTGAACCTTAACCCGGGCCCTAACCATTACCCGCACCCAAGCATTTAACCCTGACCCTAACCCTAATCCTTAAGGCTAACCCTAACACTAAACCCTAACTCTAAGCCCATCACTTATCCCTAATATTATCCCTTAACACTAACCCCAACCCTAATGCTACCCCCTAAACGTAACCCTAACCGTGACCAGGAAACCTAACCCTAACCTCTAACACAAACCATAGCACGTAACTCTAACCCTAAAACTAACCCTAACCCTAACCCTAACCCTAAACCCTAACTCTTAACCTTAACCTTAAGCGCTAACTCTCACGCTAACCTTTAATCCTAACCCTAATCCTAATCTTCAACCCTAAACCTAACACTAAACCCTAACCCTTTACCAAACCCTAACCCCTCATCTTAACCCTAACATTAAACCTCAACCCTAAACTAAAGTGTAACCGTTAAACCTAAGAGTAACCTTTAACCCTAACCCTAATCCCTAACCCTAAGCCCTCACCCTAACACTAAACTTCATCCTTCACCCTAACCAGAATCCTAACCCTAAATCTAATTCTCAGACTTCTTGCTTTCTTAGAGTTTAGAAAGCCTGCAATCCTCCCATGCCATGCCTGAAAGGAGGCTCTACCACTGTGTCATGCATGAAACCCACGGGCCCATACCCAGAGTATGATAGAGTGGGTTCCCGGGTACAATCCCAGCCCCCTAAACTCCCCCCGCCCGCCTAATGCACACAGGGCTCGTGCGCTAAGCATAAACAATACCTTTAACAGATAACCCTAACCCTGAACATAACACCCAACCCTGTTCCTATTTCTCCCCTTAACACGTAAACCTCACCGTGCGCCTAACTTTAACCTCTTATCCTAACGTTAATGCATAACCCATTTCCTGAGAACAACCCCTATCCCATAATTCTAACCCTATCTCCTAGTCATCACTGTGACACCTAATCCCTAACCCTAATTCTAAACCGCTAACCCGAACCGTAACCCTACCTACAACCCTAACACTGACAGTAACCCTTACTTCTAACCCCAACGTTATGCCTAACAAAAACCCTAACCCTTGACCCTAACCCTTCACCCTAACCCCTAAGCCTTACCCTAACCCTTAACCCTAATCCTAATCCTAACCATTAAACCTAACCCTAGCTCTTAAAGCTAACCCTAAACCTTACCCTCACGACTAGACCTAACCCTGACACTAACCTAACACCTAACCCTAACAAGAACCCCTAAAGCTAACCCTGAACCCTATCCCTAACCCTACCAGTAAACTTTAACCCTAAACCTAAGTCCAACCCGTAACCCTAATCCTATCCTTTTACCCTAAAACTAACCCCTAAACCTAACCCCTATACCTCACCCTAACTCTAACCCCAATCCTAATTCTAACCATACCCCTTCAGAACACACTAACTCCTAACCGCCAACCCTAACACTAACCAAAAACCCTAATCACTAATCCCTAACCCTAACGCTTAACCTTTACCCTAACCGTTAACCCTCACCCTAAATCTTAACACTGACCCTGACCTTAAACTTTAACTCTAATCCTAACCCTTAACCCTACAGTAAGGAAGACCCTTAATGCTAAAGGGATCCCTTATCACTAACCCTAACACTACAGCTAAAAATAACCCTAACATTGGATCCTTAAACCTAACCCCTAACAATTATTTGAACCCCGAACCCTAACCCTAATCCTAAGCATTAAACCTAACCCTATCTCTTAACCCTAACGCTATCCCTTACCCTAACGCCTAGATCTAACCCTAAACCTAACCTACTGCCTAATCTTAATCTTAAGCACTAATGCTAACTCTAACCCTGAACCCTAAACCTACCCGTAACCATTAACACTAACCCTATCCGTGAACCTTAACCCTGACTCTAACCATTACCTGCACCCAAATATTTAAACCTGACCCTAACCCTAATCCTTAATGCTAACCCTAACACTAAACCCTAACCCTAAGCCCAACACTTATCTCTAACCCTATCCCTTAACCCTAACCCTAACCCTAATGCTACCCCCTAAACGTAACCCTAACCGTGACCAGTAAACCTAACCCTAACCTCTAACACAAACCATAGCACATAACTCTAACCCTAAAACTAACCCTAACCCTAACCCTAACCCTAAACCCTAACTCTTAACCTTAACCCTAAGCGTTAACTCTCACGCTAACCTTTAATCCTAACCCTAATCCTAATCTTCAACCCTAAACAGAACACTTAACCCTAACCCTCTGCCAAACACTAACCCCTCATCTTAACCCTAACCGTAAACCTCAACCCTAAACCAAACTGTAACCGTTAAACCTAAGAGTAACCTTTAACCCTAACCCTAATCCCTAACCCTAAGCCCTCACCCTAACACTAAACTACATCCTTAACCCTAACCAGAATCCTAACCCTAAATGTAATTCTCAGACTTCTTGCTTTCTTAGAGTTTAGAAAGCCTGCAATCCTCCCATGCCATGCGTGAAAGGAGGCTCTACCACTGTGTCTAGCATGAAACCCACGGGCCCATACCCAGAGTATGATAGAGTGGGTTCCCGGGTACAATCCCAGCCCCCTAAACTCCTCCCGGCCACCTAATGCCGACAGGGCCCGTGCGCTAAGCATAAACAATACCTTTAACAGATAACCCTAACCCTGAACATAAAACAGAACCCTGTTCCTATTTCTCCCCTTAACACGTAAACCTCACCGTGCGCCTAACTTTAACCTCTTATCCTAACGTTAATGCATAACCCATTTCCTGAGAACAACCCCTATCCCATAATTCTAACCCTGTCTCCTAGTCATCACTGTCACACCTAATCCCTAACCCTAATTCTAAACCGCTAACCCTAACCGTAACCCTACCTACAACCCTAACACTGACAGTAACCCTTACTTCTAACCCCAACGCTATGCCTAACAAAAACGCTAATCCTTTACGCTAACCCTTAACCCTAACCCCTAAGCCTTACCCTAACCCTTAACCCTAATCCTAATCCTAACCATTAAACCTAACCCTAGCTCTTAAAGCTAACCCTAAACCTTACCCTCACGACTAGACCTAACTCTGACACTAACCTATCACCTAACCCTGACCAGAACCCCTAAAGCTAACCCTCAACCCTATCCCTAACCCCAGCAGTAAACTTTAACCCTAAACCTAAGCCCAACCCGTAACCCTAATCCTATCCTTTTACCCTAACACTAACCCCTAAACCTAACCCCTATACCTCACCCTAACTCTAACCCCAATCCTAATTCTAACCATACCCCTTCAGAAAACACTAACTCCTAACCGCTAACCCTAACACTAACCAAAAACCCTAATCACTAATCCCTAACCCTAACGTTTAACCTTTACCCTAACCGTTAACCCTCACCCTAAATCTTAACACTGACCCTAACCTTAACCTTTAACTCTAACCCTAACCCTTAACCCTACAGTAAGGAAGACCCTTAATGCTAATGGGATCCCTTATCCCTAACCCTAACACTACAGCTAAAAATAACCCTAAGCTTTGATCCTTAAACCTAACCCCTAACACTTACTTTAACCCCAAACCCTAACCCTAATCCTAAGCATTAAACCTAACCCTATCTCTTAACCCTAACGCTAGCCCTTACCCTAACGCCTAGATCTAACCCTAAATCTAACCTACCGCCTAATCCTAACCTTACGCCCTAATGCTATCTCTAACCCTGAACCCTAAAACTACCCGTAACCCTTAACACTAACCCTATCCTTGAACCTTAACCCGGGCCCTAACCATTACCCGCACCCAAGCATTTAACCCTGACCCTAACCCTAATCCTTAAGGCTAACCCTAACACTAAACCCTAACTCTAAGCCCATCACTTATCCCTAATATTATCCCTTAACACTAACCCCAACCCTAATGCTACCCCCTAAACGTAACCCTAACCGTGACCAGGAAACCTAACCCTAACCTCTAACACAAACCATAGCACGTAACTCTAACCCTAAAACTAACCCTAACCCTAACCATAACCCTAAACCCTAACTCTTAACCTTAACCTTAAGCGCTAACTCTCACGCTAACCTTTAATCCTAACCCTAATCCTAATCTTCAACCCTAAACCTAAGACTTAACCCTAACCCTTTACCAAACCCTAACCCCTCATCTTAACCCTAACATTAAACCTCAACCCTAAACTAAAGTGTAACCGTTAAACATAAGAGTAACCTTTAACCCTAACCCTAATCCCTAACCCTAAGCCCTCACCCTAACACTAAACTTCATCCTTCACCCTAACCAGAATCCTAACCCTAAATCTAATTCTCAGACTTCTTGCTTTCTTAGAGTTTCGAAAGCCTGCAATCCTCCCATGCCATGCGTGAAAGGAGGCTCTACCACTGTGTCCTGCATGAAACCCACGGGCCCATACCCAGAGTATGATAGAGTGGGTTCCCGGGTACAATCCCAGCCCCCTAAACTCCCCCCGCCCGCCTAATGCACACAGGGCTCGTGCGCTAAGCATAAACAATACCTTTAACAGATAACCCTAACCCTGAACATAACACCCAACCCTGTTCCTATTTCTCCCCTTAACACGTAAACCTCACCGTGCGCCTAACTTTAACCTCTTATCCTAACGTTAATGCATAACCCATTTGCTGAGAAGAACCCCTATCCCATAATTCTAACCCTATCTCCTAGTCATCACTGTGACACCTAATCCCTAACCCTAATTCTAAACCGCTAACCCGAACCGTAACCCTACCTACAACCCTAACACTGACAGTAACCCTTACTTCTAACCCCAACGTTATGCCTAACAAAAACCCTAACCCTTGACCCTAACCCTTCACCCTAACCCCTAAGCCTTACCCTAACCCTTAACCCTAATCCTAATCCTAACCATTAAACCTAACCCTAGCTCTTAAAGCTAACCCTAAACCTTACCCTCACGACTAGACCTAACCCTGACACTAACCTAACACCTAACCCTAACAAGAACCCCTAAAGCTAACCCTGAACCCTATCCCTAACCCTACCAGTAAACTTTAACCCTAAACCTAAGTCCAACCCGTAACCCTAATCCTATCCTTTTACCCTAAAACTAACCCCTAAACCTAACCCCTATACCTCACCCTAACTCTAACCCCAATCCTAATTCTAACCATACTCCTTCAGAACACACTAACTCCTAACCGCCAACCCTAACACTAACCAAAAACCCTAATCACTAATCCCTAACCCTAACGCTTAACCTTTACCCTAACCGTTAACCCTCACCCTACATCTTAACACTGACCCTGACCTTAAACTTTAACTCTAATCCTAACCCTTAACCCTACAGTAAGGAAGACCCTTAATGCTAAAGGGATCCCTTATCACTAACCCTAACACTACAGCTAAAAATAACCCTAACATTGGATCCTTAAACCTAACCCCTAACAATTATTTGAACCCCGAACCCTAACCCTAATCCTAAGCATTAAACCTAACCCTATCTCTTAACCCTAACGCTATCCCTTACCCTAACGCCTAGATCTAACCCTAAACCTAACCTACTGCCTAATCTTAATCTTAAGCACTAATGCTAACTCTAACCCTGAACCCTAAACCTACCCGTAACCATTAACACTAACCCTATCCGTGAACCTTAACCCTGACTCTAACCATTACCTGCACCCAAATATTTAAACCTGACCCTAACCCTAATCCTTAATGCTAACCCTAACACTAAACCCTAACCCTAAGCCCAACACTTATCTCTAACCCTATCCCTTAACCCTAACCCTAACCCTAATGCTATCCCCTAAACGTAACGGTAACCGTGACCAGTAAACCTAACCCTAACCTCTAACACAAACCATAGCACATAACTCTAACCCTAAAACTAACCCTAACCCTAACCCTAACCCTAAACCCTAACTCTTAACCTTAACCCTAAGCGTTAACTCTCACGCTAACCTTTAATCCTAACCCTAATCCTAATCTTCAACCCTAAACAGAACACTTAACCCTAACCCTCTACCAAACACTAACCCCTCATCTTAACCCTAACCGTAAACCTCAACCCTAAACCAAACTGTAACCGTTAAACCTAAGAGTAACCTTTAACCCTAACCCTAATCCCTAACCCTAAGCCCTCACCCTAACACTAAACTACATCCTTAACCCTAACCAGAATCCTAACCCTAAATCTAATTCTCAGACTTCTTGCTTTCTTAGAGTTTAGAAAGCCTGCAATCCTCCCATGCCATGCGTGAAAGGAGGCTCTACCACTGTGTCTAGCATGAAACCCACGGGCCCATACCCAGAGTATGATAGAGTGGGTTCCCGGGTACAATCCCAGCCCCCTAAACTCCTCCCGGCCACCTAATGCCGACAGGGCCCGTGCGCTAAGCATAAACAATACCTTTAACAGATAACCCTAACCCTGAACATAAAACAGAACCCTGTTCCTATTTCTCCCCTTAACACGTAAACCTCACCGTGCGCCTAACTTTAACCTCTTATCCTAACGTTAATGCCTAACCCATTTCCTGAGAACAACCCCTATCCCATAATTCTAACCCTGTCTCCTAGTCATCACTGTCACACCTAATCGCTAACCCTAATTCTAAACCGCTAACCCTAACCGTAACCCTACCTACAACCCTAACACTGACAGTAACCCTTACTTCTAACCCCAACGCTATGCCTAACAAAAACGCTAATCCTTTACGCTAACCCTTAACCCTAACCCCTAAGCCTTACCCTAACCCTTAACCCTAATCCTAATCCTAACCATTAAACCTAACCCTAGCTCTTAAAGCTAACCCTAAACCTTACCCTCACGACTAGACCTAACTCTGACACTAACCTATCACCTAACCCTGACCAGAACCCCTAAAGCTAACCCTCAACCCTATCCCTAACCCCAGCAGTAAACTTTAACCCTAAACCTAAGCCCAACCCGTAACCCTAATCCTATCCTTTTACCCTAAAACTAACCCCTAAACCTAACCCCTATACCTCACCCTAACTCTAACCCCAATCCTAATTCTAACCAAACCCCTTCAGAAAACACTAACTCCTAACCGCTAACCCTAACACTAACCAAAAACCCTAATCAATAATCCCTAATCCTAACGGTTAACCTTTACCCTAACCGTTAACCCTCACCCTAAATCTTAACACTGACCCTAACCTTAACCTTTAACTCTAAGCCTAACCTTTAACCCTACAGTAAGGAAGACCCTTAATGCTAATGGGATCCCTTATCCCTAACCCTAACACTACAGCTAAAAATAACCCTAACCTTGGATCCTTAAACCTAACCCCTAAAACGTACTTTAACCCCAAACTCTAACCCTAATCCTAAGCATTAAACCTAACCCTATCTCTTAACCCTAACGCTAGCCCTTACCCTAACGCCTAGATCTAACCCTAAATCTAACCTACCGCCTAATCCTAACCTTAAGCCCTAATGCTAACACTAACCCTGAACCCTAAACCTACCCGTAACCTTTAACACTAACCCTATCCGTGAACCTAAACCCTGACCCTAACCATTACCCGCACTTAACCCTGACCCTAACCCTAATCCTTAATGCTAACCTTAACACTAAACCCTAAACCTAAGCCCAACCCTTAACCCTAATCCTATGCCTTAACCCTAACCATAACCCTAACCCTAATGCTACCCCCTAAACGTAACCCTAACCGTCACCAGTAAACCTAACCCTAAACTCTAACACAAACCATAGCACATAACTCTAACCCCAAAACTAACCCTAACCCTAACCCTGAACCCTAAATCTTAACCTTAACCCTAAGCGTTAACTCTCACGATAACCTTTCATCCTAACCCTAATCCTAATCTTCAACCCTAAACCTAACACTTAATCCTAAACCTGTACCAAACCCTAACCCCTCATCTTAACCCTAACCGTAAACCTCAACCCTAAACCAAAGTGTAACCGTTAAACCTAAGAGTAACCTTTAACCCTAACCCTATTCCCTAAACCTAAGTCCTCACCCTAACACTAAACTTCATCCTTAACCCTAACCAGAATCCTAACCCTAAATCTAATTCTCAGACTTCTTGCTTTCTTAGAGTTTAGAAAGCCTGCAATCCTCCAATGCCATGCGTGAAAGGAGGCTCTACCACTGTGTCCTGCATGAAACCCACGGGACCATACCCAGAGTATGATAGAGTGGGTTCCCGGGTACAATCCCAGGCCCCTAAACTCCCCCCGCCCGCCTAATGCAGACAAGGCCCGTGCGCTAAGCATAAACAATACCTTTAACAGATAACCCTAACCCTGAACATAACACCCAATCCTCTTCCTATTTCTCCCCTTAACACGTAAACCTCACCGTGCGCCTAACTTTAACCTCTTATCCTAACGTTAATGCATAACCCATTTCCTGAGAAGAACCCCTATCCCATAATTCTAACCCTATCTCCTAGTCATCACTGTGACACCTAATCCCTAACCCTAATTCTAAACCGCTAACCCTAACCGTAACCCTACCTACAACCCTAACACTGACAGTAACCCTTACTTCTAACCCCAACGCTATGCCTAACAAAAACCCTAACCCTTGACCCTAACCCTTCACCCTAACCCCTAAGCCTTACCCTAACCCTTAACCCTAATCCTAATCCTAACCATTAAACCTAACCCTAGCTCTTAAAGCTAACCCTAAACCTTACCCTCACGACTAGACCTAACCCTGACACTAACCTAACACCTAACCCTAACAAGAACACCTAAAGCTAACCCTGAACCCTATCCCTAACCCCAGCAGTAAACGTTAACCCTAAACCTAAGCCCAACCCGTAACCCTAATCCTATCCTTTTACCCTAAAACTAACCCCTAAACCTAACCCCTATACCTCACCCTAACTCTAACTCCAATCCTAATTCTAACCATACCCTTTCATAAAACACCAACTCCAAACCGCTAACCCTAACACTAACCAAAAACCCTAATCACTAAACCCTAACCCTAACGCTTAACCTTTACCCTAACCATTAACCCTCACCCTAAATCTTAACACTGACCCTAACCTTAACCTTGAACTCTAAGCCTAACCTTTAACCCTACAGTAAGGAAGACCCTTAATGCTAATGGGATCCCTTATCCCTAACCCTAACACTACAGCTAAAAATAACCCTAACCTTGGATCCTTAAACTTAACCCCTAACACTTACTTTCACCCCAAACCCTAAACTTAATCCTAAGCATTAAACCTAACCCTATCTCTTAACCCTAACGCTAGCCCTTACCCTAACGCCTAGATCTAACCCTAAATCTAACCTACCGCCTAATCCTAACCTTAAGCCCTAATGCTAACACTAACCCTGAACCCCAAACCTACCCGTAACCCTTAACACTAACCCTATCCATGAACCTAAACCCTGACCCTCACCATTACCCGCACCCAAGCATTGAACCCTGACCCTAACCCTAATCCTTAGTGCTAACCTTAACACTAAACCCTAACCCTAAGCCCAACACTTAACCCTAATCCTATCCCTTAACACTAAGCCTAACCCTAACCCTAATGGTAACCCCTAAACGTAACCCTAACCATGACCAGTAAACCTAACCCTAACCTCTAACACAAACCATAGCACATAACTCTAACCCTAAAACTAACCCTAACCATAAAACCTAACTCTTATCCTTAACCCTAAGCGTTAACTCTCTCGCTAACCTTTATTCCTAACCCTAATCCTAATCTTCAACCCTAAACCTAACACTTAACCCTAACCCTGTACCAAACCCTAACCCCTCATCTTAACCCTAACCGTAAACCTCAACCCTAAACCAAAGTGTAACCGTTATCCTAAGGGTAACCTTTAAGCCTATCCCTAATCCCTCACCCTAACACTAAACTTCATCCTTAACCCTAACCAGAATCCTAACACTAAATCTAATTCTCAGCCTTCTTGCTTTCTTAGAGTTTACAAAGCCTGCAATCCTCCCATGCCATGCGTGAAAGGAGGCTCTACCTCTGAGTTCCGCATGAAACACACGGGCCCATACCCAGAGTATGATAGAGTGGGTTCCCGGGTACAATCCCAGCCCCCTAAACTCCCCCCGCCCGCCTAATGCAGACAGGGCCCGTGCGTTAAGCATAAATAATACCTTTAACAGATAACCCTAACCCTGAACATAACACCCAACCCTGTTCCTATTTCTCCCCTTAACACGTAAACCTCACCGTGCGCCTAACTTTAACTTCTTGTCCTAACGTTAATGCATAAACTATTTCCTGAGAACAACCCCTATCCCATAATGCTAACCCTATCTCCTAGTCATCACTGTGACACCTAATCCCTAACCCTATTTCTAAATCGCTAACCCTAACCGTAACCCTACCTACAACCCTAACACTGACAGTAACCCTTACTTCTAACCCCAACGCTATGCCTAACAAAAACCCTAACCCTTGACCCTAACCCTTCACCCTAACCCCTAAGCCTTACCCTAACCCTTAACCCTAATCCTAATCCTAACCATTAAACCTAACCCTAGCTCTTAAAGCTAACCCTAAACCTTACCCTCACGACTAGACCTAACCCTGACACTAACCTAACACCTAACCCTAACCAGAACCCCTAAAGCTAACCCTGAACCCTATCCCTAACTCCAGCAGTAAACTTTAACCCTAAACCTAAGCCCAACCCGTAACCCTAATCCTATCCTTTTACCCTAAAACTAACCCCTAAACCTAACCCCTATACCTCACCCTAACTCTAACCCCAATCCTGATTCTAACCATACCCCTTCATAAAACACTAACTCCTAACCGCTAACCCTAACACTAACCAAAAACCCTAATCACTAATCCCTAACCCTTACGCTTAACCTTTACACTAACCGTTAACCCTCACCCTAAATCTTAACACTGACCCTAACCTTAACCTTTAACTCCAAGCCTGACCCTTAACCCTACAGTAAGGAAGACCCTTAATGCTAATGGGATCCCTTATCCCTAACCCTAACACTACAGCTAAAAATGACCCTAACCTTGGATCCTTAAACCTAACCCCTAACACTTACTTTAACCCCAAACCCTAACCCTAATCCTAAGCATTAAACCTAATCCTATCTCTTAACCCTAACGCTAGCCCTTACCTTAACGCCTAGATCTAACCCTAAATCTAACCTACCGCCTAATCCTAACCTTAAGCCCTAATGCTAACACTAACACTAAACCCTAAACCTACCCGTAACCCTTAACACTAACCCTATCCGTGAACCTAAACCCTGACCCTAACCATTACCTGCACCCAAGCATTTAACCCTGACCTTAACCCTAATCCTTAATGCTAACCTTAACACTAAACCCTAACCCTAAGCCCAACACTTAACCCTAATCCTAAGCCTTAACCCTAACCATAACCCTAACACTAATGCTAACCCCTAAACGTAACCCTAACCGTGACCAGTAAACCTAACCCTAACCTCTAACACGAACCATAGCACATAACTCTAACCCTAAAACTAACCCTAACCCGAACCCTAACCCTAAACCCTAACTCTTAACCTTAACCCTAAGCGTTAACTCTCACGCTAACCTTTAATCGTAACCCTAATCCTAATCTTCATCCCTAAACCTAACACTTAACCCTAACCCTTTACCAAACCCTAACCCCTCATCTTAACCCTAACCGTAAACCTCAACCCTAAACCAAAGTGTAACCGTTAAACCTAAGAGTAACCTTTAACCCTACCCTGATCCCTAACCCTAAGCCCTCACCCTAACACTAAACTTCATCCTTAACCCTAACCATAATCCTAACCCTAAATCTAATTCTCAGACTTCTTGCTTTCTTTTTTTTTTTTATTTTTTTTCAATTTAATTTTACAGAATCAAAGAGTCTAACAGTATATCTTGTTAGATACAGTATGTCCTCATAATGTATACATTATTTCTTGTACAATAATATGAAATAATATGGGAAATATTCATGATAAATTATTAAGTGAACAGTGCAAGTTAAAAACAATAGTTTCTTATTTTTTTCCCCACCCCCCCTTTCCCGAGTCAACACCTTCAAGTGTTACCACTCCCCAAACGGTGCGCAATGCACTCATTGTGTAGGCATACCCCCATCCCCTCCCCCACCCCCCACCTCAGTCTGATGTCCAATTGGTGTCATTCCCAGATTTGTATTTATGTGATGATCAGGGAAACCAATTTTCTGGTGAGTACATGTGATGCTTGTTTTTCCATTCTTGGGATACTTCACTTAATATAATGGGTTCCAACTCTCTCCAGGAGAACCATAGAGATGTCGTATCTTCATCATTCCTTATAGCTGAGTAATATTCCATGGTATACATATACCTCAGTTTACTAATCCAATCATGTATTGATGGGCATTTGGGTTGTTTCCACATCTTTGCTATTGTGAATTGTGCTGCTATAAACATTTGGGTACACGTGCCTTTGTTACAGAATGACCTTTTTTCCTTTGGGTATATGCCCAATAATGGGATTGCTGGGTCAAATGGCAGGTCTACTTGAATCTGTTTAAGATACCTCCATAATGCTTTCCACAGGGGTTGCACTAGTTTGCAGTCCCACCAGCAGTGAATTAGTGTTCCTGTCTCTCCACACCCACGCCAACATGTGTTGTTTTGGGTTTTTTTGATAAAGGCCATTCTCACTGGGGTTAAGTGATATCTCATTGTGGTTTTGATTTGCATTTCCCTGATGCTTAGAGATGTTGAACACTTTTTCATATGTTTGTTAGCCATTTTTATATCTTCTTTTGAAAAATTTCTATTCATGTCCTTTGCCCACTTTTTGATAGGGTTGCTTGATTTTTTCTTGCTGATTTTCCTGAGTTCTAAATAGATTCTTGTTATCAGTCCTTTATCTGATGTGTAGTATGCAAAAATTTTTTCCCATTCTGTAGGTGGTCTGTTTATTCTCTGGACTGTTTCTTTGGCTGTGCAGAAGCTTTTTAATTTAATCATGTCCCATTCATTTATTTTTGTTGCTGCTGTGATTGCCTTGGGGGTCTTCTTCATAAATTCTTTACCTAGGCCAAGGTCTGTAAGAGTCTTTCCTACATTTTCTTCTAGAATTCTGATTGTATCACGCCTAAGGTTTAAGTCTGTTATCCACCGTGATTTGATTTTTGTGAGAGGTGAAAGCTGTGGGTCCTGTTTCAGTCTTCTGCAAGTGGCTAACCAATTCTCCCAGCACCATTTGTTGAATAGGGATTCTTGTCCCCAGAGTATATTCTTTCCCGCTTTCTCAAAAATTAGGTGACTATATGAGGATGGTTCTATATTTGGATTTTCTGTTGTGTTCCACTGGTCTGTGTCCCTGCACTTGTGCCAATACCAGGCTGTTTTAAGAACCACGGCCTTGTAGTATAGTTTGAGGTCTGGCAAATTAATACCTCCAATTTTGTTTTTATTGCTTAAAATTGCTTTTGCTATACGGGGTCTTCTTTGATTCCATACAAAGTGTATAATTATTTTCTCTATGTCTGTAAAGAATGATGTTGGTAATTTAATAGGGATTGCATTGAATTTGTAGATCACTTTGGGTAGTATAGACATTTTAACAATGTTGATTCTTCCGATCCACGAGCATGGTATATTTTTCCATCTATTTGCAAGTTCTGCTATTTCTTTTCTCAGTGTTTCATAGTTTTCCTTATAGAGGTCCTTTACCTCTTTAGTTAGATATATACCTAGATATTTTATTTTCTTTGTTGCTATTTTGAAGGGTATTGAGTCTTTAATTTGGTTTTCCGATTGACTGTTATTGGCATATATAAATGCCTCTGATTTGTGTATATTAATTTTGTAGCCTGAGACTTTGCTGTATTCATTAATCAATTCCAGGAGTCTCTTGGTTGAATCCTGGGGGTTTTCCAGATATAACATCATATCATCAGCAAAAAGTGAGAGTTTGATCTCTTCCTTCCCTATTTGGACTCCCTTGATTCTGCTCTCTTGCCTGATAGCTCTCGCAAGGACTTCCAATACTATGTTGAAAAGTAATGGAGACAATGGGCAGCCCTGTCTGGTTCCAGTTCTAAGTGGGAGTGCTTTCAGTTTTTTCCCATTCAGTATGATGTTGGCTGTGGGTTTGTCATATATGGCTTGTATCATTTTTAGGTAGGTTCCATCAATGCCTATTTTGTTAAGCGTTTTTATCATAAAAGGGTGTTGAATTTTGTCAAATGCTTTTTCTGCATCTAATGAGAGTATCATATGATTTTTGTTTTTGCTTCTATTTATGTGGTGAATTACATTGATAGATTTACGTATGTTGAACCACCCCTGCATCTCTGGGATGAAGCCCACTTGGTCGTGGTGGATTACTTTTTTGATAAGTACTTGGATTCGATTTGCTAGTATTTTATTGAAAATTTTTGCATCTATATTCATGAGGGAAATTGGTCTGTAGTTCTCTATTTTTGTTGTGTCCTTTCCAGGCTTTGGTATTAATGTTATATTGGCTTGGTAGAACGTGTTGGGGAGAACTCCATCCTTCTCAATATTGGAGAATAGTTTATGTAGGATGGGCACCAGTTCTTCTTTGTATGTATGGTAAAATTCAGGTGTGAACCCATCTGGACCAGGGCTTTTCTTTTTGGGAAGGTTTTTTATTGCTGTTTCGATTTCAGTTCTTGATATTGGTCTGTTCAGGTACTCTATTTCTTCCTGGTTGAGCCTGGGAAGACTATGTGTTTCTAAAAATTTGTCCATTTCCTCCACGTTCTCCAGTTTGTGTGCATAAAGATTTTTGTAGAATTCATAGATGATATCTTGTATCTCTGTAGCATCGGTTGTGATTTCTCCTTTCATGTTCCTAATGGAGGTTATTAGAGATTTTACTTTTGTGCTCTTGGTTAGTCTAGCCAGAGGTGTGTCTATTTTGTTTATCTTTTCAAAGAACCAACTTTTTGTTTTATTAATTTCCCTTATAGTTTCTTTGTTGTCCTTTTCATTTAGTTCTGATTTGATCTTAGTAATTTCTTGCCTTCTGCTGGGTTTGGGATCGTTCTGTTCTTCTTTCTCCGGCTCTTTGAGTCTATTCGTTAGGTTGTCTATTTGCATGTTTTCTGTCTTTTTGATATAGGCATTTATGGAGATGAATTTTCCTCTCAGGACTGCTTTAGCTGCATCCCATAGATTTTGATAAGTTGTATCTCCATTGTCATTTAATTCAAAGAAATTTTTGATTTCCATCTTGCTTTCTTCTTTTATAGAATAATTATTCAGGAGAAGGTTATTTAGCTTCCATGACTTTGAGTAAGAGTGAGGGTTTCTGTTTGTGATCATTGTTACTTTTATTCCGCTGTGATCTGAGAAGATGCATGGTATAATTTCTATTTTTTTGAATTTTTGAAGACATGATTTATGTCCTAGGACATGGTCAATCTTAGAGAATGTCCTGTGAGCTGATGAGAAGAATGTATATTCTGTGGACTTTGGGTAGAATGTCCTATAGATGTCAGCCATGCCCATTTGTTCTAGCATTCTATTTAGGTCCATTATGTCTTTGTTTATTTTCTGTTTAGAGGATCTGTCCTGTACTGTCAGTGGGGTGTTAAAGTCTCCAGCTATTACAGTATTATTATCTATCATCTGGTTCAGATCTAGTAGGGTTTGCTTTATGAATCTAGGTGCACCTAGGTTGGGTGCATATATATTGAGTATAGTCATGGCTTCTTGTTGAATTGTGCCCTTGACCAGTATGTAGTAGCCATTTTTGTCTTTAATTATTTTTGTTGGTTTGAAAGCTAAGTTATTGGAAATTAAGATTGCCACACCAGCTTTCTTTTCGTTACCGTTTGCTTGAAATACCGATTTCCATCCTTTTACTTTCAGTCTAAATGCATCTTTGCTCGTTAGGTGGGTTTCTTGGAGACAGCAGATACTTGGCTTGTGCTTTTTTATCCATTGGGACAGTCTATGTCTCTTGAGCGGGGAATTCAAGCCATTCACATTTATTGAGAAAACTGATAAGTGAGACGGTTTTTTGTTCAGCTTGTTGGGTAGAACTTCATTGCGATGTTTTCTCTCCTGAGCCATTGTAGTATCTGGAATTTGATCTTTAGCTCTTGAGTAGTTTTACATTCGTGGATCTTTCTTGTGCTGATCCGTGTGTAACTCTCTTTTGAGTACTTCTTGCAGGGCTGGTCTTGTCTTGGTGAATTCCTTCAACCTTTGTTTATCTGAGAATGTCTTGATTTCTCCTTCGTATAGAAAACTTAGCTTAGCTGGGTACAAGATTCTAGGCTGGGCATTATTCTGTTTCAGAAGCGTGAAAATGGGGCCCCAACCTCTTCTTGCTTGTAAGGTTTCAGCTGAGAAATCTGGCGTAATTCTGATGGGTTTTCCTTTGTAAGTTACCTGTTTCTTTCTCCTTACAGCTCGGAGAAGGGACTCTTTAGTGGATATTTTGGTCAGCCTGATGACTACGTGGAGTGGTGTTTTCCTATTTGCTATGAATCTCCCAGGGGTCCTTTGAGCTTCTTGAATCTGTATGTCTAGAGTATTGGCAAGGCCTGGAAAATTTTCCTCGATTATGTCTTCAAATAGCTTGTCCAACCCTTGCTTATTATCTTCTTCACCCTCAGGAATGCCAATAACTCTCAAGTTAGGTTTCTTCACATAATCCCACATTTCTTGAAGACTCAGATCATTTCTCTTACTTTTTTGATCTATCTCTGTGACTGACTTATTTAGTTGGAAGGAGTTGTCTTCAATTTCTGAGATTCTTTCCTCTGTTTGATCTACCCTGCTTTTGAGACTTTCCACAGTGTTTTGTAGCTCTCTGAGTGAATTCTTCATTTCTAGGAGTTCAGTTTGGTTTTTCTTCAATATTTCAATTTCTTTAGTGAATTTTTCCTCCAAATCCTGTATTTTTTTTGCGTTTTCCTTGTGTTGTCTGTCCATTGATTCTTGTATATTATTCAGCTTGTTTATGATCCATAATTGGAATTCTTCCTGTGACATGTTGGTGTTTTGAGTCTGGTTTGTGTCAAATGGTTGAGAGCCGGTATTTCTCTTGGGGGTGAGCTTTCTGTTTGATTCTTTGTGCTTCCTGTGTTTTTTCGCTGGGCCCTTCCCATCTAGATTGATCGTTGGATCTTTACTTATAGATTTAGTCTGGTTAACAGCACTCTCTGTGCTCTATTCTTAGGCTGTGGAGCAGTCTAGGTATATTGCTTCCTTTGGCAAGAGGGGAAGACTGTTGTGAATTGTTTAGAAATTTTTCTATTTCAGTTGGGGGACTGCTTCTGATGGGTCCATTCCTAGAGGATTGGAGTGATCCAAGACTGCTTTGGTGAGTTAGGACACTGTGTTGTAGTCTTTCAGAGGGCAGGTAGGGTCCACACTAGTAGTGGACCAAAATTCTCTTTGTTTGTTTGTTTCCCTTTGGTTCTTCCTCTATAGGGTTGGTTTCTGTCTCTATCTGCAGGAAAGATACTAGCTGTGGGGAGTGGATGGTGCCCTCGCTCGCTCAGTGCCCCATTTGCCGCAACTCCCACAGGCAAAAGTCTGCCTTGGCCCAATGTCCCCAGGGACCAGGCTCCACACTCTCACTTCTGGAGAAGTAGTCAATGTTTAGACGTGGGTGGGGACCCTATATAAGGTCTGTGGACCAGGGGAGGGGGCCGTCCAGGGAGCCTCTTGGCACCCTATTGCTCCGCAGTGACTTGGCTGTGGGCCCCAAGATGGCTATTGCGCGCCCGCAGATCGCCGGCGTTGGGAGTGACTACTCAGGTTCCGGTATGTACCAGAGCCAGGGGCCTGGCCCGTTCGCAAGCTCACCGTGGGTTCCCAGTTAGAAGGCAAAAAGAGAGAAGAAATAAGGAAAAAGAAAAAAGAAAAGAAAAGAAAAAAAGAAAAAAAGAAAAAAAAAGGGAAGTGAAAAGAAAGAACAGAAGGAGAAGAAAAAGAAAGAGAAAAGAAAAGGAGAAGAGAAGAGGGAAAAAAAGGAAAGAGAAAAGAAAAAACAAAACAACAACAACAAAAAAAAACAAAAGAAGCAAAATAAAACAAAACAAAACAAAGAAAAAACAAAAACCAAACTAACAAATAACACAAAGAGACCTAACCCAGAAACAGCGAAAACACAAACACAAAAGAACAAAAACAGAGCTACACAGCACCACAGCGCATCACTAAACGAAGGGATACACAATTCTGAAGTATATAGTTCAGCGGCTCAATGATTGTGTTTTTGCGCCTTAGCGCAGCTCCGCCCCTTCACGCCCGCTCCGTTGATTCCGGAGCGGCAACTCAATGTTTATTTTACGTCTTAGCGCAGCTCCGCCCCTTCACGCCGAGTGCGGCCGGCGGAGATGGCGCGGGCCCAGAGACCAGCGGGGGGCGCCGGGGAGAGAAAGCCGCTGGGCACCTTATGGCTCCCGAGCGGTTCCGCCTTTGCTTTCAAGATGGCGCCCGCAGCGCTCCGGGGTCGGAGGGGGACCGGCTCCCCGGCAGGCAGAGACCAGGGACCGCCGATGCCGGGGTGTTTGGTGGGCAAAGCCGCCGGGGGCCACCGGCTGAAGAACCACCGACAAAAGTAGCGCAGAGGTACAGCGCAATTCGCTGATCGGGGATTGTTTGTGCCCCTCCCCCCGGCACAGGTCCGTCCCTTCTCACCAAGGACTGTCTCAGCCGAGACTTCCCAGGTTCCAAGCTATTCTCCCGAAAAAGCCTCGTGTCTGCAATGCCCTACGTCTCGCTCGGTGATTCTGCTCTGGCTTGCGAGGGGGTCTCCAAGCAATTGGGGGTGGAGGTCAGTGAGGAGCGCAAGCCACTTTTCCTAAAGACTGCCCCCGCCCCACCTGGGGGCGGGCGCAGCCGCCTGCGCTCCGCTGGCTACTGTCTGTTCCGCGCCTTCCGCAGAGTTCCGCGATCTTAATTTCTGTTCACCTCAGACCTCACTTGCTCTGTTTGTCCCACGCTGATTCTCCGTGGATTCACACCGCTGTTCCTGTGTGGGAGCGGTCCTCTAGCGTTGTGGCAGGTCCGGATCCACGGTTCCTCGCCGGGGCAGAGATCCGAGCAGTCACCGCCACTCCGCCATCTTCGCTTGCTTTCTTAGAGTTTAGAAAGCCTGCAATCCTCCCATGCCATGCGTGAAAGGAGGCTCTATCACTGTGTCCTGCATGAAACCCACGGGCCCATACCCAGAGTATGATAGAGTGGGTTCCCGGGTACAATCCCAGCCCCCTAAACTCCCCCCGCTCGCCTAATGCAGACAGGGCCCATGCGCTAAGCATAAACAATACCTTTAACAGATAACCCTAACCCTGAACATAACACCCAACCCTGTTCCTATTTCTGCGTTTAACACGTAAACCTCACCATGCGCCTAACTTTAACCTCTTATCCTAACGTTAATGCATAACCCATTTCCTGAGAACAACCCCTATCCCATAATTCTAACCCTATCTCCTAGTCATCACTGTGACACCTAATTCTAAACCGCTAACCCTAACTGTAACCCTACCTACAACCCTAACGCTGACAGTAACCCTTACTTCTAACCCCAACACTATGCCTAACAAACACACTAACCCTTGACCCTAACCCTTCACCCTAACCCCTAAGCCTTACCCTAACCCTTAACCCTAATCCTAATCCTAACCATTAAACCTAACCCTAGCTCTTAAAGCTAACCCTAAACCTTACCCTCACGACTAGACCTAAACCTGACACTAACCTAACACCTAACCCTAACCAGAACCCATAAAGCTAAACCTGAACCCTTTCCCTAACCCCAGCAGTAAACTTTAACCCTAAACCTAAGCCCAACCCGTAACCCTAATCCTATCCTTTTACCCTAAAACTAACCCCTAAACCTAACACCTATACCTCACCCTAACTCTAACCCCAATCCTAATTCTAACCATACCCCTTCATAAAACACTAACTCCTAACCGCTAACCCTAACACAAACCAAAAACCCTAATCACTAATCCCGAACCCTAACGCTTAACCTTTACCCTAACCATTAACCCTCACCCTAAATCTTAACACTGACCCTAACCTTAACCTTTAACTCTAAGCCTAACCCTTAACCCTACAGTAAGGAAGACCCTTAATGCTAATGGGATCCCTTATCCCTAACCCTAACACTACAGCTAAAAATAACCCTAACCTTGGATCCTTAAACCTAACCCCTAACACTTACTTTAACCCCAAACCCTAACCCTAATCCTAAGCATTAAACCTAACCCTATCTCTTAACCCTAACGCTAGACCTTACCCTAATGCCTTGATCTAACCCTAAATCTAACCTACCGCCTAATCTTAAGCTTAAGCCCTGATGCTAACTCTAACCCTGAACCCTAAACCTCCCGTAACCCTTAACACTAACCCTATCCGTGAACCTTAACCCTGACCCTAACCATTACCCGCACCCAAGCATTTAACCCTGACCCTAACCCTAATCCTTAATGCTAACCCTAACACTAAACCCTAACCCTAAGTCCAACACTTATCCCTAATCCTATCCCTTAACCCTAACCCTAACCCTAATGGTACCCCCTAAACGTAACCCTAACCGTGACCAGTAAACCTAACCCTAACCTCTAACACAAACCATAGCACATATCTCTAGCCCTAAAACTAACCCTAAACCTAACCCTAAACCCTAACGCTTAACCTTAACCCTAAGCGTTAACTCTCACGCTAACCTTTAATGCTAACCCTAATCCTAATCTTCAACCCTAAACCTAACACTTAACCCTAACCCTGTACCAAACCCTAACCCCTGATCTTAACCCTAACCGTAAACCTCAACCCTAAACCAAAGTGTAACCGTTAAACCTAAGAGTAACCTTTAACCCTAACCCTATTCCCTAACCCTAAGCCCTCACCCTAACACTAAACTTCATCCTTAACCCGAACCAGAATCGAACCCTAAATCTAATTCTCAGACTTCTTGCTTTCTTAGAGTTTAGAAAGCCTGCAATCCTCCCATGCCATGCGTGAAAGGAGGCTCTACCACTGTGTCCAGCATGAAACCCACGGGCCCATACCCAGAGTATGATAGAGTGGGTTCCCGGTTACAATTCCAGACCCAAACTCCCCCCGCCCGCCTAATGCAGACAGGGCCCGTGCGCTAAGCATAAACAATACCTTTAACAGATAACCCTAACCCTGAACATAACACCCAACCCTGTTCCTATTTCTCCCCTTAACACGTAAACCTCACCGTGCGCCTAACTTTAACCTCTTATCCTAACGTTAATGCATAACACATTTCCTGAGAACAACCCCTATCCCATAATTCTAACCCTATCTCCTAGTCATCACTGTCACACCTAATCCCTAACCCTAATTCTAAAACGCTAACCCTAACCGTAACCCTACCTACAACCCTAACACTGACAGTAACCCTTACTTCTAACCCCAACGCTATGCCTAACAAAAACCCTAAGCCGTCAACCTAACCCCTAAGCCTTACCCTAACCCTTAACCCTAATCTTAATCCTAACCATTAAACCTAACCCTAGCTCTTAAAGCTAACCCTAAACCTTACCCTCACGACTAGACCTAACCCTGACACTAACCTAACACCTAACCCTAACCAGAACCCCTAAAGCTAACCCTGAACCCCATCCCTAACCCTAGCAGTAAACTTTAACCCTAAACCTAAGCCCAACCCGTAACCCTAATCCTATCCTTTTACCCTAAAACTAACCCCTAAACCTAACCCCTATACCTCACCCTAACTCTAACCCCAATCCTAATTCTAACCATACCCCTTCATAAAACACTAACTCCTAACCGCTAACCCTAACACTAACCAAAAACTCTAATCACTAATCCCTAACCCTAACGCTTAACCTTTACCCTAACCGTTAACCCTCACCCTAAATCTTAACACTGACCCTAACCTTAACCTTTAACTCTAAGCCTAACCCTTAACCCTACAGTAAGGAAGACCCTTAATGCTAATGGGATCCCTTATCCCTAACCCTAACACTACAGCTAAAAATAACCCTAACCTTGGATCCTTAAACCTAAACCCTAACACTTATTTTAACCCCAAACCCTAACCCTAATCCTAAGCATTAAACCTAACCCTATCTCTTAACCCTAACGCTAGCCCTTACCCTAACGCCTAGATCTAACCCTAAATCTAACCTACCGCCTAATCCTAACCTTAAGCCCTAATGCTAACACTAACCCTGAACCCTAAACCTACCCGTAACCCTTAACACTAACCCTATCCGTGAACCTTAACCCTGACCCTAACCATTACCCGCACCCAAGCATTTAAACCTGACCCTAACCCTAATCCTTAATGATAACCCTAACCCTAAGCCCAACACTTAACCCTAATCCTATCCCTTAACCCTAACCCTAACCCTAATACTAACCCCTATACGTAACCCTAACCGTGACCAGTAAACCTAACCCTAACCTCTAACACAAACCATAGCACATAACTCTAACCCTAAAACTAACCCTAACCCTAAGCCTAACCCTTAACTCATAACCTTAACCATAAGCGTTAACGCTCACGCTAACCTTTAATCCTAACCCTAATCCTAATCTTCAACCCTAAACCTAACACTTAACCCTAACCCTGTACCAAACCCTAACCCCTCATCTTAACCCTAACTGTAAACCTCAACCCTAAACCAAAGTGTAACCGTTAAAACTAAGAGTAGCCTTTAGCCCTAACCCTAATCCCTAACCCTAAGCCCTCACCCTAACACTAAACTTCATCCTTAACCCTAACCAGAATCCTAACCCTAAATCTAATTCTCAGACTTCTTGCTTTCTTAGAGTTTCGAAAGCCTGCAATCCTCCCATGCCATGCGTGAAAGGAGGCTCTACCACTGTGTCCTGCATGAAACCCACGGGCCCATACCCAGAGTATAATAGAGTGGGTTCCCGGGTACAATCCCAGCCCCCTAAACTCCCCGCGCCCGCCTAATGCAGACAGGGCCCGTGCGCTAAGCATAAACAATACCTTTAACAGATAACCCTAACCCTGAACATAACACCCAACCCTGTTCCTATTTCTCCCCTTAACACGTAAACCTCACCGTGCGCCTAAATTTAACCTCTTATCCTAACGTTAATGCATAACCCATTTCCTGAGAACAACCCCTATCCCGTAATTCTAACCCTATCTCCTAGTCATCACTGTGACACCTAATCCCTAACCCTAATTCTAAACCGCTAACCCTAACCGTAACCCTACCTACAACCCTAACACTGACAGTAACCCTTACTTCTAACCCCAACGCTATGCCTAACAAAAACCCTAACCCTTGACCCTAACCCTTCACCCTAACCCCTAAGCCTTACCCTAACCCTTAACCCTACTCCTAATCCTAAACATTAAACCTAACCCTAGCTCTTAAAGCTAACCCTAAACCTTACCCTCACGACTAGACCTAGCCCTGACACTAACCTAACACCTAACCCTAACCAGAACCCCTAAAGCTAACCATGAACCCTATCCCTAACCCTAGCAGTAAACTTTAACCCAAAACCTAAGCCCAATCCGTAACCCTAATCCTATCCTTTTACCCTAAAAGTAACCTCTAAACCTAACCCCTATACCTCACCCTAACTCTAACCCCAATCCTAATTCTAACCATACCCCTTCATAAAACACTAACTCCTAACCGCTAACCCTAACACTAACCAAAAACCCTAATCACTAATCCCTAACCTTAACGCTTAACCTTTACCCTAACCGTTAACCCTCACCCTAAATCTTAACACTGACCCTAACCTTAACCTTTAACTCTAAGCCTAACCCTTAACCCTACAGTAAGGAAGACCCTTAATGCTAATGGGATCCCTTATCCCTAGCCCTAACACTACAGCTAAAAATAACCCTATCCTTGGATCCTTAAACCTAACCCCTAACACTTACTTTAACCCGAAACCCTAACCCTAAACCTAAGCATTAAACCTAACCCTATCTCTTAACCCTAACGCTAGCCCTTACCCTAACGCCTAGATCTAACCCTAAATCTAACCTACCGCCTAATCCTAACCTTAAGCCCTAATGCTAACACTAACCCTGAACCCTAAACCTACCCGTAACCCTTAACACTAACCCTATCCGTGAACCTTCACCCTGACCCTAACCATTACCCGCACCCAAGCATTTAACCCTGACCCTAACCGTAATCCTTAATGCTAACCCTAACACTAAACCCTAACCCTAAGCCCAACACGTAACACTAATCCTATCCCTTAACCTTAACCCTAACCCTAACCCTAATGCTAACCCCTAAATGTAACCCTAACCGTGACCACTAAACCTAACCCTAAACTCTAACACAAACCATAGCACATAACTGTAACCCTAAAACTAACCCTAACCCTAACCCTAAACCCTAACTCTTAACCTTAACCAAAGCGTTACCTCTCACGCTAACCTTTATTCCTAACCCTAATCCTAATCTTCAACCCTAAACCTAACACTTAACCCTAACCCTGTACCAAACCCTAACCCCTCATCTTAACCCTAACCATAAACCTCAACCCTAAATCAAAGTGTAACCGTTAAACCTAAGAGTAACCTTTAACCCTAACCCTAATCTCTAACCCTAAGCCCTCACCCTAACACTAAACTTCATCCTTAACCCTAAACAGAATCCTAACCCTAAATCTAATTCTCAGACTTCTTGCTTTCTTAGAGTTTAGAAAGCCTGCAATCCTCCCATGCCATGCGTGAAAGGAGGCTCTACCACTGTGTCCTCATGAAACCCACGGGCCTATACCCAGAGTATGATAGAGTGGGTTCCCGTGTACAATCCCAGCCTCCTAAACTCCCCTCGCCCGCCTAATGCAGACAGGGCCCGTGCGCTAAGCATAAACAATACCTTTAACAGATAACCCTAACCCTGAACATAACACCCAACCCTGTTCCTATTTCTCCCCTTAATACGTAAACCTCACCGTGCGCCTAACTTTAACCTCTTATCCTAACGTTAATGCATAACCCATTTCCTGAGAACAACCCCTATCCCGTAATTCTAACCCTATCTCCTAGTCATCACTGTGACACCTAATCCCTAACCCTAATTCTAAACCGCTAACCCTAACCGTAACCCTACCTACAACCCTAACACTGACAGTAACCCTTACTTCTAACCCCAACGCTATGCCTAACAAAAACCCTAACTCTTGACCCTAACCCTTCACCCTAACCCCTAAGCCTTACCCTAACCCTTAACCCTAATCCTAATCCTAACCATTAAACCTAACCCTAGCTCTTAAAGCTAACCCTAAACCTTACCCTCACGACTAGACCTAACCCTTACACTAACCTAACACCTAACCCTAACCAGAACCCCTAAAGCTAACCCTGAACCCTATCCCTAACCCTAGCAGTAAACTTTAACCCTAAACCTAAGCCCAACCCGTAACCCTAATCCTATCCTTTTACCCTAAAACTAATCCCTAAACCTAACCCCTATACCTCACCCTAACTCTAACCCCAATCCTAATTCTAACCATACCCCTTCAGAAAACACTAACTCCTAACCGCTAACCCTAACACTAACCAAAAACCCTAATCACTAATCCCTAAAGCTAACGCTTAACCTTTACCCTAACCGTTAACCCTCACCCTAAATCTTAACCTTAACTCTAAGCCTAACCCTTAACCCTACAGTAAGGAAGACCCTTAATGCTAATGGGATCCCTTATCCCTAACCCTAACACTACAGCTAAAAATAACCCTAACCTTAGATCCTTAAACCTAACCCCTAACACTTACTTTAACCCCAAACCTTAACCCTAATCCTAAGCATTAAACGTAACCCTATCTCTTAACCCTAACGCTAGCTCTTACCCTAACGCCTAGATCTAACCCTAAATCTAACCTAAAGCCTAATCCTAACGTTAAGCCCTAATGCTAACACTAACCCTGAATCCTAAACCTACCCGTAACCATTAACACTAACCCTATCCTTGAACTTTAACCCTGACCCTAACCATTACCCGCACCCAAGCATTTAACCCTGATTCTAACCCTAATCCTTAATGATAAACCTAACACTAAACCCTAACCCTAAGCCCAAAACTTAACCCTAATCCTATCCCTTAACCCTAACCCTAACCCTAATGCTAACCCCTAAACGTAACCGTAACCGTGACCGGTGAACCTAACCCTAACCTCTAACACAAACCATAGCACATAACTCTAACCCTAAAACTAACCCTAACCCTAAACCTAACCCTAAACCCTAACTCTTAACCTTAACCCTAAGCGTTAACTCTCACGCTAACCTTTAATTCTAACCCTAATCCTAATCTTCAACCCTAAACCTAACACTTAACCCTAACCCTGTACCAAACACTAACCCCTCATCTTAACCCTAACCGTAAACCTCAACCCTAAACCAAAGTGTAACCGTTAAACCTAAGAGTAACCTTTAACCCTAACCCTAATCCCTAACCCTAAGCCCTCACCCTAACACTAAACTTCATCCTTAAACCTAACCATAATCCTAACCCTAAATCTAATTCTCAGACTTCTTGCTTTCTTAGAGTTTAGAAAGCCTGCAATCCTCCCATGCCATGCGTGAAAGGAGGCTCTACCACTGTGTCCTACATGAAACCCACGGGCCCATACCCAGAGTATGATAGAGTGGGTTCCCGGGTACAATCCCAGCCCCCTAAACTCCCCCCGCCCGCCTAATGCAGACAGGGCCCGTGCGCTAAGGATAAACAATACCTTTAACAGATAACCCTAACCCTGAACATAACACCCAACCCTGTTCCTATTTCTCCCCTTAACACGTAAACCTCACCGTGCACCTAACTTTAACCTCTTATCCTAACGTTAATGCATAACCCATTTCCTGAGAACAACCCCTATCCCGTAATTCTAACCCTATCTCCTAGTCATCACTGTGACACCTAATCCCTAACCCTAATTCTAAACCGCTAACCCTAACCGTAACCCTACCTACAACCCTAACACTGACAGTAACCCTTACTTCTAACTCCAACGCTATGCCTAACAAAAACCCTAACTCTTGACCCTAACCCTTCACCCTCACCCCTAAGCCTTACCCTAACCCTTAACCCTAATCCTAATCCTAACCATTAAACCTAACCCTAGCTCTTAAAGCTAACCCTAAACCTTACCCTCACGACTAGACCTAACCCTGACACTAACCTAACACCTAACCCTAACCAGAACCCCTAAAGGTAACCCTGAAACCTATCCCTAACCCCAGCAGTAAACTTTAACCCTAAACCTAAGCCCAACCCGTAACCCTAATCCTATCCTTTTACCCTAAAACTAACCCCTAAACCTAACCCCTATACCTCACCCTAACTCTAACCCCAATCCTAATTCTAACCATACCCCTCATAAAACACTAACTCCTAACCGCTAACCCTAACACTAACCAAAAACCCTAATCACTAATCCCTAACCCTAACGCTTAACCTTTACACTAACCGTTAACCCTCACCCTAAACCTTAACACTGACCCTAACCTTAACCTTTAACTCTAAGCCTAACCCTTAACCTTAGAGTAAGGAATTCCCTTAATGCTAATGGGATCCCTTATCCCTAACCCTAACACTACAGCTAAAAATAACCCTAACCTTGGATCCTTAAACCTAACCCCTAACACTTACTTTAACCCCAAACCCTAACCCTAAACCTGAGCATTAAACCTAACCCTATCTCTCAACCCTAACGCTAGCCCTTACCCTAACGCCTAGATCTAACCCTAAATCTAACCTACCGCCTAATCCTAACCTTAAGCCCTAATGCTAACACTAACCCTGAACCCTAAACCTACCCGTAACCCTTAACACTAACCCAATCCGTGAACCTTAACCCTGACCCTAACTATTACCCGCACCCAAGCATTTAACCCTGACCCTAACCGTAATCCTTAGTGCTAAACCTAACACTAAACCCTAACCCAACCCCAACACTTATCCCTAATCCTATCCCTAAACCCTAACCCTAACCCTAATGCTACCCCCTAAACCTAACCATAACCGGGACCAGTAAACCAAACCCTATCCTCTAACACAAACCATAGCACATAACTCTAACCCTAAAACTAACCCTAACCCTAACCCTAACCCTAAACCCTAACTCTTAACCTTAACCCTAAGCGTTAACTCTCACGCTAACCTTTAATCCTAACCCGAATCCTCATCTTCAACCCTAAACCTAACACTTAACCCTAACCCTGTACCAAACCCTAACCCCTCATCTTAACCCTAACCGTAAACCTCAACCCTAAACCAAAGTGTAAACCTTAAACCTAAGAGTAACCTTTAACCCTAACCCTAATCCCTAACCCTGAGCCCTCACCCTAATACTAAACTTCATCCTTAACCCTAACCATAATCCTAACCCTAAATCTAATTCTCAGACTTCTTGCTTTCTTAGAGTTTAGAAAGCCTGCAATCCTCCCATGCCATGCGTGAAAGGAGGCTCTACCACTGTGTCCTGCATGAAACCCACGGGCCCATACCCAGAGTATGATGGAGTGGGTTCCCGAGTACAATCCCAGGCCCCTAAACTCCCCCCACCCGCCTAATGCAGACAGGGCCCGTGCGCTAAGCATAAACAATACCTTTAACAGATAACCCTAACCCTGAACATAACACCCAACCCTGTTCCTATTTCTCCCCTTAACACGTAAACCTCACCGTGCGCCTAACTTTAACCTCTTATCCTAACGTTAATGCATAACCCATTTCCTGAGAACAACCCCTATCCCATAATTCTCACCCTATCTCCTAGTCATCACTGTGACACCTAATCCCTAACCCTAATTCTAAACCGCTAACTCTAACCGTAACCCTACCTACAACCCTAACACTGACAGTAACCCTTACTTCTAACCCCAACGCTATGCCTAACAAAAACCCTAACCCTTGACCCTAACCCTTCACCCTAACCCCTAAGCCTTACCCTAACCCTTAACCCTAATCCTAATCCTAACCATTAAACCTAACCCTAGCTCTTAAAGCTAACCCTAAACCTTACCCTCACGACTAGACCTAACCCTGACACTAACCTAACACCTAACCCTAACCAGAACCCCTAAAGCTAACCCTGAACCCTATCCCTAACCCTAGCAGTAAACTTTAACCCTAAACCTAAGCCCAACCCGTAACCCTAATCCTATCCTTTTACCCTAAAACTAATCCCTAAACCTAACCCCTATACCTCACCCTAATTCTAACCCCAATCCTAATTCTAACCATACCCCTTCAGAAAACACTAACTCCTAACCGCTAACCCTAACACTAACCAAAAACCCTAATCACTAATCCCTAAAGCTGACGCTTAACCTTTACCCTAACCGTTAACCCTCACCCTAAATCTTAACCTTAACTCTAAGCCTAACCCTTAACCCTACAGTAAGGAAGACCCTTAATGCTAATGGGATCCCTTATCCCTAACCCTAACACTACAGCTAAAAATAACCCTAACCTTAGATCCTTAAACCTAACCCCTAACACTTACTTTAACCCCAAACCCTAACCCTAATCCTAAGCATTAAACGTAACCCTATCTCTTAACCCTAACGCTAGCTCTTACCCTAACGCCTAGATCTAACCCTAAATCTAACCTAAAGCCTAATCCTAACGTTAAGCCCTAATGCTAACACTAACCCTGAACCCTAAACCTACCCGTAACCATTAACACTAACCCTATCCATGAACTTTAACCCTGACCCTAACCATTACCCGCACCCAAGCATTTAACCCTGATTCTAACCCTAATCCTTAATGATAAACCTAACACTAAACCCTAACCCTAAGCCCAAAACTTAACCCTAATCCTATCCCTTAACCCTAACCCTAACCCTAATGCTAACCCCTAAACGTAACCGTAACCGTGACCGGTGAACCTAACCCTAACCTCTAACACAAACCATAGCACATAACTCTAACCCTAAAACTAACCCTAACCCTAACCCTAAACCCTAACTCTTAACCTTAACCCTAAGCGTTAACTCTCACGCTAACCTTTAATTCTAACCCTAATCCTAATCTTCAACCCTAAACCTAACACTTAACCCTAACCCTGTACCAAACACTAACCCCTCATCTTAACCCTAACCGTAAACCTCAACCCTAAACCAAAGTGTAACCGTTAAACCTAAGAGTAACCTTTAACCCTAACCCTAATCCCTAACCCTAAGCCCTCACCCTAACACTAAACTTCATCCTTAAACCTAACCAGAATCCTAACCCTAAATCTAATTCTCAGACTTCTTGCTTTCTTAGAGTTTAGAAAGCCTGCAATCCTCCCATGCCTTGCGTGAAAGGAGGCTCTACCACTGTGTCCTACATGAAACCCACGGGCCCATACCCAGAGTATGATAGAGTGGGTTCCCGGGTACAATCCCAGCCCCCTAAACTCCCCCCGCCCGCCTAATGCAGACATGGCTCCCGCGCTAAGCATAAACAATACCTTTAACAGATAACCCTAACCCTGAACATAACACCCAACCCTGTTCCTATTTCTCCCCTTAACACGTAAACCTCACCGTGCACCTAACTTTAACCTCTTATCCTAACGTTAATGCATAACCCATTTCCTGAGAACAACCCCTATCCCGTAATTCTAACCCTATCTCCTAGTCATCACTGTGACACCTAATCCCTAACCCTAATTCTAAACCGCTAACCCTAACCGTAACCCTACCTACAACCCTAACACTGACAGTAACCCTTACTTCTAACTCCAACGCTATGCCTAACAAAAACCCTAACTCTTGACCCTAACCCTTCACCCTCACCCCTAAGCCTTACCCTAACCCTTAACCCTAATCCTAATCCTAACCATTAAACCTAACCCTAGCTCTTAAAGCTAACCCTAAACCTTACCCTCACGACTAGACCTAACCCTGACACTAACCTAACACCTAACCCTAACCAGAACCCCTAAAGGTAACCCTGAAACCTATCCCTAACCCCAGCAGTAAACTTTAACCCTAAACCTAAGCCCAACCCGTAACCCTAATCCTATCCTTTTACCCTAAAACTAACCCCTAAACCTAACCCCTATACCTCACCCTAACTCTAACCCCAATCCTAATTCTAACCATACCTCTCATAAAAAACTAACTCCTAACCGCGAACCCTAACACTAACCAAAAACCCTAATCACTAATCCCTAACCCTAACGCTTAACCTTTACCCTAACCGTTAACGTTCACCCTAAATCTTAACACTACCCTAACCTTAACCTTTAACTCTAAGCCTAACCCTTAACCCTACAGTAAGGAAGACCCTTAATGCTAATGGGATCCCTTATCCCTAACCCTAACACTACAGCTAAAAATAACCCTAACCTTGGATCCTTAAACCTGACCCCTAACACTTACTTTAAGCCCAAACCCTAACCCTAATCCTAAGCATTAAACCTAACCCTATCTGTTAACCCTAACGCTATCCCTTACCCTAACGCCTAGATCTAACCCTAAATCTAACCTACCGCCTAATCCTAAACTTAAGCCCTAATGCTAACACTAACCCTGAACCCTAAACCTACCCGTAACCCTTAACACTAACCCTATCCGTTAACCTTAACCCTGACCCTAACCATTACCCGCACCCATCATTTAACCCTGATTCTAACCCTAATCCTTAATGCTAAACCTAACACTAAACCCGAACCCTAAGACCAACACTTAACCCTAACCCTATCCCTTAACCCTAACCTTAACCCTAATGCTACCCCCTAACCCTAACCCTAACCGTGACCAGTGAACCTAATCCTAACCTCTAACACAAACCATAGCACATAACTCTAACCCTAATACTAAGCCTAACCCTTAACACTAACCCTATCCGTGAACCTTAACCCTGACCCTAACCATTACCCACACCCAAGCATTTAACCCTGACCCTAACACTAATCCTTAATGCTAACCCTAACACTAAACCCTAACCCTAAGACCAACACTTAACCCTAATCCTATCCCTTAACCCTAACCCTAACCCTAACCATAATGCTAACCCCTAAACGTAACCCTAACCGTGACCAGTAAACCTAACCCTAACCTCTAACACAAACCATAGCACGTAACTCTAAACCTAAAACTAACCCTAACCCTAACCCTAAACCCTAACTCTTAACCTTAACCCTAAGCGTTAACTCTCACGCTAACCTTTAATCCTAACCCTAATCCTAATCTTCAACCCTAAACCTAACACATAACCCTAACCCTGTACCAAACCCTAACCCCTTATCTTAACCCTAACCGTAAACCTCAACCCTAAACCAAAGTGTAACCGTTAAACCTAAGAGTAACCTTTAACCCTAACCCTAATCCCTAACCCTGAGCCCTCACCCTAACACTAAACTTCATCCTTAACCCTAACAAGAATCCTAACCCTAAATCTAATTCTCAGACTTCTTGCTTTCTTAGAGTTTAGAAAGCCTGCAATCCTCCCATGCCATGCGTGAAAGGAGGCTCTACCACTGTGTCATGCATGAAACCCACGGGCCCATAACCAGTGTATGATAGAGTGGGTTCCCGGGTACAATCCCAGCCCCCTAAACTCCCTCGCCCGCCTAATGCAGACAGGGCCCATGGGCTAAGGATAAACAATACCTTTAACAGATAACCCTAACCCTGAACATAACACCCAACACTGTTCCTATTTCTCCCCTTAACACGTAAACCTCACCGTGCGCCTAACTTTAACCTCTTATCCTAACGTTAATGCATAACCCATTTCCTGAGAACAACCCCTATCCCATAATTCTAACCCTATCTCCTAGTCATCACTGTGACACCTAATCCCTAACCCTAATTCTAAACCGCTAACCCTAACCGTAACCCTACCTACAACCCTAACACTGACAGTAACCCTTACTTCTAACCCCAACGCTATGCCTAAAAAAAACTCGAACCCTTGACCCTAACCCTTCACCCTAACCCCTTAGCCTTACCCTAACCCTTAACCCTAATCCTAATCCTAACCATTAAACCTAACCCTAGCTCTTAAAGCTAACCCTAAACCTTACCCTCACGACTAGACCTAACCCTGACACTAACCTAACACCTAACCCTAACCAGAACTCCTAAAGCTAACCCTGAACCCTATCCCTAACCCTAGCAGTAAACTTTAACCCTAAACCTAAGCCCAACCCGTAACCCTAATCCTATCCTTTTACCCTAAAACTAACCCCTAAACCTAACCCCTATACCTCACCCTAACTCTAACCCAATCCTAATTCTAACCATACCCCTTCATAAAACACTAACTCCTAACCGCTAACCCTAACACTAACCAAAAACCCTAATCACTAATCCCTAACCCTAACGCTTAAACTTTACCCTAACCGTTAACCCTCACCCTAAATCTTAACACTGACCCTAACCTTAACCTTTAACTCTAAGCCTAACCCTTAACCCTACAGTAAGGAAGACCCTTAATGCTAATGGGATCCCTTATCCTTAACCCTAACACTACAGCTAAAAATAACCCTAACCTTGGATCCTTAAACCTAACCCCTAACACTTACTTTAACCCAAAACCCTAACCATAATCCTAAGCATTAAACTTAACCCTATTTCTTAACCCTAACGCTAGCCCTTACCCTAACGCCTAGATCTAACCCTAAATCTAACCTACCGCTTAATCCTAACCTTAAGCCCTAATGCTAACACTAACCCTGAACCCTAAACCTACCCGTAACCCTTAACACTAACCCTATCCTTGAACCTTAACACGGGCCCTAACCATTACCGGCACCCAAGCATTTAACCCTGACCCTAACCCTAATCCTTAATGCTAACCCTAACACTAAACCCTAACCCTAAGCCCAACACTTATCCCTAATATTATCCCTTAACACTAACCCTAACCCTAATGCTACCCCCTAAACGTAACCCTAACCGTGACCAGTAAACCTAACCCTAACCTCTAACACAAACCATAGCACGTAACTCTAAACCTAAAACTAACCCTAACCCTAACCCTAACCCTAAACCCTAACTCTTAACCTTAACCCTAAGCGCTAACTCTCACGCTAACCTTTAATCCTAACCCTAATCCTAATCTTCAACCCTAAACCTAACACTTAACCCTAACCCTGTACCAAACCCTAACCCCTCATCTTAACCCTAACCGTAAACCTCAACCCTAAACCAAAGTGTAACCGTTAAACCTAAGAGTAACCTTTAACCCTAACCCTAATCCCTAAACCTAAGCCCTCACCCTAACACTAAACTTCATCCTTAACCCTAACCAGAATCCTAACCCTAAATCTAATTCTCAGACTTCTTGCTTTCTTAGAGTTTAGAAAGCCTGCAATCCTCCCATGCCATGCCTTAAAGGAGGCTCTACCACTGTGTCCTGCATGAAACCCACGGGCCCATACCCAGAGTATGATAGAGTGGGTCCCCGGGTACAATCCCAGCCCCCTAAACTCCCCGCGCCCGCCTAATGCAGACAGGGCTCGTGCTCTAAGCATAAACAATACCTATAACAGATGACCCTAACCCTGAACATAACACCCAACCCTGTTCCTATTTCTCCCCTTAACACGTAAACCTCACCGTGCGCCTAACTTTAACCTCTTATCCTAACGTTAATGCATAACCCATTTCCTGAGAACAACCCCTATCCCATAATTCTAACCCTATCTCCTAGTCATCACTGTGACACCTAATCCCGAACCCTAATTCTCAACCGCTAACCCTAACCGTAACCCTACCTACAACCCTAACACTGACAGTAACCCTTACTTCTAACCCCAACTCTATGCCTAACAAAAACCCTAACCCTTGATACTAACCCTTCACCCTAACCCCTAAGCCTTACCTTAACCCTTAACCCTAATCCTAATCCTAACCATTAAACCTAACCCTAGCTCTTAAAGCTAACCCTAAACCTTACCCTCACGACTAGACCTAACCCTGACACTAACCTAACACTTAACCCTAACCAGAACCTCTAAAGCTATTCCTGAACCCTATCCCTAACCCTAGCAGTAAACTTTAACCCTAAACCTAAGCCCAACCCGTAACCCTAATCCTATCCTTTTACCCTAAAAGTAACCTCTAAACCTAACCGCTATACCTCACCCTAATTCTAACCCCAATCCTAATTCTAACCATACCCCTTCATAAAACACTAACTCCTAACCGCTAACCCTAACACTAACCAAAAACCCTAATCACTAATCCCTAACCCTAATGCTTAACCTTTACCCTAACCGTTAACCCTCACCCTAAATCTTAACACTGACCCTAACCTTAACCTTTAACTCTAAGCCTAACCCTTAACCCTACAGTAAGGAAGACCCTTAATGCTAATGGGATCCCTTATCCCTAACCCTAACACTACAGCTAAAAATAACCCTAACCTTGGATCCTTAAACCTAACCCCTAACACTTACTTTAACCCCAAACCCTAACCCTAATCCTAAGCATTAAACCTAACCCTATCTCTTAACCCTAACGCTAGCCCTTACCCTAACGCCTAGATCTAACCCTAAATCTAACCTACCGCCTAATCCTAACCTTACGCCCTAATGCTAACACTAACCCTGAACCCTAAGCCTACCCGTAACAGTTAACACTAACCCTATCCGTGAACCTAAACCCTGACCCTAACCATTACCCGCACACAACCATTTAACCCTGGCCCTAACCCTAATCCTTAGTGCTAACCCTAACACTAAACCCTAACCCTAAGCCCACCACTTTTCCCTAATCCTATCCCTTAACCCTAACCCTAACCTTAATGCTACCCCCTAAACGTAACCCTAACCGTGACCAGTAAACCTAACCCTAACCTCTAACACAAACCATAGCACATAACTCTAACCCTAAAACTAACCCTAACCCTAACCCTAACCCTAACCCCTAATGCTTAACCTTAACTCTCAGCGTTAACTCTCACGCTAACCTTTAATCCTAACCCTAATCCTAATCTTCAACCCTAAACCTAACACTTAACCCTAACCCTGTACCTAACCCTAACCCCTCATCTTAACCCTAACCGTAAACCTCAACCCTAAACCAAAGTGTAACCGTTAAACCTAAGAGTAACCTTTAACCCTAACCCTATTCTCTAACCCTAAGCACTCACCCTAACACTAAACTTCATCTTTAACCCTAACCATAATCCAAACCCTAAATCTAATTCTCAGACTTCTTGCTTTCTTAGAGTTTAGAAAGCCTGCAATCCTCCCATGCCATGCGTGAAAGGAGGCTCTACCACTGTGTCCTCCTTGAAACTCACGGGCCCATACCCAGAGTATGATAGAGTGGGTTCCCGGGTGCAATCCCAGCCCCCTAAACTCCCCCCGCCCGCCTAATGCAGACAGGGCCCGTGCGCTAACCATAAACAATACCGTTAACAGATAACCCTAACCCTGAACATAACACCCAACTCTGTTCCTATTTCTCCCCTTAACACGTAAACCTCACCGTGCGCCTAACTTTAACCTCTTATCCTAACGTTAATGCATAACCCATTTCCTGAGAACACCCCTTTCCCATAATTCTAACTCTATCTCCTAGGCATCACTGTGACACCTAATCCCTAACCCTAATTCTAAACCGCTAACCCTAACCGTAACCCTACCTACAACCCTGACACTGACAGTAACCCTTACTTCTAACCCCAACGCTATGCCTAACAAAAACCCTAACCCTTGACCCTAACCTTTCACCCTAACCCCTAAGCCTTACCCTAACCCTTAACCCTAATCCTAATCCTAACCATTAAACCTAACCCTAGCTCTTAAAGCTAACCCTAAACCTTACCCTCACGACTAGACCTAACCCTGACACTAACCTAACACCTAACCCTAACCAGAACCCCTAAAGCTAACCCTGAACCCTATCCCTAACCCCAGCAGTAAACTTTAATCCGAAACCTAAGCCCAACCCGTAACCCTAATCCTATCCTTTTACCCTAAAACTAACCCCTAAACCTAACCCCTATACCTCACCCTAACTCTAACCCCAATCCTAATTCTAACCATACCCCTTCATAAAACACTAACTCCTAACCGCTAACCCTAACACTAACCAAAAACCCTAATCACTAATCCCTAACCCTAACGCTTAACCTTTACCCTAACCGTTAACCCTCACCCTAAGTCTTAACACTGACCCTAACCTTAACCTTTAACTCTAAGCCTAACCCTTAACCCTACAGTAAGGAAGACACTTAATGCTAATGAGATCCCTTATCCCTAACCCTAACACTACAGCTAAAAATAACCCTAACCTTGGATCCTTAAACCTAACCCCTAACACTTAGTTTAACCCCAAACCCTAACCCTAATCCTAAGCATTAAACCTAACCTTATCTCTTAACCCTAACGCTAGCCCTTACCCTAACGCCTAGATCTAACCCTAAATCTAACCTACCGCCTAATCCTAACCTTAAGCCCTAATGCTAACACTAACCCTGAACCATAACCTACCCGTAAACTTTAACACTAACCCTATCTGTGAACCTTAACCCTGACCCTAACCATTACTCCCACCCAAGCATTTAACCTTGACCCTAACCCTAATTCTTAATGCTAACCTTAACACTAACCCCTAACCCTAAGCCCAACACTTAACCCTAATCCTATCCCTTAACCCTAACCCTAACCCTAACCCTAATGCTAACCCCTAAACGTAACCCTAACCGTGACCAGTAAACCTAACCCTAAACTCTAACACAAACCATAGCACATAACTCTAACCCTAAAACTAACCCTAACCCTAACCCTAAACCTTAACTCTTAACCTTAACCCTAAGCGTTAACTCTCACGCTAACCTTTATTCCTAACCCTAATCCTAATCTTCAACCCTAAACCTAACACTTAACCCTAAGCCTGTACCAAACCCTAACCCCTCATCTTAACCCTAACCGTAAACCTCAACCCTAAACTAAAGTGTAACCGTTAAACCTAAGAGTAACCTTTAACCCTAACACTTATCCCTAACCCTAAGCCCTCACCCTAACACTAAACTTCATCCTTAACCCTAACCAGAATCCTAACCCTAAATCTAATTCTCAGACTTCTTGCTTTCTTAGAGTTTAGAAAGCCTGCAATCCTCCCATGCCATGCGTGAAAGGAGGCTCTACCACTGTGTCCTACATGAAACCCACGGGCCCATACCCAGAGTATGATAGAGTGGGTTCCCGGGTACAATCCCAGCCCCCTAAACTCCCCCCGCCCACCTAATGCAGACAGGGCCCGTGCGCTAAGCATAAACAATACCTTTAACAGATAACCCTAACCCTGAACATAACACCCAACCCTGTTCCTATTTCTCCCCTTAACACGTAAACCTCACCGTGCGCCTAACTTTAACCTCTTATCCTAACGTTAATGCATAACCCATTTCCTGAGAACAACCCCTATCCCATAATTCTAACCCTATCTCCTAGTCATCACTGTGACACCTAATCCCTAACCCTAATTCTAAACCGCTAACCCTAACCGTAACTCTACCTACAACCCTAACACTGACAGTAAACCTTACTTCTAACCCCAACGCTATGCCTAACAAAAACCCTAACTCTTGACCCTAACCCTTGGCCCTAACCCCTAAGCCTTACCCTAACCCTTAACCCTAATCTTAATCCTAACCATTAAACCTAACCCTAGCTCTTAAAGCTAACCCTAAACCTTACCCTCACGACTAGACCTAAGCCTGACACTAACCTAACACCTAACCCTAACCAGAACCCCTAAAGCTAGCTCTGAACCCTATCCCTAACCCTAGCAGTAAACTTTAACCCTAAACCTAAGCCCAACCCGTAACCCTAATCCTATCCTTTTACCCTAAAACTAACCCCTAAACCTAACCCCGATACCTCACCCTAACTCTAACCCCAATCCTAATTCTAACCATACCCCTTCATAAAACACTAACTCCTAACCGCTAACCCTAACACTAACCAAAAACCCTAATCACTAATCCCTAATCCTAACGCTTAACCTTTACCCTAACCGTTAACCCTCACCCTAAATCTTAACACTCACCCTAACCTTAACCTTTAATTCTAAGCCTAACCCTTAACCCTACAGTAAGGAAGACCCTTAATGCTAATGGGATCCCTTATCCCTAACCCTAACACTACAGCTAAAAATAAACCTAACCTTGGATCCTTAAACCTAACCCCTAACACTTACTTTAACCCCAAACCCTAACCCGAATCCTAAGCATTAAACCTAACCCTATCTCTTAACACTAACGCTAGCCCTTACCCTAATGCCTAGATCTAATCCTAAATCTATCCTACCGCCTAATCTTAACCTTAAGCCCTAATGCTGACTCTAACCCTGAACCCTAAACCTACCCGTAACCCTTAACACTAACCCTATCCGTGAACCTAAACCCTGACCCTAACCATTACCCGCACCCAAGCATTTAACCCTAACCCTAACCCTAATCCTTAATGCTAACCCTAACACTAAACCCTAACCCTAAGCCCACCACTTATCCCTAATCATATCCCTTAACCCTAACCCTAACCTTAATGCTACCCCCTAAACGTAACCCTAACTGTGACCAGTAAACCTAACCCAAAGCTCTAACACAAACCATAGCACATAACTCTAACCCTAAAACAAACCTTAACCCTAACCCTAAACCCTAACTCTTAACCTTAACCCTAAGCGTTAACTCTCACGCTAACCTTTAATCCTAACCCTAATCCTAATCTTCAACCCTAAACCTAACACTTAACCCTAACCCTGTACCAAACCCTAACCCCTCATCTTAACCCTAACCGTAAACCTCAACCCTAAACCAAAGTGTAACCGTTAAACCTAAGAGTAACCTTTAACCCTAACCCTATTCTCTAACCCTAAACCCTCACCCTAAAACTAAACTTCATCCTTAACCCTAACCAGAATCCTAACCCTAAATCTAATTCTCAGACTTCTTGCTTTCTTAGAGTTAGAAAGCCTGCATTCCTCCCATGTCATGCGTGAAAGGAGGCTCTACCACTGTGTCCTCCTTGAAACTCACGGGCCCATACCCAGAGTATGATAGAGTGGGTTCCCGGGTACAATCCCAGCCCCCTAAACTCCCCTCGCCCGCCTAATGCAGACAGGGCCCGTGCACTAAGCATAAACAATACCTTTAACAGATAACCCTAACCCTGAACATAACACCCAACCCTGTACCTATTTCTCCCCTTAACACGTAAACCTCACCGTACGCCTAACTTTAACCTCTTATCCTAACGTTAATGCATAACCCATTTCCTGAGAACACCCCTATCCCATAATTCTAACCCTATCTTCTAGTCATCACTGTGACACCTAATCCCTAACCCTAATTCTAAACCGCTAACCCTAACCGTAACCCTACCTACAACCCTAACACTGACAGTAACCCTTACTTCTAACCCCAACGCTATGCCTAACAAAAACCCTAACTCTTGACCCTAACCCTTCACCCTAACCCCTAAGCCTTACCCTAACCCTTAACCCTAATCCTAATCCTAACCTTTAAACCTAACCCTAGCTCTTAAAGCTAACCCTAAACCTTACCCTCAACACTAGACCTAACCCTGACACTAACCTAACACCTAACCCTAACCAGAACCCCTAAAGCTAACCCTGAAACCTATCCCTAACCCTAGCAGTAAACTTTAACCCGAAACCTAAGCCCAACCCGTAACCCTAATCCTATCCTTTTACCCTAAAACTAACCCCTAAACCTAACCCCTATACCTCACCCTAACTCTAACCCCAATCCTAATTCTAACCATACCCCTTCATAAAACACTGACTCCTAACCGCTAACCCCAACACTAACCAAAAACCCTAATCACTAATCCCTAACCCTAACGCTTAACCTTTACCCTAACCGTTAACCCTCACCCTAAATCTTAACACTGACCCTAACCTTAACCTTTAACTCTAAGCCTAACTCTTAACCCTACAGTAAGGAAGACCCTTATTGCTAATGGGATCCCTTATCCCTAACCCTAACACTACAGCTAAAAATAACCCTAACCTTGGATCCTTAAACCTAACCCCTAACACTTATTTTAACCCCAAACCCTAACCCTAATCCTAAGCATTAAACTTAACCCTATCTCTTATCCCTAACGCTAGCCCTTACCCTAACGCCTAGATCTAACCCTAAATCTATCCTACCGTCTAATCTTAACCTTAAACCCTAATGCTAACTCTAACCCTGAACCCTAAACCTACTCGTAACCCTTAACACTAACCCTATCCGTGAACCTTAACCCTGACCCTAACCATTACCCACACACAAACATTTAACCCTGACCCTAACCCTAATACTTAATGCTAACCCTAACACTAAACCCTAACCCTAAGCCCAACCTTTATGTCTAATCCTATCCCTTAACCCTAACCCTAACCCTAATGCTACCCCCTAAACGTAACCCTAACCGTGACCAGTAAACCTAACCCTAACCTCTAACACAAAACATAGCACATAACTCTAACCCTAAAACTAACCCTAACCCTAACCCTAACCCTAAACCCTAACTCTTAACCTTAACCCTAAGCGTTAACTCTCACGCTAACCTTTAATCCTAACCCTAATCCTAATCTTCAACCCTAAACCTAACACTTAACCCTAACCCTGTACCAAACCCGAACCTCTCATCTTAACCCTAACCGTAAACCTCAACCCGAAACCAAAGTGTAACCGTTAAACCTAAGAGTAACCTTTAACCCTAAACCTAATCCCTAACCCTAAGCCCTCACCCTAACACTAAACTTCATCCTTAACCCTAACCATAATCCTAACCCTAAATCTAATTCTCAGACTTCTTGCTTTCTTAGAGTTTAGAAAGCCTGCAATCCTCCCATGCCATGCGTGAAAGGAGGCTCTACCACTGTGTCCTGCATGAAACCCACGGGCCCATACCCAGAGTATGTTAGAGTGGGTTCCCGGGTACAATCCCAGCCCCCTAAACTCCCCCCGCCCGCCTAATGCAGACAGGGCCCATGCGCTAAGCATAAACAGTACCTTTAAGAGATAACCCTAACCCTGAACATAACACCCAACCCTGTTCCTATTTCTCCCCTTAACACGTAAACCTCACCGTGCGCCTAACTTTAACCTCTTATCCTAACGTTAATGCATAACCCATTTCCTGAGAACAACCCCTATCCCATAATTCTAACCCTATCTCCTAGTCATCACTGTGACACCTAATCCCTAACCCTAATTCTAAACCGCTAACCCTAACCGTAACCCTACCTACAACCCTAACACTGACAGTAACCCTTACTTCTAACCCCAACGCTATGCCTAACAAAAACCCTAACCCTTGACCCTAACCCTTCACCCTAACCCCTAAGCCTTACCCTAACCCTTAACCCTAATCCTAATCTTAATCATTAAACCTAACCCTAGCTCTTAAAGCTAACCCTAAACCTTACCCTCACGACTAGACCTAACCCTGACACTAACCTAACACCTAACCCTAACCAGAACCCCTAAAGCTAACCCGGAACCCTATCCCTAACTCCAGCAGTAAACTTTAACCCTAAACCTAAGCCCAACCCATAACACTAATCCTATCCTTTTACCCTAAAACTAACCCCTAAACCTAACCCCTATACCTCACCCTAACTCTAACCCCAATCCTAATTCTAACCATACTCCTTCATAAAACACTAACTCCTAACCGCTAACCCTAACACTAACCAAAAACCCTAATCACTAATCCCTAATCCTAACGCTTAACCTTTACCCTAACCATTAACCCTCACCCTAAATCTTAACACTGACCCTAACCTTAACCTTTAACTCTAAGCCTAACCCTTAACCCTACAGGAAGGAAAACCCTTAATGCTAATGGGATCCCTTATCCCTAACCCTAACACTACAGCTAAAAATAACCCTAACCTTTGATCCTTAAACCTATCCCCTAACACTTACTTTAACCCCAAACCCTAACCCTAATCCTAAGCATTAAACCTAACCCTATCTCTTAACCCTAACGCTAGCCCTTACTCTAAAGCCTAGATCTAACCCTAAATCTAACCTACCGCCTAATCCTAACCTTAAGTCTTAATGCTAACACTAACAATGAACCCTAAACCTACCCGTAACCCTTAACACTAACCCTATCCGTGAACCTAAACCCTGACCCTAATCATGACCCGCACCCAAGCATTTAACCCTGACCCTAACCCTAATCCTTAATGCTAACCTTAACACTAAACCCTAACCCTAAGCCTAACACTTAACCCTAATCCTATCCCTTAACCCTAACCCTAACCGTAACCCTAATGCTAACCCCTAAACGTAACCCTAACCGTGACCAGTAAACCTAACCCTAACCTCTAACACAAACCATAGCACATAACTCTAACCCTAAAATAACCCTAAACCTAACCTTAAACCCTAAATCTTAACCTTAACCCTAAGCGTTAACTCTCACGCTAACCTTTAATCCTAACCCTAATCCTAATCTTCAACCCTAAACCTAACACTTAACCCTAACCCTGTACCAAACCCTAACCCCTCATCTTAACCCTAACCGTAAACCTCAACCCTAAACCAAAGTGTAACCGTTAAACCTAAGAGTAACCTTTAACCCTAACCCCATTCTCTAACCCTAAGCCCTCACCCTAACACTAAACTTCATCCTTAACCCTAACCAGAATCCTATCCCTAAATCTAATTCTCAGACTTCTTGCTTTCTTAGAGTTTAGAAAGCCTGCAATCCTCCCATGCCATGCGTGAAAGGAGGCTCTACCACTGTGTCCTCCTTGAAACTCACGGGCCCATACCCAGAGTATGATAGAGTGGGTTCCCGGGTACAATCCCAGCCCCCTAAACTCCCCCCGCCCGCCTAATGCAGACAGGGCCCGTGCGCTAAGCATAAACAATACCTTTAACAGATAACCCTAACCCTGAACATAACACCCAACCCTGTTCCTATTTCTCCCCTTAACACGTAAACCTCACCGTGCGCCTAACTTTAACCTCTTATCCTAACGTTAATGCATAACCCATTTCTGAGAACACCCCTATCCCATAATTCTAACCCTATCTCCTAGTCATCACTGTGACACCTAATCCCTAACCCTAATTCTAAACCGCTAACCCTAACCGTAACCCTACCTACAACCCTAACACTGACAGTAACCCTTACTTCTAACCCCAACGCTATGCCTAACAAAAACCCTAACCCTTCACCCTAACCCTTCACCCTAACCCCTAAGCCTTCCCCTAAACCTTAACCCTAATCTTAATCCTAACCATTAAACCTAACCCTAGCTCTTAAAGCTAACCCTAAACCTTACCCTCACGACTAGACCTAACCCTGACACTAACCTAACACCTAACCCTAGCCAGAACCCCTAAAGCTAACCCTGAACCCTATCCCTAACCCTAGCAGTAAACTTTAACCCTAAACCTAAGCCCAACCCGTAACCCTAATCCTATCCTTTTACCCTAAAACTAACCCCTAAACCTAAACCCTATACCTCACCCTAACTCTAACCCCAATCCTAATTCTAACCATACCCCTTCATAAAACACTAACTCCTAACCGCTAACCCTAACACTAACCAAAAACCCTAATCACTAATCCCTAACCCTAACGCTTAACCTTTACCCTAACCGTTAACCCTCACCCTAAATCTTAACACTGACCCTAACCTTAACCTTTAACTCTAAGCCTAACCCTTAACCCTACAGTAAGGAAGACCCTTAATGCTAATGGGATCCCTTATCCCTAACCCTAACACTACAGCTAAAAATAACCCTAACCTTGGATCCTTAAACCTAACCCCTAACACTTATTTTAACCCCAAACCCTAACCCTAATCCTAAGCATTAAACCTAACCCTATCTCTTAACCGTAACGCTAGCCCTTACCCTAACGCCTAGATCTAACCCTAAATCTAACCTACCGCCTAATCTTAACCTTAAGCCCTAATGCTAACTCTAACCCTGAACCCTAAACCTACCCGTAAGCCTTAACACTAACCCTATCCGTGAACCTTAACCCTGACCCTAACCATTACCCGCACACAAACATTTAACTCTGACCCTAACCCTAATCCTTAATGCTAACACTAACACTAAACCCTAACCCTAAGCCCAACCTTTATGTCTAATCCTATCCCTTAACCCTAACCCTAACCCTAATGCTACCCCCTAAACGTAACCCTAACCGTGACCAGTAAACCTAACCCTAACCTCTAACACAAACCATAGCACATAACTCTAACCCTAAAACTAACCCTAACCCTAACCCTAACCCTAAACCCTAACTCTTAACCTTAACCCTAAGCGTTAACTCTCACGCTAACCTTTAATCCTAACCCTAATCCTAATCTTCAACCCTAAACCTAACACTTAATCCTAACCCTGTACCAAACCTAACCCCTCATCTTAACCCTAACCGTAAACCTCAACCCTAAACCAAAGTGTAATCGTTAAACCTAAGAGTAACCTTTAACCCTAACCCTATTCCCTAACCCTAAGCCCTCACCCTAACACTAAACTTCATCCTTAACCCTAACCATATCCTAACCCTAAATCTAATTCTCAGCCTTCTTGCTTTCTTAGAGTTTAGAAAGCATGCAATCCTCCCATGCCATGCGTGAAAGGAGGCTCTACCACTGTGTCCTGCATGAAACCCACGGGCCCATACCCAGAGTATGATAGAGTGGGTTCCCGGGTACAATCCCAGCCCCCTAGCTCCCCCCGCCCGCCTAATGCAGACAGGGCCCGTGCGCTAAGCATAAACAATACCTTTAACAGATAACCCTAACCCTGAACATAACACCCAACCCTGTTCCTATTTCTCCCCTTAACACGTAAACCTCACCGTGCACCTAACTTTAACCTCTTATCCTAACGTTAATGCATAACCCATTTCCTGAGAACAACCCCATCCCATAATTCTAACCCAATCTCCTAGTCATCACTGTGACACCTAATCCCTAACCCTAATTCTGAACCGCTAACCCTAACCGTAACCCTACCTACAACCCTAACACTGACAGTAACCCTTACTTCTAACCCCAACGCTATGCCTAACAAAAACCCTAACCCTTGACCCTAACCCTTCACCCTAACCCCTAAGCCTTACCCTAACCCTTAACCCTAATCCTAATCCTAACCATTAAACCTAACCCTAGCTCTTAAAGCTAACCCTAAACCTTACCCTCACGACTAGACCTAACCCTGACACTAAACTAACACCTAACCCTAACCAGAACCCCTAAAGCTAACCCTGAACCCTATCCCTAACCCTAGCAGTAAACTTTAACCCTAAACCTAAGCCCAACCCGTAACCCTAATCCTATCCTTTTACCCTAAAACTAACCCCTAAACCTAACCCCTATACCTCACCCTAACTCTAACCCCAATCCTAATTCTAACCATACCCCTTCATAAAACACTAACTCCTAACCGCTAACCCTAACACTAACCAAAAACCCTAATCACTAATCCCTAACCCTAACGCTTAACCTTTACCCTGACCGTTCACCCTCACCCTAAATCTTAACACTGACCCTAACCTTAACCTAATCCTTAATGATAACCCTAACACTAAGCCCTAACACTAAGCCCAACACTTAACCCTAATCCTATCCCTTAACCCTAAAGCTATCACTAATGCTAACCCCTAAACGTAACCCTAACCGTGACCAGTAAACCTAACCCTAACCTCTAACACAAACCATAGCACATAATTCTAACCCTAAAACTAACCCTAACCCTAACTCTAAACCCTAACTCTTAACCTTAACACTAAGCGTTAACTCTCACGCTAACCTTAAATCCTAACCCTAATCCTAATCTTCAACCCTAAACCTAACACTTAACCCTAACCCTGTACCAAACCCTAACCCCTCATCTTAACACTAACCGTAAACCTCAACCCTAAACCAAAGTGTAACGGTTAAGCCTAAGAGTAACCTTTAACCCTAACCCTAATCCCTAACCCTAAGCCCTCACCCTAACACTAAACTTCATCCTTAATCCTAACCAGAATCCTGACCCTAAATCTAATTCTCAGACTTCTTGCTTTCTTAGAGTTTAGAAAGCCTGCAATCCTCCCATGCCATGCGTGAAAGGAGGCTCTACCACTGTGTCCTGAATGAAACCCACGGGCCCATACCTAGAGTATGATAGAGTGGGTTCCCGGGTACTATCCCAGCCCCCTAAACTCCCCCCGCCCGCCTAATGCAGACAGGGCCCGTGCGCTAAGCATAAACAATACCTTTAACAGATAACCCTAACCCTGAACATAACACCCAACCCTGTTCCTATTTCTCCCCTTAACACGTAAACCTCATCGTGCGCCTAACTTTAACCTCTTATCCTAACGTTAATGCATAACCTATTTCCTGAGAACAACCCCTATCCCATAATTCTAACCCTATCTCCTAGTCATCACTGTGACACCTAATCCCTAACCCTAATTCTAAACCGCTAACCCTAACCGTAACCCTACCTACAACCCTAACACTGACAGTAACCCTTACTTCTAACCCCAACGCTATGCCTAACAAAAACCCTAACCCTTGACCCTAACCCTTCACCCTAACCCCTAAGCCTTACCCTAACCCTTAACCCTAATCCTAATCCTAACCATTAAACCTAACCCTAGCTCTTAAAGCTAACCCTAAACCTTACCCTCACGACTAGACCTAACCCTGACATTAACCTAACACCTAACCCTAACCAGAACTCCTAAAGCTAACCCTCAACCCTATCCCTAACCCTAGCAGTAAATTTTAACCCTAAACCTAAGCCCAACCCGTAACCCTAATCCTATCCTTTTACCCTAAAACTAACCCCTAAACCTAACCCCTATACCTCACCCTAACTCTAACCCCAATCCTAATTCTAACCATACCCCTTCATAAAACACTAACTCCTAACCGCTAACCCTAACACTAACCAAAAACCCTAATCACTAATCCCTAACCCTAACGCTTAACCTTTACCCTGACCGTTCACCCTCACCCTAAATCTTAACACTGACCCTAACCTTAACCTTTAACTCTAAGCCTAACCCTTAACCCTACAGTAAGGAAGAACCTTAATGCTAATGGGATCCCTTATCTCTAACCCTAACACTACAGCTAAAAATAACCCTAACCTTTGATCCTTAAACCTAACCCCTAACACTTACTTTAACCCCAAACCCTAACCCTAATCCTAAGCATTAAACCTAAACCTATCTCTTAACCCTAACGCTAGCCCTTACCCTAACGCCTAGATCTAACCCTAAATCTAACCTACCGCCCAATCCTAACCTTAAGCCCTAATGCTAACACTATCCCTGAACCCTAAACCTACCCGTAACCCTTAACACTAACCCTATCCGTGAACCTAAACCCTGACCCTAACCATTACCCGCACCCAAGCATTTAACCCTGACCCTAACCCTAATCCTTAATGCTAACCCTAACACTAAACCCTAACCCTAAGCCCAACACTTATCCCTAATCCTATCCCTTAACCCTAACCCTAAAACTAATGCTAACCCCTAAACGTAACACTAATCGTGACCAGTAAACCTAACCCTAACCTCTAACCCAAACCATAGCACTTAACTCTAACCCTAAAACTAACCCTAACCCTAACCCTAAACCCTAACACTTAACTTTAATCCTAAGCGTTAATGCTCACGCTAACCTTTAATCCTAGCCCTAATCCTAATCTTCAACCCTAAACCTAACACTTAACCCTAACCCTGTACCAAACCCTAACCCCTCATCTTAACCCTAACCGTAAACCTCATCCCTAAACCAAAGTGTAACCATTAAACCTAAGAGTAAGCTTTAACCCTAACCCTAATCCCTAACCCTAAGCCCTCACCCTAACACTAAACTTCATCCTTAACCCTTACCATAATCCTAACCCTAAATATAATTCTCAGCCTTCTTGCTTTCTTAGAGTTTAGAAAGCCTGCAATCCTCCCATGCCATGCGTAAAAGGAGGCTCTACCACTGTGTCCTGCATGAAACCCACGGGCCCATAGCCAGAGTATGATAGAGTGGGTTCCCGGGTACAATCCCAGCCCCCTAAACTGCCCCCGCCCGCCTAATGCAGACAGGGCCCGTGCGCTAAGCATAAACAATACCTTTAACAGATAACCCTAACCCTGAACATAACACCCAACCCTGTTCCTATTTCTCCCCTTAACACGTAAACCTCAGCGTGCGCCTAACTTTAACCTCTTATCCTAACGTTAATGCATAACCCATTTCCTGAGAATAACCCCTATCCCATAATTCTAACCCTATCTCCTAGTCATCATTGTGACACCTAATCCCTAACCCTAATTCTAAACCGCTAACCCTAACCGTAACCCTAACACTGACAGTAACCCTTACATCTAACCCCAACGCTATGCCTAACAAAAACCCTAACCCTTGACCCTAACCCTTCACCCTAACCCCTAAGCCTTACCCTAACCCTTAACCCTAATCCTAATCCTAACCATTAAACCTAACCCTAGCTCTTAAAGCTAACCCTAAACCTTACCCTCACGACTGGACCTAACCCTGACACTAACCTAACACCTAACCCTAACCAGAACCCCTAAAGCTAACCCTGAACCCTATCCCTAACCCTAGCAGTAAACTTTAACCCGAAACCTAAGCCCAACCCGTAACCCTAATCCTATCCTTTTACCCTAAAACTAACCCCTAAACCTAACCCCTATACCTCACCCTAACTCTAAACCCAATCCTAATTCTAACCATACCCCTTCATAAAACACTAACTCCTAACTGCTAACCCTAACACTAATCAAAACCCTAATCACTAATCCCTAACCCTAACGCTTAACCTTTACCCTAACCGTTAACCCTCACCCTAAATCTTAACACTGACCCTAACCTTAACCTTTAACTCTAAGCCTAATCCTTAAACCTACAGTAAGGAAGACCGTTAATGCTAATGGGATCCCTTATCCCTAACCCTAACACTACAGCTAAAAATAACCCTAACCTTGGATCCTTAAACCTAACCCCTAACACTTACTTTAACCCCAAACCCTAACCCGAATCCTAAGCATTAAACTGAACCCTATCTCTTAACCCCAACGCTAGCCCTTACCCTAACGCCTAGATCTAACCCTAAATCTAACCTACCACCTAATACTAACCTTAAGACCTTATGCTAACCCTAACCCTAACCCTAAACCTACCCGTAACCCTTAACACTAACCCTATCCGTGAACCTTAACCCTGACCCTAACCATTACCCGCACCCAAGCATTTAACCCTGACCCTAACCCTAATCCTTAATGCTAAACCTAACACTAAACCGTAACCCTAAGCCCAACACTTATCCCTAATCCTATCCCTTAACCCTAACCCTAACCCTAATGCTACCCCCTAAACGTAACCCTAACCATGACCAGTAAACCTAACCCTAACCTCTAACACAAACCATAGCACATAACTCTAATCCTAAAACTAACCCTACCCCTAACCCTAATCCTAAACCCTAACTCTTAACCTTAACCCTAAGCGTTAACTCTCACGCTAACGTTTAATCCTAACCCTAATCATAATCTTGAACCCTAAACCTAACACTTAACCCTAACCCTGCACCAAACCCTAACCCCTCATCTTAACCCTAACCGTAAACCTCAACCCTAAACCAAAGTGTAACCGTTAAACCTAAGAGTAACCTTTAAACCTAACCCTAATACCTAACCCTAAGCCCTCACCCTAACACTAAACTTCATCCTTAACTCTAACCAGAATCCTAACCCTAAATCTAATTCTCAGCTTTCTTGCTTTCTTAGAGTTTAGAAAGCCTGCAATCCTCCCATGCCATGCGTGAAAGGAGGCTCTACCACTGTGTCCTGCATGATACCCACGGGCCCATACCCAGAGTATGATACAGTGGGTTCCCAGGTACCATCCCAGCCCCCTAAACTCCCCCCGCCTGCCTAATGCAGACAGGGCCCGTACGCTAAGCATAAACAATACCTTTAACAGATAACCCTAACCCTGAACATAACACCAAACCCTGTTCCTATTTCTCCCTTTAACACGTAAACCTCACCGTGCCCCTAACTTTAACCTCTTATCCTAACGTTAATGCATAACCCATTTGCTGAGAACAACCCCTATCCCATATTTCTAACCCTATCTCCTAGTCATCACTGTGACACCTAATCGCTAACCCTAATTCTAAACCGCTAACCCTAACCGTAACCCTACCTACAATCCTAACACTGACAGTAACCCTTACTTCTAACCCCAACGCTATGCCTAACAAACACCCTAACCCTTGACCCTAACCCTTCACCCTAACCCCTAAGCCTTACCCTAACCCTTAACCCTAATCCTAATCCTAACCATTAAACCTAACCCTAGCTCTTAAAGCTAACCCTAAACCTTACCCTCACGACTAGACCTAACCCTGACACTAACCTAACACCTAACCCTAACCAGAACCCCTAAAGCTAACCCTGAACCCTATCCCTAACCCTAGCAGAAAATTTTAACCCTAAACCTAAGCCCAACCCGTAACCCTAATCCTATCCTTTTACCCTAAAACTAACCCCCAAACCTAACCCCTATACCTCACCCTAACTCTAACCCCAATCCTAATTCTAACCATACCCCTTCATAAAACACTAACTCCTAACCGCTAACCCTAACACTAACCAAAAACCCTAATCACTAATCCCTAACCCTAATGCTTAACCTTTACCCTAACCGTTAACCCTCAACCTAAATCTTAACACTGACCCTAACCTTAACCTTTAACTCTAACCCTAACCCTTAACCCTACAGTAAGGAAGACCCTTAATGCTAATGGGATCCCTTATCCCTAACCCTAACACTACAGTTAAAAATAACCCTAACCTTTGATCCTTAAACCTAACCCCTAACACTTACTTTAACCCCAAACCCTAACCCTAATCCTAAGCATTAAACCTAACCCTATCTCCTAACCCTAACGCTAGCCTTTACCCTAACGCCTAGATCTAACCCTAAATCTAACCTACCGCCTAATCCTAACCTTAAGCCCTAATGCTAACACTAACCCTGAACCCTAAACCTACCCGTAACCCTTAACACTAACCCTATCCGTGAACCTAAACCCTGACCCTAACCATTACCCGCACCCAAGCATTTAACCCTGACCCTAACCCTAATCCTTAGTGCTAACCCTAACACTAAACCCTAACCCTAAGCCCACCACTTTTCCCTAATCCTATCCCTTAACCCTAACCCTAACCCTAATGCTACCCCCTAAACGTAACCCTAACCGTGACCAGTAAACCTAACCCTAACCTCTAACACAAACCATAGCACATAACTCTAACCCTAAAACTAACCCTAACCCTAACCCTAACCCTAACCCCTAATGCTTAACCTTAACTCTCAGCGTTAACTCTCACGCTAACCTTTAATCCTAACCCTAATCCTAATCTTCAACCCTAAACCTAACACTTAACCCTAACCCTGTACCTAACCCTAACCCCTCATCTTAACCCTAACCGTAAACCTCAACCCTAAACCAAAGTGTAACCGTTAAACCTAAGAGTAACCTTTAACCCTAACCCTATTCTCTAACCCTAAGCACTCACCCTAACACTAAACTTCATCTTTAACCCTAACCATAATCCAAACCCTAAATCTAATTCTCAGACTTCTTGCTTTCTTAGAGTTTAGAAAGCCTGCAATCCTCCCATGCCATGCGTGAAAGGAGGCTCTACCACTGTGTCCTCCTTGAAACTCACGGGCCCATACCCAGAGTATGATAGAGTGGGTTCCCGGGTGCAATCCCAGCCCCCGAAACTCCCCCCGCCCGCCTAATGCAGACAGGGCCCGTGCGCTAACCATAAACAATACCGTTAACAGATAACCCTAACCCTGAACATAACACCCAACTCTGTTCCTATTTCTCCCCTTAACACGTAAACCTCACCGTGCGCCTAACTTTAACCTCTTATCCTAACGTTAATGCATAACCCATTTCCTGAGAACACCCCTATCCCATAATTCTAACTCTATCTCCTAGTCATCACTGTGACACCTAATCCCTAACCCTAATTCTAAACCGCTAACCCTAACCGTAACCCTACCTACAACCCTGACACTGACAGTAACCCTTACTTCTAACCCCAACGCTATGCCTAACAAAAACCCTAACCCTTGACCCTAACCCTTCACCCTAACCCCTAAGCCTTACCCTAACCCTTAACCCTAATCCTAATCCTAACCATTAAACCTAACCCTAGCTCTTAAAGCTAACCCTAAACCTTACCCTCACGACTAGACCTAACCCTGACAGTAACCTAACACCTAACCCTAACCAGAACCCCTAAAGCTAACCCTGAACCCTATCCCTAACCCCAGTAGTAAACTTTAATCCGAAACCTAAGCCCAACCCGTAACCCTAATCCTATCCTTTTACCCTAAAACTAACACCTAAACCTAACCCCTATACCTCACCCTAACTCTAACCCCAATCCTAATTCTAACCATACCCCTTCATAAAACACTAACTCCTAACCGCTAACCCTAACACTAACCAAAAACCCTAATCACTAATCCCTAACCCTAACGCTTAACCTTTACCCTAACCGTTAACCCTCACCCTAAGTCTTAACACTGACCCTAACCTTAACCTTTAACTCTAAGCCTAACCCTTAACCCTACAGTAAGGAAGACACTTAATGCTAATGAGATCCCTTATCCCTAACCCTAACACTACAGCTAAAAATAACCCTAACCTTGGATCCTTAAACCTAACCCCTAACACTTAGTTTAACCCCAAACCCTAACCCTAATCCTAAGCATTAAACCTAACCTTATCTCTTAACCCTAACGCTAGCCCTTACCCTAACGCCTAGATCTAACCCTAAATCTAACCTACCGCCTAATCCTAACCTTAAGCCCTAATGCTAACACTAACCCTGAACCATAACCTACCCGTAAACTTTAACACTAACCCTATCCGTGAACCTTAACCCTGACCCTAACCATTACTCGCACCCAAGCATTTAACCCTGACCCTAACCCTAATTCTTAATGCTAACCTTAACACTAAACCCTAACCCTAAGCCCAACACTTAACCCTAATCCTATCCCTTAACCCTAACCCTAACCCTAACCCTAATGCTAACCCCTAAACGTAACCCTAACCGTGACCAGTAAACCTAACCCTAAACTCTAACACAAACCATAGCACATAACTCTAACCCTAAAACTAACCCTAACCCTAACCCTAAACCTTAACTCTTAACCTTAACCCTAAGCGTTAACTCTCACGCTAACCTTTATTCCTAACCCTAATCCTAATCTTCAACCCTAAACCTAACACTTAACCCTAACCCTGTACCAAACCCTAACCCCTCATCTTAACCCTAACCGTAAACCTCAACCCTAAACTAAAGTGTAACCGTTAAACCTAAGAGTAACCTTTAACCCTAACACTAATCCCTAACCCTAAGCCCTCACCCTAACACTAAACTTCATCCTTAACCCTAACCAGAATCCTAACCCTAAATCTAATTCTCAGACTTCTTGCTTTCTTAGAGTTTAGAAAGCCTGCAATCCTCCCATGCCATGCGTGAAAGGAGGCTCTACCACTGTGTCCTGCATGAAACCCACGGGCCCATACCCAGAGTATGATAGAGTGGGTTCCCGGGTACAATCCCAGCCCCCTAAACTCCCCCCGCCCACCTAATGCAGACAGGGCCCGTGTGCTAAGCATAAACAATACCTTTAACAGATAACCCTAACCCTGAACATAACACCCAACCCTGTTCCTATTTCTCCCCTTAACACGTAAACCTCACCGTGTGCCTAACTTTAACCTCTTATCCTAACGTTAATGCATAACCCATTTCCTGAGAACAACACCTATCCCATAATTCTAACCCTATCTCCTAGTCATCACTGTGACACCTAATCCCTAACCCTAATTCTAAACCGCTAACCCTAACCGTAACTCTACCTACAACCCTAACACTGACAGTAAACCTTACTTCTAACCCCAACGCTATGCCTAACAAAAACCCTAACCCTTGACCCTAACCCTTGGCCCTAACCCCTAAGCCTTACCCTAACCCTTAACCCTAATCTTAATCCTAACCATTAAACCTAACCCTAGCTCTTAAAGCTAACCCTAAACCTTACCCTCACGACTAGACCTAAGCCTGACAATAACCTAACACCTAACCCTAACCAGAACCCCTAAAGCTAGCTCTGAACCCTATCCCTAACCCTAGCAGTAAACTTTAACCCTAAACCTAAGCCGAACCCGTAACCCTAATCCTATCCTTTTACCCTAAAACTAACCCCTAAACCTAACCCCGATACCTCACCCTAACTCTAACCCCAATCCTAATTCTAACCATACCCCTTCATAAAACACTAACTCCTAACCGCTAACCCTAACACTAACCAAAAACCCTAATCACTAATCCCTAATCCTAACGCTTAACCTTTACCCTAACCGTTAACCCTCACCCTAAATCTTAACACTCACCCTAACCTTAACCTTTAATTCTAAGCCTAACCCTTAACCCTACAGTAAGGAAGACCCTTAATGCTAATGGGATCCCTTATCCCTAACCCTAACACTACAGCTAAAAATAAACCTAACCTTGGATCCTTAAACCTAACCCCTAACACTTACTTTAACCCCAAACCCTAACCCGAATCCTAAGCATTAAACCTAACCCTATCTCTTAACACTAACGCTAGCCCTTACCCTAACGCCTAGATCTAATCCTAAATCTATCCTACCGCCTAATCTTAACCTTAAGCCCTAATGCTGACTCTAACCCTGAACCCTAAACCTACCCGTAACCCTTAACACTAACCCTATCCGTGAACCTAAACCCTGACCCTAACCATTACCCGCACCCAAGCATTTAACCCTAACCCTAACCCTAATCCTTAATGCTAACCCTAACACTAAACCCTAACCCTAAGCCCACCACTTATCCCTAATCATATCCCTTAACCCTAACCCTAACCTTAATGCTACCCCCTAAACGTAACCCTAACTGTGACCAGTAAACCTAACCCAAAGCTCTAACACAAACCATAGCACATAACTCTAACCCTAAAACAAACCTTAACCCTAACCCTAAACCCTAACTCTTAACCTTAACCCTAAGCGTTAACTCTCACGCTAACCTTTAATCCTAACCCTAATCCTAATCTTCAACCATAAACCTAACACTTAACCCTAACCCTGTACCAAACCCTAACCCCTCATCTTAACCCTAACCGTAAACCTCAACCCTAAACCAAAGTGTAACCGTTAAACCTAAGAGTAACCTTTAACCCTAACCCTATTCTCTAACCCTAAACCCTCACCCTAAAACTAAACTTCATCCTTAACCCTAACCAGAATCCTAACCCTAAATCTAATTCTCAGACTTCTTGCTTTCTTAGAGTTAGAAAGCCTGCATTCCTCCCATGCCATGCGTGAAAGGAGGCTCTACCACTGTGTCCTCCTTGAAACTCACGGGCCCATACCCAGAGTATGATAGAGTGGGTTCCCGGGTACAATCCCAGCCCCCTAAACTCCCCTCGCCCGCCTAATGCAGACAGGGCCCGTGCACTAAGCATAAACAATACCTTTAACAGATAACCCTAACCCTGAACATAACACCCAACCCTGTACCTATTTCTCCCCTTAACACGTAAACCTCACCGTACGCCTAACTTTAACCTCTTATCCTAACGTTAATGCATAACCCATTTCCTGAGAACACCCCTATCCCATAATTCTAACCCTATCTTCTAGTCATCACTGTGACACCTAATCCCTAACCCTAATTCTAAACCGCTAACCCTAACCGTAACCCTACCTACAACCCTAACACTGACAGTAACCCTTACTTCTAACCCCAACGCTATGCCTAACAAAAACCCTAACTCTTGACCCTAACCCTTCACCCTAACCCCTAAGCCTTACCCTAACCCTTAACCCTAATTCTAATCCTAACCATTAAACCTAACCCTAGCTCTTAAAGCTAACCCTAAACCTTACCCTCAACACTAGACCTAACCCTGACACTAACCTAACACCTAACCCTAACCAGAACCCCTACAGCTAACCCTGAAACTTATCCCTAACCCTAGCAGTAAACTTTAACCCGAAACCTAAGCCCAACCCGTAACCCTAATCCTATCCTTTTACCCTAAAACTAACCCCTAAACCTAACCCCTATACCTCACCCTAACTCTATCCCCAATCCTAATTCTAACCATACCCCTTCATAAAACACTAACTCCTAACCGCTAACCCCAACACTAACCAAAAACCCTAATCACTAATCCCTAACCCTAACGCTTAACCTTTACCCTAACCGTTAACCCTCACCCTAAATCTTAACACTGACCCTAACCTTAACCTTTAACTCTAAGCCTAACTCTTAACCCTACAGTAAGGAAGACCCTTAATGCTAATGGGATCCCTTATCCCTAACCCTAACACTACAGCTAAAAATAACCCTAACCTTGGATCCTTAAACCTAACCCCTAACACTTATTTTAACCCCAAACCCTAACCCTAATCCTAAGCATTAAACTTAACCCTATCTCTTATCCCTAACGCTAGCCCTTACCCTAACGCCTAGATCTAACCCTAAATCTATCCTACCGCCTAATCTTAACCTTAAACCCTAATGCTAACTCTAACCCTGAACCCTAAACCTACTCGTAACCCTTAACACTAACCCTATCCGTGAACCTTAACCCTGACCCTAACCATTACCCACACACAAACATTTAACCCTGACCCTAACCCTAATACTTAATGCTAACCCTAACACTAAACCCTAACCCTAAGCCCAACCTTTATGTCTAATCCTATCCCTTAACCCTAACCCTAACCCTAATGCTACCCCCTAAACGTAACCCTAACCGTGACCAGTAAACCTAACCCTAACCTCTAACACAAAACATAGCACATAACTCTAACCCTAAAACTAACCCTAACCCTAACCCTAAACCCTAACTCTTAACCTTAACACTAAGCGTTAACCCTCACGCTAACCTTTAATCCTAACCCTAATCCTAATCTTCAACCCTAAACCTAACACTTAACCCTAACCCTGTACCAAACCCGAACCTCTCATCTTAACCCTAACCGTAAACCTCAACCCGAAACCAAAGTGTAACCGTTAAACCTAAGAGTAACCTTTAACCCTAAACCTAATCCCTAACCCTAAGCCCTCACCCTAACACTAAACTTCATCCTTAACCCTAACCATAATCCTAACCCTAAATCTAATTCTCAGACTTCTTGCTTTCTTAGAGTTTAGAAAGCCTGCAATCCTCCCATGCCATGAGTGAAAGGAGGCTCTACCACTGTGTCCTGCATGAAACCCACGGGCCCATACCCAGAGTATGTTAGAGTGGGTTCCCGGGTACAATCCCAGCCCCCTAAACTCCCCCCGCCCGCCTAATGCAGACAGGGCCCATGCGCTAAGCATAAACAGTACCTTTAACAGATAACCCTAACCCTGAACATAACACCCAACCCTGTTCCTATTTCTCCCCTTAACACGTAAACCTCACCGTGCGCCTAACTTTAACCTCTTATCCTAACGTTAATGCATAACCCATTTCCTGAGAACACCCCTATCCCATAATTCTAACTCTATCTCCTAGTCATCACTGTGACACCTAATCCCTAACCCTAATTCTAAACCGCTAACCCTAACCGTAACCCTACCTACAACCCTGACACTGACAGTAACCCTTACTTCTAACCCCAACGCTATGCCTAACAAAAACCCTAACCCTTGACCCTAACCCTTCACCCTAACCCCTAAGCCTTACCCTAACCCTTAACCCTAATCCTAATCCTAACCATTAAACCTAACCCTAGCTCTTAAAGCTAACCCTAAACCTTACCCTCACGACTAGACCTAACCCTGACAGTAACCTAACACCTAACCCTAACCAGAACCCCTAAAGCTAACCCTGAACCCTATCCCTAACCCCAGTAGTAAACTTTAATCCGAAACCTAAGCCCAACCCGTAACCCTAATCCTATCCTTTTACCCTAAAACTAACACCTAAACCTAACCCCTATACCTCACCCTAACTCTAACCCCAATCCTAATTCTAACCATACCCCTTCATAAAACACTAACTCCTAACCGCTAACCCTAACACTAACCAAAAACCCTAATCACTAATCCCTAACCCTAACGCTTAACCTTTACCCTAACCGTTAACCCTCACCCTAAGTCTTAACACTGACCCTAACCTTAACCTTTAACTCTAAGCCTAACCCTTAACCCTACAGTAAGGAAGACACTTAATGCTAATGAGATCCCTTATCCCTAACCCTAACACTACAGCTAAAAATAACCCTAACCTTGGATCCTTAAACCTAACCCCTAACACTTAGTTTAACCCCAAACCCTAACCCTAATCCTAAGCATTAAACCTAACCTTATCTCTTAACCCTAACGCTAGCCCTTACCCTAACGCCTAGATCTAACCCTAAATCTAACCTACCGCCTAATCCTAACCTTAAGCCCTAATGCTAACACTAACCCTGAACCATAACCTACCCGTAAACTTTAACACTAACCCTATCCGTGAACCTTAACCCTGACCCTAACCATTACTCGCACCCAAGCATTTAACCCTGACCCTAACCCTAATTCTTAATGCTAACCTTAACACTAAACCCTAACCCTAAGCCCAACACTTAACCCTAATCCTATCCCTTAACCCTAACCCTAACCCTAACCCTAATGCTAACCCCTAAACGTAACCCTAACCGTGACCAGTAAACCTAACCCTAAACTCTAACACAAACCATAGCACATAACTCTAACCCTAAAACTAACCCTAACCCTAACCCTAAACCTTAACTCTTAACCTTAACCCTAAGCGTTAACTCTCACGCTAACCTTTAATCCTAACCCTAATCCTAATCTTCAACCCTAAACCTAACACTTAACCCTAACCCTGTACCAAACCCTAACCCCTCATCTTAACCCTAACCGTAAACCTCAACCCTAAACTAAAGTGTAACCGTTAAACCTAAGAGTAACCTTTAACCCTAACACTAATCCCTAACCCTAAGCCCTCACCCTAACACTAAACTTCATCCTTAACCCTAACCAGAATCCTAACCCTAAATCTAATTCTCAGACTTCTTGCTTTCTTAGAGTTTAGAAAGCTTGCAATCCTCCCATGCCATGCGTGAAAGGAGGCTCTACCACTGTGTCCTGCATGAAACCCACGGGCACATACCCAGAGTATGATAGAGTGGGTTCCCGGGTACAATCCCAGCCCCCTAAACTCCCCCCGCCCACCTAATGCAGACAGGGCCCGTGCGCTAAGCATAAACAATACCTTTAACAGATAACCCTAACCCTGAACATAACACCCAACCCTGTTCCTATTTCTCCCCTTAACACGTAAACCTCACCGTGTGCCTAACTTTAACCTCTTATCCTAACGTTAATGCATAACCCATTTCCTGAGAACAACACCTATCCCATAATTCTAACCCTATCTCCTAGTCATCACTGTGACACCTAATCCCTAACCCTAATTCTAAACCGCTAACCCTAACCGTAACTCTACCTACAACCCTAACACTGACAGTAAACCTTACTTCTAACCCCAACGCTATGCCTAACAAAAACCCTAACCCTTGACCCTAACCCTTGGCCCTAACCCCTAAGCCTTACCCTAACCCTTAACCCTAATCTTAATCCTAACCATTAAACCTAACCCTAGCTCTTAAAGCTAACCCTAAACCTTACCCTCACGACTAGACCTAAGCCTGACACTAACCTAACACCTAACCCTAACCAGAACCCCTAAAGCTAGCTCTGAACCCTATCCCTAACCCTAGCAGTAAACTTTAACCCTAAACCTAAGCCGAACCCGTAACCCTAATCCTATCCTTTTACCCTAAAACTAACCCCTAAACCTAACCCCGATACCTCACCCTAACTCTAACCCCAATCCTAATTCTAACCATACCCCTTCATAAAACACTAACTCCTAACCGCTAACCCTAACACTAACCAAAAACCCTAATCACTAATCCCTAATCCTAACGCTTAACCTTTACCCTAACCGTTAACCCTCACCCTAAATCTTAACACTCACCCTAACCTTAACCTTTAATTCTAAGCCTAACCCTTAACCCTACAGTAAGGAAGACCCTTAATGCTAATGGGATCCCTTATCCCTAACCCTAACACTACAGCTAAAAATAAACCTAACCTTGGATCCTTAAACCTAACCCCTAACACTTACTTTAACCCCAAACCCTAACCCGAATCCTAAGCATTAAACCTAACCCTATCTCTTAACACTAACGCTAGCCCTTACCCTAACGCCTAGATCTAATCCTAAATCTATCCTACCGCCTAATCTTAACCTTAAGCCCTAATGCTGACTCTAACCCTGAACCCTAAACCTACCCGTAACCCTTAACACTAACCCTATCCGTGAACCTAAACCCTGACCCTAACCATTACCCGCACCCAAGCATTTAACCCTAACCCTAACCCTAATCCTTAATGCTAACCCTAACACTAAACCCTAACCCTAAGCCCACCACTTATCCCTAATCATATCCCTTAACCCTAACCCTAACCTTAATGCTACCCCCTAAACGTAACCCTAACTGTGACCAGTAAACCTAACCCAAAGCTCTAACACAAACCATAGCACATAACTCTAACCCTAAAACAAACCTTAACCCTAACCCTAAACCCTAACTCTTAACCTTAACCCTAAGCGTTAACTCTCACGCTAACCTTTAATCCTAACCCTAATCCTAATCTTCAACCCTAAACCTAACACTTAACCCTAACCCTGTACCAAACCCTAACCCCTCATCTTAACCCTAACCGTAAACCTCAACCCTAAACCAAAGTGTAACCGTTAAACCTAAGAGTAACCTTTAACCCTAACCCTATTCTCTAACCATAAACCCTCACCCTAAAACTAAACTTCAACCTTAACCCTAACCAGAATCCTAACCCTAAATCTAATTCTCAGACTTCTTGCTTTCTTAGAGTTAGAAAGCCTGCATTCCTCCCATGCCATGCGTGAAAGGAGGCTCTACCACTGTGTCCTCCTTGAAACTCACGGGCCCATACCCAGAGTATGATAGAGTGGGTTCCCGGGTACAATCCCAGCCCCCTAAACTCCCCTCGCCCGCCTAATGCAGACAGGGCCCGTGCACTAAGCATAAACAATACCTTTAACAGATAACCCTAACCCTGAACATAACACCCAACCCTGTACCTATTTCTCCCCTTAACACGTAAACCTCACCGTACGCCTAACTTTAACCTCTTATCCTAACGTTAATGCATAACCCATTTCCTGAGAACACCCCTATCCCATAATTCTAACCCTATCTTCTAGTCATCACTGTGACACCTAATCCCTAACCCTAATTCTAAACCGCTAACCCTAACCGTAACCCTACTTACAACCCTAACACTGACAGTAACCCTTACTTCTAACCCCAACGCTATGCCTAACAAAAACCCTAACTCTTGACCCTAACCCTTCACCCTAACCCCTAAGCCTTACCCTAACCCTTAACCCTAATTCTAATCCTAACCATTAAACCTAACCCTAGCTCTTAAAGCTAACCCTAAACCTTACCCTCAACACTAGACCTAACCCTGACACTAACCTAACACCTAACCCTAACCAGAACCCCTAAAGCTAACCCTGAAACTTATCCCTAACCCTAGCAGTAAACTTTAACCCGAAACCTAAGCCCAACCCGTAACCCTAATCCTATCCTTTTACCCTAAAACTAACCCCTAAACCTAACCCCTATACCTCACCCTAACTCTATCCCCAATCCTAATTCTAACCATACCCCTTCATAAAACACTAACTCCTAACCGCTAACCCCAACACTAACCAAAAACCCTAATCACTAATCCCTAACCCTAACGCTTAACCTTTACCCTAACCGTTAACCCTCACCCTAAATCTTAACACTGACCCTAACCTTAACCTTTAACTCTAAGCCTAACTCTTAACCCTACAGTAAGGAAGACCCTTAATGCTAATGGGATCCCTTATCCCTAACCCTAACACTACAGCTAAAAATAACCCTAACCTTGGATCCTTAAACCTAACCCCTAACACTTATTTTAACCCCAAACCCTAACCCTAATCCTAAGCATTAAACTTAACCCTATCTCTTATCCCTAACGCTAGCCCTTACCCTAACGCCTAGATCTAACCCTAAATCTATCCTACCGCCTAATCTTAACCTTAAACCCTAATGCTAACTCTAACCCTGAACCCTAAACCTACTCGTAACCCTTAACACTAACCCTATCCGTGAACCTTAACCCTGACCCTAACCATTACCCACACACAAACATTTAACCCTGACCCTAACCCTAATACTTAATGCTAACCCTAACACTAAACCCTAACCCTAAGCCCAACCTTTATGTCTAATCCTATCCCTTAACCCTAACCCTAACCCTAATGCTACCCCCTAAACGTAACCCTAACCGTGACCAGTAAACCTAACCCTAACCTCTAACACAAAACATAGCACATAACTCTAACCCTAAAACTAACCCTAACCCTAACCCTAACCCTAAACCCTAACTCTTAACCTTAACCCTAAGCGTTAACCCTCACGCTAACCTTTAATCCTAACCCTAATCCTAATCTTCAACCCTAAACCTAACACTTAACCCTAACCCTGTACCAAACCCGAACCTCTCATCTTAACCCTAACCGTAAACCTCAACCCGAAACCAAAGTGTAACCGTTAAACCTAAGAGTAACCTTTAACCCTAAACCTAATCCCTAACCCTAAGCCCTCACCCTAACACTAAACTTCATCCTTAACCCTAACCATAATCCTAACCCTAAATCTAATTCTCAGACTTCTTGCTTTCTTAGAGTTTAGAAAGCCTGCAATCCTCCCATGCCATGAGTGAAAGGAGGCTCTACCACTGTGTCCTGCATGAAACCCACGGGCCCATACCCAGAGTATGTTAGAGTGGGTTCCCGGGTACAATCCCAGCCCCCTAAACTCCCCCCGCCCGCCTAATGCAGACAGGGCCCATGCGCTAAGCATAAACAGTACCTTTAACAGATAACCCTAACCCTGAACATAACACCCAACCCTGTTCCTATTTCTCCCCTTAACACGTAAACCTCACCGTGCGCCTAACTTTAACCTCTTATCCTAACGTTAATGCATAACCCATTTCCTGAGAACAACCCCTATCCCATAATTCTAACCCTATCTCCTAGTCATCACTGTGACACCTAATCCCTAACCCTAATTCTAAACCGCTAACCCTAACCGTAACCCTACCTACAACCCTAACACTGACAGTAACCCTTACATCTAACCCCAACGCTATGCCTAACAAAAACCCTAACCCTTGACCCTAACCCTTCACCCTAACCCCTAAGCCTTACCCTAACCCTTAACCCTAATCCTAATCTTAATCATTAAACCTAACCCTAGCTCTTAAAGCTAACCCTAAACCTTACCCTCACGACTAGACCTAACCCTGACACTAACCTAACACCTAACCCTGACACTAACCTAACACCTAACCCTAACCAGAACCCCTAAAGCTAACCCGGAACCCTATCCCTAACTCCAGCAGTAAACTTTAACCCTAAACCTAAGCCCAACCCGTAACACTAATCCTATCCTTTTACCCTAAAACTAACCCCTAAACCTAACCCCTATACCTCACCCTAACTCTAACCCCAATCCTAATTCTAACCATACCCCTTCATAAAACACTAACTCCTAACCGCTAACCCTAACATTAACCAAAAACCCTAATCACTAATCCCTAATCCTAACGCTTAACCTTTACCCTAACCATTAACCCTCACCCTAAATCTTAACACTGACCCTAACCTTAACCTTTAACTCTAAGCCTAACCCTTAACCCTACAGGAAGGAAAACCCTTAATGCTAATGGGATCCCTTATCCCTAACCCTAACACTACAGCTAAAAATAACCCTAACCTTTGATCCTTAAACCTATCCCCTAACACTTACTTTAACCCCAAACCCTAACCCTAATCCTAAGCATTAAACCTAACCCTATCTCTTAACCCTAACGCTAGCCCTTACTCTAAAGCCTAGATCTAACCCTAAATCTAACCTACCGCCTAATCCTAACCTTAAGTCTTAATGCTAACACTAACAATGAACCCTAAACCTACCCGTAACCCTTAACACTAACCCTATTCGTGAACCTAAACCCTGACCCTAATCATGACCCGCACCCAAGCATTTAACCCTGACCCTAACCCTAATCCTTAATGCTAACCTTAACACTAAACCCTAACCCTAAGCCTAACACTTAACCCTAATCCTATCCCTTAACCCTAACCCTAACCGTAACCCTAATGCTAACCCCTAAACGTAACCCTAACCGTGACCAGTAAACCTAACCCTAACCTCTAACACAAACCATAGCACATAACTCTAACCCTAAAATAACCCTAAACCTAACCCTAAACCCTAACTCTTAACCTTAACCCTAAGCGTTAACTCTCACGCTAACCTTTAATCCTAACCCTAATCCTAATCTTCAACCCTAAACCTAACACTTAACCCTAACCCTGTACCAAACCCTAACCCCTCATCTTAACCCTAACCGTAAACCTCAACCCTAAACCAAAGTGTAACCGTTAAACCTAAGAGTAACCTTTAACCCTAACCCCATTCTCTAACCCTAAGCCCTCACCCTAACACTAAACTTCATCCTTAACCCTAACCAGAATTCTATCCCTAAATCTAATTCTCAGACTTCTTGCTTTCTTAGAGTTTAGAAAGCCTGCAATCCTCCCATGCCATGCGTGAAAGGAGGCTCTACCACTGTGTCCTCCTTGAAACTCACGGGCCCATACCCAGAGTATGATAGAGTGGGTTCCCGGGTACAATCCCAGCCCCCTAAACTCCCCCCGCCCGCCTAATGCAGACAGGGCCCGTGCGCTAAGCATAAACAATACCTTTAACAGATAACCCTAACCCTGAACATAACACCCAACCCTGTTCCTATTTCTCCCCTTAACACGTAAACCTCACCGTGCGCCTAACTTTAACCTCTTATCCTAACGTTAATGCATAACCCATTTCCTGAGAACACGCCTATCCCATAATTCTAACCCTATCTCCTAGTCATCACTGTGACACCTAATCCCTAACCCTAATTCTAAACCGCTAACCCTAACCGTAACCCTACCTACAACCCTAACACTGACAGTAACCCTTACTTCTAACCCCAACGCTATGCCTAACAAAAACCCTAACCCTTCACCCTAACCCTTCACCCTAACCCCTAAGCCTTACCCTAAACCTTAACCCTAATCTTAATCCTAACCATTAAACCTAACCCTAGCTCTTAAAGCTAACCCTAAACCTTACCCTCACGACTAGACCTAACCCTGACACTAACCTAACACCTAACCCTAACCAGAACCCCTAAAGCTAACCCTGAACCCTATCCCTAACCCTAGCAGTAAACTTTAACCCTAAACCTAAGCCCAACCCGTAACCCTAATCCTATCCTTTTACCCTAAAACTAACCCCTAAACCTAACCCCTATACCTCACCCTAACTCTAAGCCCAATCCTAATTCTAACCATACCCCTTCATAAAACACTAACTCCTAACCGCTAACCCTAACACTAACCAAAAACCCTAATCACTAATCCCTAACCCTAACGCTTAACCTTTACCCTAACCGTTAACCCTCACCCTAAATCTTAACACTGACCCTAACCTTAACCTTTAACTCTAAGCCTAACCCTTAACCCTACAGTAAGGAAGACCCTTAATGCTAATGGGATCCCTTATCCCTAACCCTAACACTACAGCTAAAAATAACCCTAACCTTGGATCCTTAAACCTAACCCCTAACACTTATTTTAACCCCAAACCCTAACCCTAATCCTAAGCATTAAACCTAACCCTATCTCTTAACCCTAACGCTAGCCCTTACCCTAACGCCTAGATCTAACCCTAAATCTAACCTACCGCCTAATCTTAACCTTAAGCCCTAATGCTAACTCTAACCCTGAACCCTAAACCTACCCGTAACCCTTAACACTAACCCTATCCGTGAACCTTAACCCTGACCCTAACCATTACCCGCACACAAACATTTAACCCTGACCCTAACCCTAATCCTTAATGCTAACCCTAACACTAAACCCTAACCCTAAGCCCAACCTTTATGTCTAATCCTATCCCTTAACCCTAACCCTAACCCTAATGCTACCCCCTAAACGTAACCCTAACCGTGACCAGTAAACCTAACCCTAACCTCTAACACAAACCATAGCACATAACTCTAACCCTAAAACTAACCCTAACCCTAACCCTAACCCTAAACTCTAACTCTTAACCTTAACCCTAAGCGTTAACTCTCACGCTAACCTTTAATCCTAACCCTAATCCTAATCTTCAACCCTAAACCTAACACTTAATCCTAACCCTGTACCAAACCTAACCCCTCATCTTAACCCTAACCGTAAACCTCAACCCTAAACCAAAGTGTAACCGTTAAACCTAAGAGTAACCTTTAACCCTAACCCTATTCCCTAACCCTAAGCCCTCACCCTAACACTAAACTTCATCCTTATCCCTAACCATATCCTAACCCTAAATCTAATTCTCAGCCTTCTTGCTTTCTTAGAGTTTAGAAAGCATGCAATCCTCCCATGCCATGCGTGAAAGGAGGCTCTACCACTGTGTCCTGCATGAAACCCACGGGCCCATACCCAGAGTATGATAGAGTGGGTTCCCGGGTACAATCCCAGCCCCCTAGCTCCCCCCGCCCGCCTAATGCAGACAGGGCCCGTGCGCTAAGCATAAACAATACCTTTAACAGATAACCCTAACCCTGAACATAACACCCAACCCTGTTCCTATTTCTCCCCTTAACACGTAAACCTCACCGTGCACCTAACTTTAACCTCTTATCCTAACGTTAATGCATAACCCATTTCCTGAGAACAACCCCATCCCATAATTCTAACCCTATCTCCTAGTCATCACTGTGACACCTAATCCCTAACCCTAATTCTGAACCGCTAACCCTAACCGTAACCCTACCTACAACCCTAACACTGACAGTAACCCTTACTTCTAACCCCAACGCTATGCCTAACAAAAACCCTAACCCTTGACCCTAACCCTTCACCCTAACCCCTAAGCCTTACCCTAACCCTTAACCCTAATCCTAATCCTAACCATTAAACCTAACCCTAGCTCTTAAAGCTAACCCTAAACCTTACCCTCACGACTAGACCTAACCCTGACACTAAACTAACACCTAACCCTAACCAGAACCCCTAAAGCTAACCCTGAACCCTATCCCTAACCCTAGCAGTAAAGTTTAACCCTAAACCTAAGCCCAACCCGTAACCCTAATCCTATCCTTTTACCCTAAAACTAACCCCTAAACCTAACCCCTATACCTCACCCTAACTCTAACCCCAATCCTAATTCTAACCATACCCCTTCATAAAACACTAACTCCTAACCGCTAACCCTAACACTAACCAAAAACCCTAATCACTAATCCCTAACTCTAACGCTTAACCTTTACCCTAACCGTTAACCCTCACCCTAAATCTTAACCCTGACCCTAACTTTAACCTTTAACTCTAAGCCTAACCCTTAACCCTACAGTAAGGAAGACCCTTAATGCTAATGGGATCCCTTATCCCTAACCCTAACACTACAGATGAAAATAACCCTATCCTTGGATCCTTAAACCTAACCCCTAACACTTACTTTAACCCCAAACCCTAACCCTAATCCTAAGCATTAAAACTAACCCTATCTCTTAACCGTAACGCTAGCCCTTACCCTAACGCCTAGATCTAACCCTAAATCTAACCTACCGCCTAATCCTAACCTTAAGCCCTATTGCTAACACTAACCCTGAACCCTAAACCTACCCGTAACCCTTAACACTAACCCTATCCGTGAACCTAAACCCTGACCCTAACCATTACCTGCACCCAAGCATTTAACCCTGACCCTAACCCTAATCCTTAATGCTAACCTTTTTTTTTTTTTATTGTCTAATATGTTTCTCGTTTTATTTATTCTACCCAGTATTACATTTGTATTTGAATAGATCTTAATAATTCTTTACATTCAGACATCTATATCTTGACAAATATCACAAATACATAGGTTTCATCATGTGAATCACATATTTTATTACACCCTTCAGATTCTGGCTGCTTAGAAGAAAAATGAGCCCACATCTGGAAGTCAGGAGAGGAGAGTTCCATTTCCTGCCTTGGGCCCTGCTAACTGCACCTCTATAAGCCACATCATGTCTCTGGCCTTGGGTTCTTATTGGCCTCTTTGGGTAATTGTCACTGTTCTACATATGCACGAGAAATTACGGGAATGAATTAGGTGATGTGAATGCAGAAAAGATGCACTGGTAGCAATTTTTCAGCATATGTGCTAAAGGCAGAATCACATTGTTTACATCCTGATTACTAATTAGCAGTACTTCGAGAAAATTATTTAATTTTTTGTTTCTATTACCTCTAAAATAGGGATAATAACTATACTTACCTGTTTTTTGTGAGTGTTAAATGAGCTAATATATATTAAGCTCTTATAAACTTCACTTGGCACATGATAAGTAATCAAATATGTGTATTTGAACACTGAAACTTTCATTTTCTCGTGAAGTCTATTTGAATATTTCCATTTTGTATTGTTGTCTGACTATCTTTTGATATCATCTATAAAGCTGCTGAAGATCGAAATGTCTAAAACGTATACATTAAAAATTTCAAGATGATCCATATTTGGAGATAAGCATGAATAAACATAGTTTAGAATGATATCTGACAGAGTAAAAATTGATGGGAAAATAGGAATCTATTTACTTGTTCTTATTTTCTTTTCATTTCTGTGTTTCACATCAGTGTGTACCACATTTTTGTAAAGCCCCCTCAATCTTTGCCCCCATATTCTCTACCTCCAATTACTCTTACTTTTTTCCTCTGTCTGGTACATGGTGAGCCCCCAATAAGCTGTAGCCATTATCACTATTAGTTAAAAGAAAAGAAAAGAAATAACCAAATAAAGTAATCTAGAACTGGGGACAGGAAAAGCACGCTCTGAATGTTTCATTAAATAGAAAATCTTACTCATTTGGAAAGCGGTGATTTTTCCTACTTTTTCAGTCTCCTCTCCCCATTCCTTCTTCTTATTAAAGATTTGGAGGGGTTGCAAACAGTCCAACTATAGATTAGGGTTTTTTTGCATGCATGCACACATTTGTTTACTCACCCAAAAAACTTTATTTAGCACCTACTAAGTATTAAGTACTGAGTATAATATTCTAACGTTACAGTAACTACCCAGGGCTGGCCGTTGGTAATTTCTGTTATACTTTTTTTATTTTCTACATTTATTTGCAACAAGTAGGTCATGACTATCATAGCAGTAACTTCTCTTTATGGTCTTCAGCCTCATAAACCACTTTTGACAATGACACAGGTTGCAGGTAATTTACTTATATATCTCCTAGTGAAATGTTCTCATTGCCTCTTCAATGCACTTTGGTGTGCACATTTACATACAATTAGAGTAATACACAATAGAGGGTTTTAATTTAAAACAAAAAAAATCATAGTAATTTGCAAAATAATACCAATATCATTATGACTTACATTCTCCAGAGAGTATCTATGGAAATTTTAAAATTCATTCTACAATAATTATAAGAGACATGAATTTTGCTTACTAAAAGTGAGTACTCAGATGGCCCCAGGGATCATTCCTAGATTATATATAGTGAAAATTTTTAATCTGTGTATTTTTATTTTTTTTTTATTTTTTTATTATTTTTTTATTATATATATATATTTTTTCAATTTAGTTTTACAGAGTCAAAGAGTCTAACAGTATATCTTGTTAGATACAGTATGTCCTCATAATGTATACATTATTTCTTATACAATGATATGAAATAATATGGGAAATATTCATGATAAATTATTAAGTGAACAGTGCAAGTTAAAAACAATAGTTTCATATTTTTTTCCCCACCCCCCCTTTCCCGAGTCAGCACCTTCAAGTGTTACCACTCCCCAAACGGTGTGCAATGCACTCATTGTGTAGGCATACCCCCATCCCCTCCCCCACCCCCACCTCAGTCTGATGTCCAATTGGTGTCATTCCCAGATTTGTATTTAGGTGATGATCAGGGAAATCAATTTTCTGGTGAGTACATGTGATGCTTGTTTTTCCATTCTTGGGATACTTCACTTAATAGAATGGGTTCCAACTCTCTCCAGGAGAACCATAGAGATGTCGTATCTTCATCATTCCTTATAGCTGAGTAATATTCCATGGTATACATATACCACAGCTTACTAATCCAATCATGTATTGATGGGCATTTGGGTTGTTTCCACATCTTTGCTATTGTGAATTGTGCTGCTATAAACATTTGGGTACACGTGCCTTTGTTATAGAATGACCTTTTTTCCTTTGGGTATATGCCCAGTAATGGGATTGCTGGGTCAAATGGCAGGTCTACTTGAATCTGTTTAAGATACCTCCATAATGCTTTCCACAGGGGTTGCACTAGTTTGCAGTCCCACCAGCAGTGTATTAGTGTTCCTGTCTCTCCACACCCACGCCAACATGTGTTGTTTTGGGTTTTTTTGATAAAGGCCATTCTCACTGGGGTTAAGTGATATCTCATTGTGGTTTTGATTTGCATTTCCCTGATGCTTAGAGATGTTGAACACTTTTTCATATGTTTGTTAGCCATTTTTATATCTTCTTTTGAAAAATTTCTATTCATGTCCTTTGCCCACTTTTTGATAGGGTTGCTTGATTTTTTCTTGCTGATTTTCCTGAGTTCTAAATAGATTCTTGTTATCAGTCCTTTATCTGATGTGTAGTATGCAAAAATTTTTTCCCATTCTGTAGGTGATCTGTTTATTCTCTGGACTGTTTCTTTGGCTGTGCAGAAGCTTTTTAGTTTAATCATGTCCCATTCATTTATTTTTGTTGCTGCTGTGATTGCCTTGGGGGTCTTCTTCATAAATTCTCTGCCTAGGCCAATGTCTGTAAGAGTCTTTCCTACATTTTCTTCTAGAATTCTGATTGTATCACGCCTAAGGTTTAAGTCTGTTATCCACCGTGATTTGATTTTTGTGAGAGGTGAAAGCTGTGGGTCCTGTTTCAGTCTTCTGCAAGTGGCTAACCAATTCTCCCAGCACCATTTGTTGAATAGGGATTCTTGTCCCCGGAGTATATTCTTTCCCGCTTTGTCAAAAATTAGGTGACTATATGACGATGGTTCTATATTTGGATTTTCTGTTGTGTTCCACTGGTCTGTGTCCCTGCACTTGTGCCAATACCAGGCTGTTTTAAGAACCACGGCCTTGTAGTATAGTTTGAGGTCTGGCAAATTAATACCTCCCATTTTGTTTTTATTGCTTAAAATTGCTTTTGCTATACGGGGTCTTCTTTGATTCCATACAAATTGTATAATTATTTTCTCTATGTCTGTAAAGAATGATGTTGGTAATTTAATAGGGATTGCATTGAATCTGTAGATCACTTTGGGTAGTATAGACATTTTAACAATGTTGATTCTTCCGATCCACGAGCATGGTATATTTTTCCATCTATTTGCAAGTTCTGCTATTTCTTTTCTCAGTGTTTCATAGTTTTCCTTATAGAGGTCCTTTACCTCTTTAGTTAGATATATACCTAGATATTTTATTTTCTTTGTTGCTATTTTGAAGGGTATTGAGTCTTTAATTTGGTTTTCCGATTGACTGTTATTGGCATATATAAATGCCTCTGATTTGTGTATATTAATTTTGTAGCCTGAGACTTTGCTGTATTCGTTAATCAATTCCAGGAGTCTCTTGGTTGAATCCTGGGGGTTTTCCAGATATAACATCATATCATCAGCAAAAAGTGAGAGTTTGATCTCTTCCTTCCCTATTTGGACTCCCTTGATTCTGCTCTCTTGCCTGATAGCTCTCGCAAGGACTTCCAATACTATGTTGAAAAGTAATGGAGACAATGGGCAGCCCTGTCTGGTTCCAGTTCTAAGTGGGAGTGCTTTCAGTTTTTCCCCATTCAGTATGATGTTGGCTGTGGGTTTGTCATATATGGCTTGTATCATTTTTAGGTAGGTTCCATCAATGCCTATTTTGTTAAGCGTTTTTATCATAAAAGGGTGTTGAATTTTGTCAAATGCTTTTTCTGCATCTAATGAGAGTATCATATGATTTTTGTTTTTGCTTCTATTTATGTGGTGAATTACATTTATAGATTTACGTATGTTGAACCACCCCTGCATCTCGGGGATGAAGCCCACTTGGTCGTGGTGGATTACTTTTTTGATAAGTACTTGGATTCGATTTGCTAGTATTTTATTGAAAATTTTTGCATCTATATTCATGAGGGAAATTGGTCTGTAGTTCTCTATTTTTGTTGTGTCCTTTCCAGGCTTTGGTATTAATGTTATATTGGCTTGGTAGAACGTGTTGGGGAGAACTCCATCCTTCTCAATATTGGAGAATAGTTTATGTAGGATGGGCACCAGTTCTTCTTTGTATGTATGGTAAAATTCAGGTGTGAACCCATCTGGACCAGGGCTTTTCTTTTTGGGAAGGTTTTTTATTGCTGTTTCGATTTCAGTTCTTGATATTGGTCTGTTCAGGTACTCTATTTCTTCCTGGTTGAGCCTGGGAAGACTATGTGTCTCTAAAAATTTGTCCATTTCCTCCACGTTCTCCAGTTTGTGTGCATAAAGATTTTTGTAGAATTCATAGATGATATCTTGTATCTCTGTAGCATCGGTTGTGATTTCTCCTTTCATGTTCCTAATGGAGGTTATTAGAGATTTTACTTTTGTGCTCTTGGTTAGTCTAGCCAGAGGTGTGTCTATTTTGTTTATCTTTTCAAAGAACCAACTTTTTGTTTTATTAATTTCCCTTATAGTTTCTTTGTTGTCCTTTTCATTTAGTTCTGATTTGATCTTAGTAATTTCTCGCCTTCTGCTGGGTTTGGGATCATTCTGTTCTTCTTTCTCCAGCTCTTTGAGTCTATTCGTTAGGTTGTCTATTTGCATGTTTTCTGTCTTTTTGATATAGGCATTTATGGATATGAATTTTCCTCTCAGGACTGCTTTAGCTGCATCCCATAGATTTTGATAAGTTGTATCTCCATTGTCATTTAATTCAAAGAAATTTTTGATTTCCATCTTGATTTCTTCTTTTATAGAATAATTATTCAGGAGAAGGTTATTTAGCTTCCATGACTTTGAGTAAGAGTGAGGGTTTCTGTTTGTGATCATTGTTACTTTTATTCCGCTGTGATCTGAGAAGATGCATGGTATAATTTCTATTTTTTTGAATTTTTGAAGACATGATTTATGTCCTAGGACATGGTCAATCTTAGAGAATGTCCTGTGAGCTGATGAGAAGAATGTATATTCTGTGGACTTTGGGTAGAATGTCCTATAGATGTCAGCCATGCCCATTTGTTCTAGCATTCTATTTAGGTCCATTATGTCTTTGTTAATTTTCTGTTTAGAGGATCTGTCCTGTACTGTCAGTGGGGTGTTAAAGTCTCCAGCTATTACAGTATTATTATCTATCATCTGGTTCAGATCTAGTAGGGTTTGCTTTATGAATCTAGGTGCACCTAGGTTGGGTGCATATATATTGAGTATAGTCATGGCTTCTTGTTGAATTGTGCCCTTGACCAGTATGTAGTAGCCATTTTTGTCTTTTATTATTTTTGTTGGTTTGAAAGCTAAGTTATTGGAAATTAAGATTGCCACACCAGCTTTCTTTTCGTTACTGTTTGCTTGAAATACCGATTTCCATCCTTTTACTTTCAGTCTAAATGCATCTTTGCTCGTTAGGTGGGTTTCTTGGAGACAGCAGATACTTGGCTTGTGCTTTTTTATCCATTGGGACAGTCTATGTCTCTTGAGCGGGGAATTCAAGCCATTCACATTTATTGAGAAAACTGATAAGTGAGACGGTTTTTTGTTCAGCTTGTTGGGTAGAACTTCATTGCAATGTTTTCTCTCCTGAGCCATTGTGGTATCTGGAATTTGATCTTTAGCTCTTGAGTAGTTTTACATTCGTGGATCTTTCTTGTGCTGGTCCGTGTGTAACTCTCTTTTGAGTACTTCTTGCAGGGCTGGTCTTGTCTTGGTGAATTCCCTCAACCTTTGTTTATCTGAGAATGTCTTGATTTCTCCTTCGTATAGAAAACTTAGCTTAGCTGGGTACAAGATTCTAGGCTGGGCATTATTCTGTTTCAGAAGCGTGAAAATGGGGCCCCAAGCTCTTCTTGCTTGTAAGGTTTCAGCTGAGAAATCTGGCGTAATTCTGATGGGTTTTCCTTTGTAAGTTACCTGTTTCTTTCTCCTTACAGCTCGGAGAAGGGACTCTTTAGTGGATATTTTGGTCAGCCTGATGACTACGTGGCGTGGTGTTTTCCTATTTGCTATGAATCTCCCAGGGGTCCTTTGAGCTTCTTGAATCTGTATGTCTAGAGTATTGGCAAGGCCTGGAAAATTTTCCTCGATTATGTCTTCAAATAGCTTGTCCAACCCTTGCTTATTGTCTTCTTCAACCTCAGGGATGCCAATAACTCTCAAGTTAGGTTTCTTCACATAATCCCACATTTCTTGAAGACTCAGATCATTTCTCTTACTTTTTTGATCTATCTCTGTGACTGACTTATTTAGTTGAAAGGAGTTATCTTCAATTTCTGAAATTCTTTCCTCTGTTTGATCTACCCTGCTTTTGAGACTTTCCACAGTGTTTTGTAGCTCTCTGAGTGAATTCTTCATTTCTAGGAGTTCAGTTTGGTTTTTCTTCAATATTTCAATTTCTTTAGTGAATTTTTCCTCCAAATCCTGAATTTTTTTTGCATTTTCCTTGTGTTGTCTGTCCATTGATTCTTGTATATTATTTAGCTTGTTTATGATCCATAATTGGAATTCTTCCTGTGACATGTTGGTGTTTTGAGTCTGGTTTGTGTCAAATGGTTGAGAGCCGGTATTTCTCTTTGAGGGTGAGCTTTCTGTTTGATTCTTTGTGCTTCCTGTGTTTTTTCGCTGGGCCCTTCCCATCTAGATTGATCGTTGGATCTTTACTTATAGATTTAGTCTGGTTAACAGCACTCTCTGTGCTCTATTCTTAGGCTGTGGAGTAGTCTAGGTATATTGCTTCCTTTGGCAAGAGGGGAAGACTGTTGTGAATTGATTAGAAATTTTTCTATTTCAGTTGGGGGACTGCTTCTGATGGGTCCAATCCTAGAGGATTGGAGTGATCCAAGACTGCTTTGGTGAGTTAGGACACTGTGTTGTAGTCTTTCAGAGGGCAGGCAGGGTCCACAATAGTAGTGGGCCAAAATTCTCTTTGTTTGTTTGTTTCCCTTTGGTTCTTCCTCTATAGGGGTGGTTTCTGTCTCTATCTGCAGGAAAAATACTAGTTGTGGGGAGTGGATGGTGCCCTCGCTCGCTCAGCGCCCCATTTGCTGCAACTCCCACAGGCAAAAGTCTGCCTTGGCCCAATGTCCCCAGGGACCAGGCTCCACACTCTCGCTTCTGGAGAAGTAGTCAATGTTTAGACGTGGGTGGGGACCCTATATAAGGTCTGTGGACTTGGGGAGGGGGCCGTCCAGGGAGCCTCTTGGCACCCTATTGCTCCGCAGTGACTTGGCTGTGGGCCCCAAGATGGCTATTGCGCGCCCGTAGATCACCGGCGTTGGGAGTGACTACTCAGGTTCCGGTATGTACCAGAGCCAGGGGCCTGGCCCGTTCCCAAGCTCAGCGTGGGTTCCCAGTTAGAAGGCAAAAAGAGAGAAGAAATAAGGAAAAAGAAAAAAGAAAAGAAAAGAAAAGAAAAAAAAAGAAGTGAAAAGAAAGAACAGAAGGAGAAGAAAAGGAAAGAGAGAAGAAAAGGAGAAGAGAAGAGGAAAAAAAGAAAAAAAAATAAAAAAAAAAATAAAAAAATAAAAAATAAAAAAATAAAAAAAAATAAAAATAAAAAAAAAAACAAAGACAAAAACAAAAACTAAACTAACAAATAACACAAAGAGACCTAACCCAGAAACAGCGAAAACACAAACACAAAAGAACAAAAACAGAGCTACACAACACCGCAACGCATCACTAAACGAAGGGATACACAATTCTGAAGTATACAGTTCAGCGGCTCAATGATCGTGTTTTTGCGCCTTAGCGCAGCTCCGCCCCTTCACGCCCGCTCCATTGGTTCCGGAGCGGCAACTCAGTGTTTATTTTACGTCTTAGCGCAGCTCCGCCCCTTCACGCCGGCTCCGTTGGTTCCGGAGCGGCAACTCAGTGTTTATTTTAAGTCTTAGCGCAGCTCCGCCCCTTCACGCCGGCTCCGTTGGTTCCGGAGCGGCAACTCAGTGTTTATTTTAAGTCTTAGCGCAGCTCCGCCCCTTCACGCCCGCTCCGTTGGTTCCGGAGCGGCAACTCAGTGTTTATTTTAAGTCTTAGCGCAGCTCCGCCCCTTCACGCCGAGTGCTGCCGGCGGAGATGGCGCGGGCCCAGAGACCAGCAGGGGGCGCCGGGGAGAGAGAGCTGCTGGGCACCTTATGGCTCCCGAGCGGTTCCGACTTTGCTTTCAAGATGGTGCCCGCAGCGCTCCGGGGTCGGAGGGGGACCGGCTCCCCGGCAGGCAGAGACCAGGGACCGCCGCTGCCGGGGGGTTTGGCGGGCAAAGCCGCCGGGGGCCACCGGCTGAAGAACCACCGACAAAAGTAGCGCAGAGGTACAGCGCAATTCGCTGATCGGGGATTGATCGTGCCCCTCCCCCCTGGCACAGGTCCGTCCCTTCTCGTTAAGGACTGTCTCAGCCGAGACTTCCCAGGTTCCAAGCTATTCTCCCGAAAAAGCCTCCTGTCTGCAATGCCCTACGTCTCACTCGGAGATTCTGCTCTGGCTTGCGAGGGGGTCTCCAAGCAATTGGGGGTGGAGGTCAGTGAGGAGCGCAAGTCGCTTTTCCTAAAGACTGCCCCTGCCCAACCTGGGAGCGGGCGCAGCCGCCTGCGCTCCGCTGGCTACTGTCTGTTCCGCGCCTTCCGCAGAGTTCCGTGATCTTAATTTCTGTTCACCTCAGACCTCACTTGCTCTGTTTGTCCCACGCTGATTCTCCGTGGATTCACACCGCTGTTCCTGAGTGGGAGCGGTCCTCTAGCGTTGGGGCAGGTCCGGATCCACGGTTCGTCGCCGGAGCGCAGATTCAAGCAGTCACCGCCACTCCGCCATCTTCCCTCCTCCAATGCTAACCTTAACACTAAACCCTAACCCTAAGCCCAACACTTAACCCTAATCCTATCCCTTTACCCTAACCCTAACCCTAATGCTAACCCCTAAAAGTAACCCTAACCATGACCAGTAACCCTAACCCTAACCTCTAACACAAACCATAGCACCTAACTCTAACCCCAAAGCTAACCCTAACCCTAACCCTTAACCCTAACTCTTAACCTTAACCCTAAGCGTTAACTCTCACGCTAACCTTTAATCCTAACCCTAATCCTAATCTTCAACCCTAAACCTAACACTTAACCCTAACCCTGTACCAAACCTAACCCCTCATCTTAACCCTAACCGTAAACCTCAACCCTAAACCAAAGTGTAACCGTTAAACCTAAGAGTAACCTTTAACCCTAACCCTAATCTCTAACCCTAAACCCTCACCCTAACACTAAACTTCATCCTTAAACCCTAACCAGAATCCTAACCCTAAATCTAATTCTCAGACTTCTTGCTTTCTTAGAGTTTAGAAAGCCTGCAATCCTCCCATGCCATGCGTGAAAGGAGGCTCTACCACTGTGTCCTGCATGAAACCCACGGGCCCATACCCAGAGTATGATAGAGTGGGTTCCCGGGTACAATCCCAGCCCCCTAAACTCCCCCCGCCCGCCTAATGCAGACAGGGCCCGTGCGCTAAGCATAAACAATACCTTTAACAGATAACCCTAACCCTGAACATAACACCCAACCCTCTTCCTATTTCTCCCCTTAACACGTAAACCTCACCGTGCGCCTAACTTTAACCTCTTATCCTAACGTTAATGCATAACCCATTTCCTGAGAACAACCCCTATCCCATAATTCTAACCCTATCTCCTAGTCATCACTGTGACACCTAATCCCTAACCCTAATTCTAAACTGCTAACCCTAACCGTAACCCTACCTACAACCCTAACACTGACAGTAACCCTTACTTCTAACCCCAACACTATGCCTAACAAAAACCCTAACCCTTGACCCTAACCCTTCACCCTAACCCCTAAGCCTTACCCTAACCCTTAACCCTAATCCTAATCCTAACCATTAAACCTAACCCTAGCTCTTAAAGCTAACCCTAAACCTTACCCTCACGACTAGACCTAACCCTGACACTAACCTAACACCTAACGCTAACCAGAACGCCTAAAGCTAACCCTGAACCCTATCCCTAACCCTAGCAGTAAACTTTAACCCTAAACCTAAGCCCAACCCGTAACCCTAATCCTATCCTTTTACCCTAAAACTAACCCCTAAACCTAACCCCTATACCTCACCCTAACTCTAACCCCAATCCTAATTCTAACCATACCCCTTCATAAAACAATAACTCCTAACCGCTAACCCTAACACTAACCAAAAACCCTAATCACTAATCCCTAACCCTAATGCTTAACTTTTACCCTAACCGTTAACCCTCACCCTAAATCTTAACACTGACCCTAACCTTAAACTTTAACTCTAAGCCTAACCCTTAACCCTACAGTAAGGAAGACACTTAATGCTAATGGGATCCCTTATCCCTAACCCTAACACTACAGCTAAAAATAACCCTAACCTTGGATCCTTAAACCTAAGCCCTAACACTTACTTTAACCCAAAACCCTAACCCTAATCCTAAGCATTAAACCTAACCCTATCTCATAACCCTAACGCTAGCCCTTACCCTAACGCCTAGATCTAACCATAAATCTAACCTACCGCCTAATCCTAACCTTAAGCCCTAATGCTAACACTAACCCTGAACCATAACCTTCCCGTAATCCTTAACACTAACCCTATCCGGGAACCTAAACCCTGACCCTAACCATTACCCGCACCCCAGCATTTAACCCTGACACTAACCCTAATCCTTAATGCTAACCTTAACACTAAACCCTAACCTTAAGCCCAACACTTAACCCTAATCCTATCCCTTAACCCTAACCCTAACCCTAATGCTAACACCTAAACGTAACACTAACCATGACCAGTAAACCTAACACTAACCTCTAACACAAACCATAGCACATAACTCTAACCCTAAAACTAACCCTAACCCTAACCCTAAACCCTAACTCTTAACCTTAACCCTAAGCGTTAACTCTCACGCTAACCTTTAATCCTAACCCTAATCCTAATCTTCAACCCTAAACCTAACACTTAACCCTAACCCTGTACCAAACCCTAACCCCTCATCTTAACCCTAACCTTAAACCTCAACCCTAAACCAAAGTGTAACCGTTAAAACTAAGAGTAACCTCTAACCCTAACCGTAATCCCTAACAGTGAGCCCTCACCCTAACACTAAACTTCATCCTTAACCCTAACCAGAATCCTAACCCTAAATCTAATTCTCAGACTTCTTGCTTTCTTAGAGTTTAGAAGGCCTGCAATCCTCCCATGCCATGCGTGAAAGGAGGCTCTACCACTGTGTCCTGCACGAAACCCACGGGCCCATTCCCAGAGTATGATAGAGTGGGTTCCCGGGTACAATCCCAGCCCCCTAAACTCCCCCCGCTCCCCTAATGCAGACAGGGCCCGTGCGCTAAGCATAAACAATACCTTTAACAGATAACCGTAACCCTGAACATAACACCCAACCCTGTTCCTATTTCTCCCCTTAACACATAAACCTCACCGTGCGCCTAACTTTAACTTCTTATCCTAACGTTAATGCATAACCCATTTCCTGAGAACAACCCCTATCCCATAATTCTAACCCTATCTCCTAGTCATCACTGTGACACCTAATCCCTAACCCTAATTCTAAACCGCTAACCCTAACCGTAACCCTACCTACAACCCTAACACTGACAGTAAACCTTACTTCTAACCCCAACGCTATGCCTAACAAAAACCCTAACCCTTGACACTAACCATTCACCCTAACCCCTAAGCCTTACCCTAACCCTTAACCCTAATCCTAATCCTAACCATTAAACCTAACCCTAGCTCTTCAAGCTAACCCTAAACCTTACCCTGACGACTAGACCTAACCCTGACACTAACCTAACACCTAACCCTAACCAGAACCCCTAAAGCTAACCCTGAACCCTATCCCTAACCCTAACCATAACCCTAACCCTCACCCAAATCCTTAATGCTAACCCTAACACTAAACTCTAACTCTAAGCCCAACACTTATCCCTAATCCTATTCCTTAACACTAACCCTAACCCTAATGCTACCCCCTAAACGTAACCCTAACCGTTACCAGTAAACCTAACCCTAACCTCTAACACAAACCATAGCACATAACCCTAACCCTAAAACTAGCCCTAACCCTCACCCTAAACCCTAACTCTTAACCTTATACCTAAGCGTTAACTCTCACGCTAACCTTTAATCCTAACCCTAATCCAAATCTTCCACCCTAAACCTAACACTTAACCCTAACCCTGTACCAAACCCTAACCCCTCATCTTAACCCTAACCGTAAACCTCAACCCTAAACCAAAGTGTAACCGTTAAACCTAAGAGTAACATTTAACCCTAACCCTAATCCCTAACCCTAAGCCCTCACCCTAACACTAAACTTCATCCTTAACCCTAACCAGAATCCTAACCCTAAATCTAATTCTCAGACTTCTTGCTTTCTTAGAGTTTAGAAAGCCTGCAATCCTCCCATGCCATGCCTGAAAGGAGGCTCTACCACTGTGTCCTGCATGAAACCCACGGGCCCATACACAGAGTATGATAGAGTGGCTTCCCGGATACAATCCCAGCCCCCTAAACTCCCCCCGCCCACCTAATGCAGACAGGGCCCGTGCGCTAAGCATAAACAATACCTTTAACAGATAACCCTAACCCTGAACATAACACCCAACCCTGTTCCTATTTCTCCCCTTAACACGTAAACCTCACCGTGCGCCTAACTTTAACCTCTTATCCTAACGTTAATGCATAACCCATTTCCTGAGAACAACCCCTATCCCATAATTCTAACCCTATCTCCTAGTCATCACTGTGACACCTAATCCCTAACCCTAATTCTAAACCGCTAACCCTAACCGTAACCCTACCTACAACCCTAACACTGACAGGAACCCTTACTTCTAACCCCAACGCTATGCCTAACAAACACCCTAACCCTTGACCCTAACCCTTCACCCTAACCCCTAAGCCTTACCCTAACCCTTAACCCTAATCCTAATCCTAACCATTAAACCTAACCCTAGCTCTTTTTTTTTTATTTAATTTTACAGAATCAAAGAGTCTAACAGTATATCTTGTTAGACACAGTATGTACTCATAATGTATACATTATTTCTTGTACAATGATATAAAATAATATGGGAAATATTCATGATAATTTATTAAGTGAATAGTGCAAGTTAAAAACTATGGTTTCATATTTTTTCCCCACCCCCCCTTTCCCGAGCCAGCACCTTCAAGTGTTACCACTCCCCAAATGGTGCGCAATGCACTCATTGTGTAGGCATACCCCCATCCCCTGCCCTACACCCACCTCAGTCTGTAACCCTAGCTCTTAAAGCTAACCCTAAACCTTACCCTCACTACTAGACCTAACCCTGACACTAACCTAACACCTAACCCTAACCAGAACCCCTAAAGCTAACCCTGAACCCTATCCCTAACCACAGCAGTAAACTTTAACCCTAAGCCTAAGCCCAACCCGTAACCCTAATCCTATCCTTTTACCCTAAAACTAACCCCTAAACCTAACCCCTATACCTCACCCTAACTCTAACCCCAATCCTAATTCTAACCGTACCCCTTCATAAAACACTAACTCCTAACCGCTAACCCTAACACTAACGAAAAACCCTAATAACTAATCCCTAACCCTTATGCTTAACCTTTACCCTAACCGTTAACCCTCACCCTAAATCTTAACACTGACCCTAACCTTAACCTTTAACTCTAAGCCTAACCCTTAACCCTACAGTAAGGAAGACCCTTAATGCTAATGGGATCCCTTATCCCTAACCCTAACACTACAGCTAAAAGTAACCCTAACCTTGGATCCTTAAACCTAACCCCTAACACTTACTTTAACCCCAAACCCTAACCCTAATCCTAAGCATTAAACCTAACCCTATCTCTTAATCCTAACGCTAGCCCTTACCCTAACGCCTAGATTTAACCCTAAATCTAACCTACCGCATAATCCTAACATTAAGCCCTAATGCTAACACTAAACCTGAACCCTAAACCTACCCGTAACCCTTAACACTAACCCTATCCGTGAACCTTAAGCCTGACCCTAACCATTACGCGCACCCAAGCATTTAACCCTGACACTAACCCTAATCCTTAATGCTAACCCTAACACTCAACCCTAACCCTAAGCCCAACACTTAAACCTAATCCTATCCCTTAACCCTAACACTAATCCTAACCCTAATGCTAACCCCTAAACGTAACCCTAACCGTGACCAGTAAACCTAACCCTAACCTCTAACACAAACCATAGCACATAACTCTAACCCGAAAACTAACCCTAACCCTAACCCTAAACCCTAACTCTTAACCTTAACCCTAAGCGTTAACTCTCACGCTAACATTCAATCCTAACCCTAATCCTAATCTTCAACCCTAAACCTAACACTTAACCCTAACAGTTTACCAAACACTAACCCCTCACTCTTAACCCTAACTGTAAACCTCAACCCTACACCAAAGTGTAACGGTTAAACCTAAGAGTAAATTTTAACCCTAACCCTAATCCCTAACCATAAGCCCTCAACCTAACACTAAACTTCATCCTTAACCCTAACCATAATCCTAACCCTAAATCTAATTCTCAGACTTCTTGCTTTCTTAGAGTTTAGAAAGCCTGCAATCCTCCCATGCCATGCGTGAAAGAAGGCTCTACCACTGTGTCCTGCATGAAACCCACGGGCCCATACCCAGAGTATGATAGAGTGGGTTCCCGGGTACAATCCCAGCCCCCTAAACTGCCCCCGCCCGCCTAATGCAGACAGGGCCCGTGCGCTAAGCATAAACAATACCTTTAACAGATAACCCTAACCCTGAACATAACACCCAACCCTGTTCCTATTTCTCCCCTTAACACGTAAACCTCACCGTGAACCTAAATTTAACCTCTTATCCTAACGTTAATGCATAACCCATTTCCTGAGAACAACCCCTATCCCATAATTCTAACCCTATCTCCTAGTCATCACTGTGACACCTAATCCCTAACCCTAATTCTAAACCATTAACCCTAACCGTAACCCTACCTACAACCGTAACACTGACAGTAACCCTTACTTCTAACCCCAACGCTATGCCTAAAAAAAACCCTAACCCTAACCCTAACCCTAACCCTAACCTAAGCCCAAACCGTAACCCTAATCCTATCCTTTTACCCTAAAACTAACCCCTAAAACTAACCCCTATACCTCACCCTAACTCTAACCCCAATCCTAATTCTAACCATACCCCTTCATAAAACACTAACTCCTAACCGCTAACCCTAACACTAACCAAAAACCCTAATCTCTAATCCCTAACCCTAACGCTTAACCTTTACCCTGACCGTTAACCCTCACCCTAAATCTTAACACTGACCCTAACCTTAACCTTTAACCCTAAGCCTAACCCTTAACCCTACAGTAAGGAAGACCCTTAATGCTAATGGGATCCCTTATCCCTAACCCTAACACTACAGCTAAAAAGAACCCTAACCTTGGATCCTTAAACCTAACCCCTAACACTTACTTTAACCCCAAACCCTAACCCTAATCCTAAGCATTAAACCTAACCCTATCTCTTAACCCTAACGCTAGCCCTTACCCTAACGCCTAGATCTAACCCTAAATCTAACCTACCGCCTAATCCTAACCTTAAGCCCTAATGCTAACACTAACCCTGAACCCTAAACCTACCCGTAACCCTTAACACTAAACCTATCCGTGAACCTTAACCCTGACCCTAACCATTACCCGCACCCAAGCATTTAACCCTGATTCTAACCCTAATCCTTAATGATAAACCTAACACTAAACCCTAACCCTAAGCCCAACACTTAACCCTAATCCTATCCCTTAAACCTAACCCTAACCCTGATGCTACCCCTTAAACGTAACCCTAACCATGACCAGTAAACCTAACCCTAACCTCTAACACAAAACATAGCACATAACTCTAACCCTAAAACTAACCCTAACCCTAACCCTAACCACTAACTGATAACCTTAACCCTAAGCGTTAACTCTAACGCTAACCTTTAATCCTAACCCTAATCCTAATCTTCAAACCTAAACCTAACACTTAACCCTAACCCTGTACCAAACCCTAACCCCTCATCTTAACCCTAACCGTAAAACTCAACCCTAAACCAAAGTGTAACCGTTAAACCTAAGAGTAACCTTTAACCCTAACCCTAATCCCTAACCCTAAGCCCTCACCCTAACACTAAACTTCATCCTTAACCCTAACCATAATCCTAACCCGAAATCTAATTCTCAGACTTCTTGCTTTCTTAGAGTTTAGAAAGCCTGCAATCCTCCCATGCCATGCGTGAAAGGAGGCTCTACCACTGTGTCCTGCATGAAACCCACGGGCCCATACCCAGAGTATGATAGAGTGGGTTCCCGGGTACAATCCCAGCCCCCTAAACTCCCCCCGCCCCCCTAAGGCAGACAGGCCCGTGCGCTAAGCATAAAAAATACCTTTAACAGATAACCCTAACCCTGAACATAACACCCAACCCTCTTCCTATTTCTCCCCTTTACACGTAAACCTCACCGTGCGCCTAACTTTAACCTCTTATCCTAACGTTAATGCATAACCCATTTCCTGAGAACAACCCCTATCCTATAATTCCAACCCTATCTCCTAGTCATCACTGTGACACCTAATCCCTAACCCTAATTCTAAACCGCTAACCCTAACCGTAACCCTACCTACAACCCTAACACTGACAGTAACCCTTACATCTAACCCCAACGCTATGCCTAACAAAAACCCTAACCCTTGACCCTAACCCTTCACCCTAACCCCTAAGCCTTACCCTAACCCTTAACCCTAATCTTAATCCTAACCATTAAACCTAACCCTAGCTCTTAAAGCTAACCCTAAACCTTACCCTCACGACTAGACCTAACCCTGACACTAACCTAACACCTAACCCTAACCAGAACCCCTAAAGCTAACCCTGAACCCTATCCTTAACCCCAGCGGTAAACTTTAACCCTAAAGCTAAGCCCAACCCTTAACCCTAATCCTATCCTTTTACCATAAAACTAACCTCTAAACCTAACCCCTATACCTCACCCTAACTCTAACCCCAATCCTAATTCTAACCATACCCCTTCATAAAACACTAACTCCTAACCGCTAACCCTAACACTAACCAAAAACCCTAATCACTAATCCCTAACCCTAACGCTTAACCTTTACCCTGACCGTTAACCCTCACCCTAAATCTTAACACTGACCCTAACCTTAACTTTTAACTCTAAGCCTAACCCTTAACCCTACAGGAAGGAAGACTCTTAATGCTACTGGGATCCCTTATCCCTAACCCTAACACTACAGCTAAAAATAACCCTAACCTTGGATCCTTAAACCTAACCCCTAACACTTACTTTAACCCCAAACCCTAACCCGAATCCTAAGCATTAAACCTAACCCTATCTCTTAACCCTAACGCTAGCCCTTACCCTAACGCCTAGATCTAACCCTAAATCTAACCTACCGCCTAATCCTAACATTAAGCCCTAATGATAACACTAACCCTGAACCCTATACCTACCCGTAACCCTTAACACTAACCCTATCCGTGAACCTAAACCCTGACCCTAACCATTACCCGCACCCAAGCATTTAACCCTGATTCTAACCCTAATCCTTAATGATAAACCTAACACTAAACCCTGGCCCGAAGCCCAACACTTAACCCTAATCCTATGCCTTAACGCTAACCATAACCCTAACCCTAATGCTAACCCCAATGCTAACCCCTAAACGTAACCCTAACCGTGACCAGTAAACCTAACCCTAACCTCTAACACAAACCATAGCACATAACTCTAACCCTAAAACTAACCGTAACCCTAACCCTGAACCGTAACTCTTAACCTTAACCCTAAGCGTTAACTCTCATGCTAACCTTTAATCCTAACCCTAATCCTAATCTTCAACCCTAAACCTAACACTTAATCTTAACCCTGTACCAAACCCTAACCCCTCATCTTAACCCTAACCGTAAACCTCAACCCTAAAACAAAGTGTAACCGTTAAACCTAAGAGTAACCTTTAACCCTAACCCTATTCCCTAACCCTAAGCCCTCACCCTAACACTAAACTTCATCCTTAAGCCTAACCATAATCCTAACCCTAAATCTAATTCTCAGACTTCTTGCTTTCTTAGAGTTTCGAAAGCCTGCAATCCTCCCATGCCATGCGTCAAAGAAGGCTCTACGACTGTGTCCTGCATGAAACCCACGGGCCCATACCCAGAGTATGATAGAGTGGGTTCCCGGGTACAATCCCAGCCCCCTAAACTCCCCCCGCCCGCCTAATGCAGACAGGGCGCGTGCGCTAAGCATAAACAATACCTTTAACAGATAACCCTAACCCTGAACATAACACCCAACCCTGTTCCTATTTCTCCCCTTAACACGTAAACCTCACCGTGCGCCTAACTTTAACCTCTTATCCTAACGTTAATGCATAACCCATTTCCTGAGAACACCCCTATCCCATAATTCTAACCCTATCTCCTAGTCATCACTGTGACACCTAATCCCTAACCCTAATTCTAAACCGCTAACCCTAACCGTAACCCTATCTACAACCCTAACACTGACAGGAACCCTTACTTCTAACCCCAACGCTATGCCTAACAAAAGCCCTATTCCTTCACCCTAACCCTTCACCCTAACCCCTAAGCCTTACCCTAACCCTTAACCCTAATCCTAATCCTAACCATTAAACCTAACCCTAGCTCTTAAAGCTAACCCTAAACCTTTCCCTCACGACTAGACCTAACCCTGACACTAACCTAACACCTAACCCTAACCAGAACCCCTAAAGCTAACCCTGAACCCTATCCCTAACCACAGCAGTAAACTTTAACCCTAAACCTAAGCCCAACCCGTAACCCTAATCCTATCCTTTTACCCTAAAACTAACCCCTAAACCTAACCCCTATACCTCACCCTAACTCTAACCCCAATCCTAATTCTAACCATACCCCTTCATAAAACACTAACTCCTAACCGCTAACCCTAACACTAACCAAAAACCCTAATCACTAATACCTAACCCTAACGCTTAACCTTTACCCTAACCGTTAACTCTCACCCTAAATCTTAACCCTGACCCTAACCTTAACCTTTAACTCTAAGCCTAACCCTTAACCCTACAGGAAGGAAGACCCTTAATGCTAATGGTTTCCCTTATCCCTAACCCTAACACTACAGCTAAAAATAACCCTAACCTTGGATCCTTAAACCTAACCCCTAACACTTACTTTAACCCCAAACCCTAACCCTAATCCTAAGCATTAAACCTAACCCTATCTCTTAACCCTAACGCTAGCCCTTACCCTAACGCCTAGATCTAACCCTAAATCTAACCTACCGCCTAATCCTAACCTTAAGCCCTAATGTTAACACTAACCCTGAACCCTACACCTACCCGTAACCCTTAACACTAACCCTATCCGTGAACCTAAACCCTGACCCTAACCATTACCCGCACCCAAGCATTTAACCCTGACCCTAACCCTAATCCTTAATGCTAACCTTAACACTAAACCCTAACCCTAAGCCCAACACTTAACCCTAATCCTATCCCTTAACCCTAACCCTAACCCTAACCTTAATGCTAACCCCTAAACCTAACCCTAACCGTGACCACTAAACCTAACTCTAACCTCTAACACAAACCATAGCACATAACTCTAACCCTAAAACTAACCCTAACCCTAACCCTAAACCCTAACTCTTAACCTTAACCCTAAGCATTAACTCTGACGCTATCCTTTAATCCTAACCCTGATCCTAATCTTCAACCCTAAACCTAACACTTAACCCTAACCCTGTACCAAAACCTAACCCCTCATCTTAACCCTAACCGTAAACCTCAACCCTAAACCAAAGTGTATCCGTTAAACCTAAGAGTAACCTTTAACCCTAACCTTATTTCCTAACCCTAAGCCCTCACCCTAACACTAAACTTCATCCTTGACCCTAACCATAATCCTAACCCTAAATCTAATTCTCAGACTTCTTTCTTTCTTAGAGTTTAGAAATCGTGCAATCCTTCCGTGCCATGCGTGAAAGGAGGCTCTACCACTGTGTCCTGCATGAAACCCATGGGCCCATACCCAGAGTATGATAGAGTGGGTTCCCGGGTACAATCCCAGCCCCCTAAACTCCCCCTGCCCGCCTAATGCAGACAGGGCCCGTGCGCTAAGCATAAACAATACCTTTAACAGATAACCCTAACCCTGAATATAACACCCAACCCTGTTCCTATTTCTCCCCTTAACACGTAAACCTCAGCGTGCGCCTAACTTTAACCTCTTATCCTAACGTTAATGCATAACCCATTTCCTGAGAACAACCCCTATCCCATAATTCTAACCCTATCTCCTAGTCATCATTGTGACACCTAATCCCTAACCCCAATTCTAAACCGCTAACCCTAACCGTAACCCTAACACTGACAGTAACCCTTACATCTAACCCCAACGCTATGCCTTACAAAAACCCTAACCCTTGACACTAACCCTTCACCCTAACCCCTAAGCCTTACCCTAACCCTTAACCCTAATCCTAATCCTAACCATTAAACCTAACCCTAGCTCTTAAAGCTAACCCTAAACCTTACCCTCACGACTGGACCTAACCCTGACACTAACCTAACACCTAACCCTAACCAGAACCCCTAAAGCTAACCCTGAACCCTATCCCTAACCCTAGCAGTAAACTTTAACCCGAAACCTAAGCCCAACCCGTAACCCTAATCCTATCCTTTTACCCTAAAACTAACCCCTAAACCTAACCCCTATACCTCACCCTAACTCTAAACCCAATCCTAATTCTAACCATACCCCTTCATAAAACACTAACTCCTAACTGCTAACCCTAACACTAATCAAAAACCCTAATCACTAATCCCTAAGCCTAAGGCTTAACCTTTACCCTAACCGTTAACCCTCACCCTAAATCTTAACACTGACCCTAACCTTAACCTTTAACTCTAAGCCTAATCCTTAAACCTACAGTAAGGAAGACCGTTAATGCTAATGGGATCCCTTATCCCTAACCCTAACACTACAGCTAAAAATAACCCTAACCTTGGATCCTTAAACCTAACCCCTAACACTTACTTTAACCTCAAACCCTAACCCTAATCCTAAGCATTAAACTGAACCCTATCTCTTAACCCCAACGCTAGCCCTTACCCTAACGCCTAGATCTAACCCTAAATCTAACCTACCACCTAATCCTAACCTTAAGCCCTTATGCTAACCCTAACCCTAACCCTAAACCTACCCGTAACCCTTAACACTAACCCTATCCGTGAACCTTAACCCTGACTCTAACCATTACCCGCACCCAAGCATTTAACCCTGACCCTAACCCTAATCCTTAATGCTAAACCTAACACTAAACCGTAACCCTAAGCCCAACACTTATCCCCAATCCTATCCCTTAACCCTAACCCTAACCCTAATGCTACCCCCTAAACGTAACCCTAACCATGACCAGTAAACCTAACCCTAACCTCTAACACAAACCATAGCACATAACTCTAATCCTAAAACTAACCCTAACCCTAACCCTAATCCTAAACCCTAACTCTTAACCTTAACCCTAAGCGTTAACTCTCACGCTAATGTTTAATCCTAACCCTAATCATAATCTTGAACCCTAAACCTAACACTTAACCCTAACCCTGCACCAAACCCTAACCCCTCATCTTAACCCTAACCGTAAACCTCAACCCTAAACCAAAGTGTAACCGTTAAACCTAAGAGTAACCTTTAAACCTAACCCTAATACCTAACCCTAAGCCCTCACCCTAACACTAAACTTCATCCTTAACCCTAACCATAATCCTAACCCTAAATCTAATTCTCAGCTTTCTTGCTTTCTTAGAGTTTAGAAAGCCTGCAATCCTCCCATGCCATGCGTGAAAGGAGGCTCTACCACTGTGTCCTGCATGAAACCCACGGGCCCATACCCAGAGTATGATACAGTGGGTTCCCAGGTACCATCCCAGCCCCCTAAACTCCCCCCGCCTGCCTAATGCAGACAGGGCCCGTGCGCTAAGCATAAACAATACCTTTAACAGATAACCCTAACCCTGAACATAACACCAAACCCTGTTCCTATTTCTCCCCTTAACACGTAAACCTCACCGTGCCCCTAACTTTAACCTCTTATCCTAACGTTAATGCATAACCCAATTGCTGAGAACAACCCCTATCCCATATTTCTAACCCTATCTCCTAGTCATCACTGTGACACCTAATCCCTAACCCTAATTCTAAACCGCTAACCCTAACCGTAACCCTACCTACAATCCTAACACTGACAGTAACCCTTACTTCTAACCCCAACGCTATGCCTAACAAACACCCTAACCCTTGACCCTAACCCTTCACCCTAACCCCTAAGCCTTACCCTAACCCTTAACCCTAATCCTAATCCTAACCATTAAACCTAACCCTAGCTCTTAAAGCTAACCCTAAATCTTACCCTCACGACTAGACCTAACCCTGACACTAACCTAACACCTAACGCTAACCAGAACCCCTAAAGCTAACCCTGAACCCTATCCCTAACCCTAGCAGTAAACTTTAACCCTAAACCTAAGCCCAACCCGTAACCCTAATCCTATCCTTTTACCCTAAAACTAACTCCTATACCTCACCCTAACTCTAACCCCAATCCTAATTCTAACCATACCCCTTCATAAAACACTAACTCCTAACCGCTAACCCTAACACTAACCAAAAACCCTAATCACTAATCCCTAACCCTAACGCTTAGCCTTTACCCTAACCGTTAACCCTCACCCTAAATCTTAACACTGACCCTAACCTTAACCTTTAACTCTAAGCCTAACCCTTAACCATACAGGAAGGAAGACCCTTAATGCTAATGGGATCCCTTATCCCTAACCCTAACACTACAGCTAAAATTAACCCTAACCTTGGATCCTTAAACCTAACCCCTAACACTTACTTTAACCCCAAACCCTAACCCTAATCCTAAGCATTAAACCTAACCCTATCTCTTAACCCTAACGCTAGCCCTTACCCTAACGCCTAGATCTAACCCTAAATCTAACCTACCGCCTAATCCTAACCTTAAGCCCTAATGCTAACACTAACCCTTAACCCTAAACCTACCCATAACCCTTAACACTAACCCTATCCGTGAACCTAAACCCTGACCCTAACCATTACCCGCACCCAAGCATTTAACCCTGACCCTTACCCTAATCCTTAATGCTAACCTTAACACTAAACCCTAACCCTAAGCCCAACACTTAACCCTAATCCTATCCCTTAACCCTAACCCTAACCCTAACCCTAATGGTAACCCCTAAACGTAACCCTAACCATGACCAGTAAACCTAACCCTGACCTCTAACACAAAACATAGCACATGACTCTAACCCTAAAACTAACCCTAACCCTAACCCTAAACCCTAACTCTTAACCTTAACCCTAAGGGTTAACTCTCACGCTAACCTTTAATCCTAACCCTAATTCTAATCTTCAACCCTAAACCTAACACTTAACCCTAACCCTGTACCAAACCCTAACCCCTCATCTTAACCCTAACCGTAAACCTCAACCCTAAACCAAAGTGTAACCGTTAAACCTAAGAGTAACCTTTAACCCTAACCCTAATCCCTAACCCTAAGCCCTCACCCTAACACTAAACTTCATCCTTAACCCTAACCAGAATCCTAACCCTAAATCTAATTCTCAGACTTCTTGCTTTCTTAGAGTTTAGAAAGCCTGCAATCCTCCCATGCCATGCGTGAAAGGAGGCTCTACCACTGTGTCCTGCATGAAACCCACGGGCCCATACCCAGAGTATGATAGAGTGGGTTCCCGGGTACAATCCCAGCCCCCTAAACTCCCCCCGCCCGCCTAATGCAGACAGGGCCCGTGCGCTAAGCATAAACAATACCTTTAACAGATAACCCTAACCCTGAACATAACACCCAACCCTGTTCCTATTTCTCCCCTTAACACGTAAACCTCACCGTGTGCCTAACTTTAACCTCTTATCCTAACGTTAATGCATAAACCATTTCCTGAGAACAACCCCTATCCCATAATTCTAACCCTATCTCCTAGTCATCACTGTGACACCTAATCCCTAACCCTAATTCTAAAGCGCTAATCCTAACCGTAATCCTACCTACAACCCTAACACTGACAGTATCCCTTACTTCTAACCCCAACGCTATGCCTAACAAAAACCCTAACCCTTGACCCTAACCCTTCACCCTAACCCCTAAGCCTTACCCTAACCCTTAACCCTAATCCTAATCCTAACCATTAAACCTAACCCTAGCTCTTAAAGCTAACCCTAAACCTTACCCTCACGACTAGACCTAACCCTGACACTAACCTAACACCTAACCCTAACCAGAACCCCTAAAGCTAACCCTGAACCCTATCCCTAACCCTAGCAGTAAACTTTAGCCCTAAACCTAAGCCCAACCCGTAACCCTAATCCTATCCTTTTACCCTAAAACTAACCCCTAAACCTAACCCCTATACCTCACCTTAACTCTAACCCCAATCCTAATTCTAACCATACCCCTTCATAAAACACTAAATCCTAACCGCTAACAATAACACTAACCAAAAACTCTAATCACTAATCCCTAACCCTAATGCTTAACCTTTACCCTAACCGTTAAGCCTCACCCTAAATCTTACCACTGAACCTAACCTTAACCAAATCCTTAATGATAACCCTAACACTAAGCCCTAACACTAAGCCCAACACTTAACCCTAATCCTATCCATTAACCCTAAAGCTATCACTAATGCTAACCCCTAAACGTAACCCTAACCGTGACCAGTAAACCTAACCCTAACCTCTAACACAAACCATAGCACATAATTCTAACCCTAAAACTAACCCTAACCCTAACCCTAAACCCTAACTCTTAACCTTAACACTAAGCGTTAACTCTCACGCTAACCTTAAATCCTAACCCTAATCCTAATCTTCAACCCTAAACCTAACACTTAACCCTAACCCTGTACCAAACCCTAACCCCTCATCTTAACACTAACCGTAAACCTCAACCCTAAACGAAAGTGTAACCGTTAAGCCTAAGAGTAACCTTTAACCCTAACCCTAATCCCTAACCCTAAGCCCTCACCCTAACACTAAACTTCATCCTTAATCCTAACCAGAATCGTGACCCTAAATCTAATTCTCAGACTTCTTGCTTTCTTAGAATTTAGAAAGCCTGCAATCCTCCCATGCCATGCGTGAAAGGAGGCTCTACCACTGTGTCCTGAATGAAACCCACGGGCCCATACCTAGAGTATGATAGAGTGGGTTCCCGGGTACTATCCCAGCCCCCTAAACTCCCCCGCCCGCCTAATGCAGACAGGGCCCGTGCGCTAAGCATAAACAGTACCTTTAACAGATAACCCTAACCCTGAACATAACACCCAACCCTGTTCCTATTTCTCCCCTTAACACGTAAACCTCACCGTGCGCCTAACTTTAACCTCTTATCCTAACGTTAATGCATAACCCATTTCCTGAGAACAACCCCTATCCCATAATTCTAACCCTATCTCCTAGTCATCACTGTGACACCTAATCCCTAACCCTAATTCTAAACCGCTAACCCTAACCGTAACCCTACCTACAACCCTAACACTGACAGTAACCCTTACTTCTAACCCCAACGCTATGCCTAACAAAAACCCTAACCTTTGACACTAACCCTTCACCCTAACCCCTAAGCCTTACCCTAACCCTTAACCCTAATCCTAATCCTAACCATTAAACCTAACCCTAGCTCTTAAAGCTAACCCTAAACCTTACCCTCACGACTAGACCTAACCCTGACATTAACCTAACACCTAACCCTAACCAGAACCCCTAAAGCTAACCCTCAACCCTATCCCTAACCCTAGCAGTAAATTTTAACCCTAAACCTAAGCCCAACCCGTAACCCTAATCCTATCCTTTTACCCTAAAACTAACCCCTAAACCTAACCCCTATACCTCACCCTAACTCTAACCCCAATCCTAATTCTACCCATACCCCTTCATAAAACACTAACTCCTAACCGCTCACCCTAACACTAACCAAAAACCCTAATCACTAATACCTAACCCTAACGCTTAACCTTTACCCTGACCGTTAACCCTCACCCTAAATCTTAACACTGACCCTAACCTTAACCTTTAACTCTAAGCCTAACCCTTAACCCTACAGTAAGGAAGAACCTTAATGCTAATGGGATCCCTTATCCCTAACCCTAACACTACAGCTAAAAATAACCCTAACCTTTGATCCTTAAACCTAACCCCTAACACTTACTTTAACCCCAAACCCTAACCCTAATCCTAAGCATTAAACCTAAACCTATCTCTTAACCCTAACGCTAGCCCTTACCCTAACGCCTAGATCTAACCCTAAATCTAACCTACCGCCCAATCTTAACCTTAAGCCCTAATGCTAACACTATCCCTGAACCCTAAACCTACCCGTAACCCTTAACACTAACCCTATCCGTGAACCTAAACCCTGACCCTAACCATTACCCGCACCCAAGCATTTAACCCTGACCCTAACCCTAATCCTTAATGCTAACCCTAACACTAAACCCTAACCCTAAGCCCAACACTTATCCCTAATCCTATCCCTTAACCCTAACCCTAAAACTAATGCTAACCCCTAAACGTAACACTAATCGTGACCAGTAAACCTAACCCTAACCTCTAACCCAAACCATAGCACTTAACTCTAACCCTAAAACTAACCCTAACCCTAACCCTAAACCCTAACACTTAACTTTAATCCTAAGCGTTAATGCTCACGCTAACCTTTAATCCTAGCCCTAATCCTAATCTTCAACCCTAAACCTAACACTTAACCCTAACCCTGTACCAAACCCTAACCCCTCATCTTAACCCTAACCGTAAACCTCAACCCTAAACCAAAGTGTAACCATTAAACCTAAGAGTAAGCTTTAACCCTAACCCTAATCCCTAATCCTAAGCCCTCACCCTAACACTAAACTTCATCCTTAACCCTTACCATAATCCTAACCCTAAATATAATTCTCAGCCTTCTTGCTTTCTTAGAGTTTAGAAAGCCTGCAATCCTCCCATGCCATGCGTAAAAGGAGGCTCTACCACTGTGTCCTGCATGAAACCCACGGGCCCATAGCCAGAGTATGATAGAGTGGGTTCCCGGGTACAATCCCAGCCCCCTAAAGTCCCCCCGCCCGCTTAATGCAGACAGGGCCCGTGCGCTAAGCATAAACAATACCTTTAACAGATAACCCTAACCCTGAACATAACACCCAACCCTGTTCCTATTTCTCCCCTTAACACGTAAACCTCACCGTGCGCCTAACTTTAACCTCTTATCCTAACGTTAATGCATAACCCATTTCCTGAGAACAACCCCTATCCCATAATTCTAACCCTATCTCCTAGTCATCACTGTGACACCTAATCCCTAACCCTAATTCTAAACCGCTAACCCTAACCGTAACCCTACCTACAACCCTAACACTGACAGGAACCCTTACTTCTAACCCCAACGCTATGCCTAACAAAAACCCTAAACCTGGACCCTAACCCTTCACCCTAACCACTAAGCCTTACCCTAACCATTAACCCTAATCCTAACCCTAACCATTACACCTAACCCTAGCTCTTAAAGCTAAACCTAAACCTTGCCCTCACGACTAGACCTTACCCTGACACTAACCTAACACATAACCCTAACCAGAACCCCTAAAGCTAACCCTGAACCCTATCCCTAACCCTAGCAGTAAACTTTAACCCGAAACCTAAGCCCCACCCGTAACCCTAATCCTATCCTTTTACCCTAAAACTAACCCCGAAACCTAACCCCTATACCTCACCCTAACTCTAACCCCAATCCTAATTCTAACCGTACCCCTTCATAAAACACTAACTCCTAACCGCTTACCCTAACACTAACCAAAAACCCTACTCACTAATCCCTAACCCTAACGCTTAACCTTTACCCTAACCGTTAACCCTCACTCTAAATCTTAACCCTGACCCTAACCTTAACCTTTAACTCTAAGCCTAACCCTTAACCCTACAGTAAGGAAGACTCTTAATCCTAATGGGTTCCCTTATCCCTAACGCTAACACTACAGCTAAAAATAACCCTAACCTTGGATCCTTAAACCTAACCCCTAACACTTACTGTAACCCCAAACCCTAACCCTAATCCTAAGCATTAAACCTAACCCTATCTCTTAACCCTAACGCTAGCCCTTACCCTAACGCCTAGATCTAAACCTAAATCTAACCTACCGCCTAATCCTAACCTTAAGCCCTAATGCTAACACTAACCCTGAACCCTAAACCTACCCGTAACCCTTAACACTAACCCTATCCATGAACCTTAACCGTGACCCTAACCATTACCCGCACCCAAGCATTTAACCCTGACCCTAACCCTAATCCTTAATGCTAACCCTAACACTAAACCCTAACCCTAAGCCCAACACATATCCCCAATTCTATCCCTTAACCTTAACCTTAACCCTAATGCTACCCCCTAAACCTAACCCTAACCGTGACCAGTAAACCTAACCCTAACCTCTAACACAAACCATAGCACATAACTCTAACCCTAAACTAACGCTAACCCTAACCCTAACCCTAACCCTAAACCCTAACTCTTAACCTTAACCCTAAGCGTTAACTCTCACGCTAACCTTTAATCCTAACCCTAATCCTAATCATCAACCCTAAACTTAACACTTAACCCTAACCCTGTACCAAACCCTAACCCCTCATCTTAACACTAACCGTAAACCTCAACCCTAAACCAAAGTGTAACCGTTAAACCTAAGAGTAACCTTTAACCCTAACCCTATTCGCTAACCCTAAGCCCTCATCCTAACACTAAACTTCATCCTTAACCCTAACCAGAATACTAACCCTAAATCTAATTCTCAGACTTCTTGCTTTCTTAGAGTTTAGAAAGCCTGCAATCCTCCCATGCCATGCGTGAAAGGAGGCTCTACCACTGTGTCCTGCATGAAACCAACGGGCCCATACCCAGAGTATGATAGAGTGGGTTCCCGGGTACAATCCCAGCCCCCTAAACTCCCCCCGCCCGCCTAATGCAGACAGGGCCCATGCGCTAAGCATAAACAATACCTTTAACAGATAACCCTAACCCTGAACATAACACCCAACCCTGTTCCTATTTCTCCCCTTAACACGTAAACCTCACCGTGCGCCTAACTTTAACCTCTTATCCTAACGTTAATGCATAACCCATTTCCTGAGAACAACCCCTATCCCATAATTCTAACCCTATCTCCTAGTCATCACTGTGACACCTAATCCCTAACCCTAATTCTAAACCGCTAACCCTAACCGTAACCCTACCTACAACCCTAACACTGACAGGAACCCTTACTTCTAACCCCATCGCTATGCCTAACAAAAACCCTAACCCTTGACCCAAACCCCTAAGCCTTCCCCTAACCCTTAACCCTAATCCTAATCCTTACCATTAAACCTAACCCTAGCTCTTAAAGCTAACCGTAAACCTTACCCTCACGACTAGACCTAACCCTGACACTAACCTAACACCTAACCCTAACAAGAACCCCTAAAGCTAACCCTGAACCCTATCCCTAACCCTAGCAGTAAACATTAACCCGAAACCTAAGCCCAACCCGTAACCCTAATCCTATCCTTTTACCCTAAAACTAACCCCTAAACCTAACCCCTATACCTCACCCTAACTCTAAACCCAATCCTAATTCTAACCATACCCCTTCATAAAACACTAACTCCTAACTGCTAACCCTAACACTAATCAAAAACCCTAATCACTAATCCCTAACCCTAACGCTTAACCTTTACCCTAACCGTTAACCCTCACCCTAAATCTTAACACTGACCCTAACCTTATCCTTTAACTCTAAGCCTAATCCTTAAACCTACAGTAAGGAAGACCGTTAATGCTATGGGGATCCCTTATCCCTAACCCTAACACTACAGCTAAAAATAACCCTAACCTTGGATCCTTAAACCTAACCCCTAACACTTACTTTAACCCCAAACCCTAACCCTAATCCTAAGCATTAAACTGAACCCTATCTCTTAACCCCAACGCTAGCCCTTACCCTAACGCCTAGATCTAACCCTAAATCTAACCTACCACCTAATCCTAACCTTAAGCCCTTATGCTAACCCTAACCCTAACCCTAAACCTACCCGTAACCCTTAACACTAACCCTATCCGTGAACCTTAAGCCTGACCCTAACCATTACCCGCACCCAAGCATTTAACCCTGACCCTAACCCTAATCCTTAATGCTAAACCTAACACTAAACCGTAACCCTAAGCCCAACACGTATCCCTAATCCTATCCCTTAACCCTAACCCTAACCCTAATGCTACCCCCTAAACGTAACCCTAACCATGACCAGTAAACCTAACCCTAACCTCTAACACAAACCATAGCACATAACTCTAATCCTAAAACTAACCCTAACCCTAACCCTAACCCTAAACCCTAACTCTTAACCTTAACCCTAAGCGTTAACTCTCACGCTAACGTTTAATCCTAACCCTAATCATAATCTTGAACCCTAAACCTAACACTTAACCCTAACCCTGTACCAAACCCTAACCCCTCATCTTAACCCTAACCGTAAACCTCAACCCTAAACCAAAGTGTAACCGTTAAACCTAAGAGTAACCTTTAAACCTAACCCTAATACCTAACCCTAAGCCCTCACCCTAACACTAAACTTCATCCTTAACCCTAACCATAATCCTAACCCTAAATCTAATTCTCAGCTTTCTTGCTTTCTTAGAGTTTAGAAAGCCTGCAATCCTCCCATGCCATGCGTGAAAGGAGGCTCTACCACTGTGTCCTGCATGAAACCCACAGGCCCATACCCAGAGTATGATACAGTGGGTTCCCAGGTACCATCCCAGCCCCCTAAACTCCCCCCGCCTGCCTAATGCAGACAGGGCCCGTGCGCTAAGCATAAACAATACCTTTAACAGATAACCCTAACCCTGAACATAACACCAAACCCTGTTCCTATTTCTCCCCTTAACACGTAAACCTCACCGTGCCCCTAACTTTAACCTCTTATCCTAACGTTAATGCATAACCCATTTGCTGAGAACAACCCCTATCCCATAATTCTAACCCTATCTCCTAGTCATCACTGTGACACCTAATCCCTAACCCTAATTCTAAACCGCTAACCCTAACCGTAACCCTACCTACAATCCTAACACTGACAGTAACCCTTAATTCTAACCCCAACGCTATGCCTAACAAAACCCTAACCCTTGACCCTAACCCTTCACCCTAACCCCTAAGCCTTACCCTAACCCTTAACCCTAATCCTAATCCTAACCATTAAACCTAACCCTAGCTCTTAAAGCTAACCCTAAACCTTACCCTCACGACTAGACCTAACCCTGACACTAACCTAACACCTAACGCTAACCAGAACCCCTAAAGCTAACCCTGAACCCTATCCCTAACCCTAGCAGTAAACTTTAACCCTAAACCTAAGCCGAACCCGTAACCCTAATCCTATCCTTTTACCCTAAAACTAACTCCTATACCTCACCCTAACTCTAACCCCAATCCTAATTCTAACCATACCCCTTCATAAAACACTAACTCCTAACCGCTAACCCTAACACTAACCAAAAACTCTAATCACTAATCCCTAACCCTAACGCTTAGCCTTTACCCTAACCGTTAACCCTCACCCTAAATCTTAACACTGACCCTAACCTTAACCTTTAACTCTAAGCCTAACCCTTAACCCTACAGGAAGGAAGACCCTTAATGCTAATGGGATCCCTTATCCCTAACCCTAACACTACAGCTAAAATTAACCCTAACCTTGGATCCTTAAACCTAACCCCTAACACTTACTTTAACCCCAAACCCTAACCCGAATCCTAAGCATTAAACCTAACCCTATCTCTTAACCCTAACGCTAGCCCTTACCCTAACGCCTAGATCTAACCCTAAATCTAACCTACCACCTAATCCTAACCTTAAGCCCTAATGCTAACACTAACCCTTAACCCTAAACCTACCCGTAACCCTTAACACTAACCCTATCCGTGAACCTAAACCCTGACCCTAACCATTACCCGCACCCAAGCATTTAACCCTGACCCTTACCCTAATCCTTAATGCTAACCTTAACACTAAACCCTAACCCTAAGCCCAACACTTAACCCTAATCCTATCCCTTAACCCTAACCCTAACCCTAATGGTAACCCCTAAACGTAACCCTAACCATGACCAGTAAACCTAACCCTGACCTCTAACACAAAACATAGCACATGACTCTAACCCTAAAACTAACCCTAACCCTAACCCTAAACCCTAACTCTTAACCTTAACCCTAAGGGTTAACTCTCACGCTAACCTTTAATCCTAACCCTAATCCTAATCTTCAACCCTAAACCTAACACTTAACCCTAACCCTGTACCAAACCCTAACCCCTCATCTTAACCCTAACCGTAAACCTCAACCCTAAACCAAAGTGTAACCGTTAAACCTAAGAGTAACCTTTAACCCTAACCCTAATCCCTAACCCTAAGCCCTCACCCTAACACTAAACTTCATCCTTAACCCTAACCAGAATCCTAACCCTAAATCTAATTCTCAGACTTCTTGCTTTCTTAGAGTTTAGAAAGCCTGCAATCCTCCCATGCCATGCGTGAAAGGAGGCTCTACCACTGTGTCCTGCATGAAACCCACGGGCCCATACCCAGAGTATGATAGAGTGGGTTCCCGGGTACAATCCCAGCCCCCTAAACTCCCCCCGCCCGCCTAATGCAGACAGGGCCCGTGCGCTAAGCATAAACAATACCTTTAACAGATAACCCTAACCCTGAACATAACACCCAACCCTGTTCCTATTTCTCCCCTTAACACGTAAACCTCACCGTGTGCCTAACTTTAACCTCTTATCCTAACGTTAATGCATAAACCATTTCCTGAGAACAACCCCTATCCCATAATTCTAACCCTATCTCCTAGTCATCACTGTGACACCTAATCCCTAACCCTAATTCTGAAGCGCTAACCCTAACCGTAATCCTACCTACAACCCTAACACTGACAGTAACCCTTACTTCTAACCCCAACGCTATGCCTAACAAAAACCCTAACCCTTGACCCTAACCCGTCACCCTAACCCCTAAGCCTTACCCTAACCCTTAACCCTAATCCTAATCCTAACCATTAAACCTAACCCTAGCTCTTAAAGCTAACCCTAAACCTTACCCTCACGACTAGACCTAACCCTGACACTAACCTAACACCTAACCCTAACCAGAACCCCTAAAGCTAACCCTGAACCCTATCCCTAACCCTAGCAGTAAACTTTAACCCGAAACCTAAGCCCAACCCGTAACCCTAATCCTATCCTTTTACCCTAAAACTAACCCCTAAACCTAACCCCTATACCTCACCCTAACTCTAAACCCAATCCTAATTCTAACCATACCCCTTCATAAAACACTAACTCCTAACTGCTAACCCTAACACTAATCAAAAACCCTAATCACTAATCCCTAACCCTAACGCTTAACCTTTACCCTAACCGTTAACCCTCACCCTAAATCTTAACACTGACCCTAACCTTAACCTTTAACTCTAAGCCTAATCCTTAAACCCACAGTAAGGAAGACCGTTAATGCTAATGGGATCCCTTATCCCTAACCCTAACACTACAGCTAAAAATAACCCTAACCTTGGATTCTTAAACCTAACCCCTAACACTTACTTTAACCCCAAACCCTAACCCTAATCCTAAGCATTAAACTGAACCCTATCTCTTAACCCCAACGCTAGCCCTTACCCTAACGCCTAGATCTAACCCTAAATCTAACCTACCACCTAATCCTAACCTTAAGACCTTATGCTAACCCTAACCCTAACCCTAAACCTACCCGTAACCCTTAACACTAACCCTATCCGTGAACCTTAAGCCTGACCCTAACCATTACCCGCACCCAAGCATTTAACCCTGACCCTAACCCTAATCCTTAATGCTAAACCTAACACTAAACCGTAACCCTAAGCCCAACACGTATCCCTAATCCTATCCCTTAACCCTAACCCTAACCCTAATGCTACCCCCTAAACGTAACCCTAACCATGACCAGTAAACCTAACCCTAACCTCTAACACAAACCATAGCACATAACTCTAATCCTAAAACTAACCCTAACCCTAACCCTAACCCTAAACCCTAACTCTTAACCTTAACCCTAAGCGTTAACTCTCACGCTAACCTTTAATCCTAACCCTAATCATAATCTTGAACCCTAAACCTAACACTTAACCCTAACCCTGTACCAAACCCTAACCCCTCATCTTAACCCTAACCGTAAACCTCAACCCTAAACCAAAGTGTAACCGTTAAACCTAAGAGTAACCTTTAAACCTAACCCTAATACCTAACCCTAAGCCCTCACCCTAACACTAAACTTCATCCTTAACCCTAACCATAATCCTAACCCTAAATCTAATTCTCAGCTTTCTTGCTTTCTTAGAGTTTAGAAAGCCTGCAATCCTCCCATGCCATGCGTGAAAGGAGGCTCTACCACTGTGTCCTGCATGAAACCCACGGGCCCATACCCAGAGTATGATACAGTGGGTTCCCAGGTACCATCCCAGCCCCCTAAACTCCCCCCGCCTGCCTAATGCAGACAGGGCCCGTGCGCTAAGCATAAACAATACCTTTAACAGATAACCCTAACCCTGAACATAACACCAAACCCTGTTCCTATTTCTCCCCTTAACACGTAAACCTCACCGTGCCCCTAACTTTAACCTCTTATCCTAACGTTAATGCATAACCCATTTGCTGAGAACAACCCCTATCCCATAATTCTAACCCTATCTCCTAGTCATCACTGTGACACCTAATCCCTAACCCTAATTCTAAACCGCTAACCCTAACCGTAACCCTACCTACAATCCTAACACTGACAGTAACCCTTACTTCTAACCCCAACGCTATGCCTAACAAACACCCTAACCCTTGACCCTAACCCTTCACCCTAACCCCTAAGCCTTACCCTAACCCTTAACCCTAATCCTAATCCTAACCATTAAACCTAACCCTAGCTCTTAAAGCTAACCCTAAACCTTACCCTCACGACTAGACCTAACCCTGACACTAACCTAACACCTAACGCTAACCAGAACCCCTAAAGCTAACCCTGAACCCTATCCCTAACCCTAGCAGTAAACTTTAACCCTAAACCTAAGCCCAACCCGTAACCCTAATCCTATCCTTTTACCCTAAAACTAACTCCTATACCTCACCCTAACTCTAACCCCAATCCTAATTCTAACCATAACCCTTCATAAAACACTAACTCCTAACCGCTAACCCTAACACTAACCAAAAACCCTAATCACTAATCCCTAACCCTAACGCTTAGCCTTTACCCTAACCGTTAACCCTCACCCTAAATCTTAACACTGACCCTAACCTTAACCTTTAACTCTAAGCCTAACCCTTAATCCTACAGGAAGGAAGAACCTTAATGCTAATGGGATCCCTTATCCCTAACCCTAACACTACAGCTAAAATTAACCCTAACCTTGGATCCTTAAACCTAACCCCTAACACTTACTTTAACCCCAAACCCTAACCCGAATCCTAAGCATTAAACCTAACCCTATCTCTTAACCCTAACGCTAGCCCTTACCCTAACGCCTAGATCTAACCCTAAATCTAACCTACCGCCTATTCCTAACCTTAAGCCCTAATGCTAACACTAACCCTTAACCCTAAACCTACCCGTAACCCTTAACACTAACCCTATCCGTGAAGCTAAACCCTGACCCTAACCATTACCCGCACCCAAGCATTAAACCCTGACCCTTACCCTAATCCTTAATGCTAACCTTAACACTAAACCCTAACCCTAAGCCCAACACTTAACCCTAATCCTATCCCTTAACCCTAACCCTAACCCTAACCCTAATGGTAACCCCTAAACGTAACCCTAACCATGACCAGTAAACCTAACCCTGACCTCTAACACAAAACATAGCACATGACTCTAACCCTAAAACTAACCCTAACCCTAACCCTAAACCCTAACTCTTAACCTTAACCCTAAGGGTTAAGTCTCACGCTAACCTTTAATCCTAACCCTAATCCTAATCTTCAACCCTAAACCTAACACTTAACCCTAACCCTGTACCAAACCCTAACCCCTCATCTTAACCCTAACCGTAAACCTCAACCCTAAACCAAAGTGTAACCGTTAAACCTAAGAGTAACCTTTAACCCTAACCCTAATCCCTAACCCTAAGCCCTCACCCTAACACTAAACTTCATCCTTAACCCTAACCAGAATCCTAACCCTAAATCCAATTCTCAGACTTCTTGCTTTCTTAGAGTTTAGAAAGCCTGCAATCCTCCCATGCCATGCGTGAAAGGAGGCTCTACCACTGTGTCCTGCATGAAACCCACGGGCCCATACCCAGAGTATGATAGAGTGGGTTCCCGGGTACAATCCCAGCCCCCTAAACTCCCCCCGCCCGCCTAATGCAGACAGGGCCCGTGCCATAAGCATAAACAATACCTTTAACAGATAACCCTAACCCTGAACATAACACCCAACCCTGTTCCTATTTCTCCCCTTAACACGTAAACCTCACCGTGTGCCTAACTTTAACCTCTTATCCTAACGTTAATGCATAAACCATTTCCTGAGAACAACCCCTATCCCAGAATTCTAACCCTATCTCCTAGTCATCACTGTGACACCTAATCCCTAACCCTAATTCTGAAGCGCTAACCCTAACCGTAATCCTACCTACAACCCTAACACTGACAGTAACCCTTACTTCTAACCCCAACGCTATGCCTAACAAAAACCCTAACCCTTGACCCTAACCCTTCACCCTAACCCATAAGCCTTACCCTAACCCTTAACCCTCATCCTAATCCTAACCATTAAACATAACCCTAGCTCTTAAAGCTAACCCTAAACCTTACCCTCACGACTAGACCTAACCCTGACACTAACCTAACACCTAACCCTAACCAGAAACCCTAAAGCTAACCCTGAACCCTATCCCTAACCCTAGCAGTAAACTTTAGCCCTAAACCTAAGCCCAACCCGTAACCCTAATCCTATCCTTTTAACCTAAAACTAACCCCTAAACCTAACCCCTATACCTCACCCTAACTCTAACCCCAATCCTAATTCTAACCATACCCCTTCATAAAACACTAAATCCTAACAGCTAACAATAACACTAACCAAAAACTCTAATCACTAATCCCTAACCCTAATGCTTAACCTTTACCCTAACCGTTAAGCCTCACCCTAAATCTTACCACTGAACCTAACCTTAACCTAATCCTTAATGATAACCCTAACACTAAGCCCTAACACTAAGCCCAACACTTAACCCTAATCCTATCCCTTAACCCTAAAGCTATCACTAATGCTAACCCCTAAACGTAACCCTAACCGTGACCAGTAAACCTAACCCTAACCTCTAACACAAACCATAGCACATAATTCTAACCCTAAAACTAACCCTAACCCTAACTCTAAACCCTAACTCTTAACCTTAACACTAAGCGTTAACTCTCACGCTAACCTTAAATCCTAACCCTAATCCTAATCTTCAACCCTAAACCTAACACTTAACCCTAACCCTGTACCAAACCCTAACCCCTCATCTTAACACTAACCGTAAACCTCAACCCTAAACCAAAGTGTAACGGTTAAGCCTAAGAGTAACCTTTAACCCTAACCCTAATCCCTAACCCTAAGCCCTCACCCTAACACTAAACTTCATCCTTAATCCTAACCAGAATCCTGACCCTAAATCTAATTCTCAGACTTCTTGCTTTCTTAGAGTTTAGAAAGCCTGCAATCCTCCCATGCCATGCGTGAAAGGAGGCTCTACCACTGTGTCCTGAATGAAACCCACGGGCCCATACCTAGAGTATGATAGAGTGGGTTCCCGGGTACTATCCCAGCCCCCTAAACTCCCCCCGCCCGCCTAATGCAGACAGGGCCCGTGCGCTAAGCATAAACAATACCTTTAACAGATAACCCTAACCCTGAACATAACACCCAACCCTGTTCCTATTTCTCCCCTTAACACGTAAACCTCATCGTGCGCCTAACTTTAACCTCTTATCCTAACGTTAATGCATAACCTATTTCCTGAGAACAACCCCTATCCCATAATTCTAACCCTATCTCCTAGTCATCACTGTGACACCTAATCCCTAACCCTAATTCTAAACCGCTAACCCTAACCGTAACCCTACCTACAACCCTAACACTGACAGTAACCCTTACTTCTAACCCCAACGCTATGCCTAACAAAAACCCTAACCCTTGACCCTAACCCTTCACCCTAACCCCTAAGCCTTACCCTAACCCTTAACCCTAATCCTAATCCTAACCATTAAACCTAACCCTAGCTCTTAAAGCTAACCCTAAACCTTACCCTCACGACTAGACCTAACCCTGACATTAACCTAACACCTAACCCTAACCAGAACTCCTAAAGCTAACCCTCAACCCTATCCCTAACCCTAGCAGTAAATTTTAACCCTAAACCTAAGCCCAACCCGTAACCCTAATCCTATCCTTTTACCCTAAAACTAACCCCTAAACCTAACCCCTATACCTCACCCTAACTCTAACCCCAATCCTAATTCTAACCATACCCCTTCATAAAACACTAACTCCTAACCGCTAACCCTAACACTAACCAAAAACCCTAATCACTAATCCCTAACCCTAACGCTTAACCTTTACCCTGACCGTTCACCCTCACCCTAAATCTTAACACTGACCCTAACCTTAACCTTTAACTCTAAGCCTAACCCTTAACCCTACAGTAAGGAAGAACCTTAATGCTAATGGGATCCCTTATCTCTAACCCTAACACTACAGCTAAAAATAACCCTAACCTTTGATCCTTAAACCTAACCCCTAACACTTACTTTAACCCCAAACCCTAACCCTAATCCTAAGCATTAAACCTAAACCTATCTCTTAACCCTAACGCTAGCCCTTACCCTAACGCCTAGATCTAACCCTAAATCTAACCTACCGCCCAATCCTAACCTTAAGCCCTAATGCTAACACTATCCCTGAACCCTAAACCTACCCGTAACCCTTAACACTAACCCTATCCGTGAACCTAAACCCTGACCCTAACCATTACCCGCACCCAAGCATTTAACCCTGACCCTAACCCTAATCCTTAATGCTAACCCTAACACTAAACCCTAACCCTAAGCCCAACACTTATCCCTAATCCTATCCCTTAACCCTAACCCTAAAACTAATGCTAACCCCTAAACGTAACACTAATCGTGACCAGTAAACCTAACCCTAACCTCTAACCCAAACCATAGCACTTAACTCTAACCCTAAAACTAACCCTAACCCTAACCCTAAACCCTAACACTTAACTTTAATCCTAAGCGTTAATGCTCACGCTAACCTTTAATCCTAGCCCTAATCCTAATCTTCAACCCTAAACCTAACACTTAACCCTAACCCTGTACCAAACCCTAACCCCTCATCTTAACCCTAACCGTAAACCTCATCCCTAAACCAAAGTGTAACCATTAAACCTAAGAGTAAGCTTTAACCCTAACCCTAATCCCTAACCCTAAGCCCTCACCCTAACACTAAACTTCATCCTTAACCCTTACCATAATCCTAACCCTAAATATAATTCTCAGCCTTCTTGCTTTCTTAGAGTTTAGAAAGCCTGCAATCCTCCCATGCCATGCGTAAAAGGAGGCTCTACCACTGTGTCCTGCATGAAACCCACGGGCCCATAGCCAGAGTATGATAGAGTGGGTTCCCGGGTACAATCCCAGCCCCCTAAACTGCCCCCGCCCGCCTAATGCAGACAGGGCCCGTGCGCTAAGCATAAACAATACCTTTAACAGATAACCCTAACCCTGAACATAACACCCAACCCTGTTCCTATTTCTCCCCTTAACACGTAAACCTCATCGTGCGCCTAACTTTAACCTCTTATCCTAACGTTAATGCATAACCCATTTCCTGAGAATAACCCCTATCCCATAATTCTAACCCTATCTCCTAGTCATCATTGTGACACCTAATCCCTAACCCTAATTCTAAACCGCTAACCCTAACCGTAACCCTAACACTGACAGTAACCCTTACATCTAACCCCAACGCTATGCCTAACAAAAACCCTAACCCTTGACCCTAACCCTTCACCCTAACCCCTAAGCCTTACCCTAACCCTTAACCCTAATCCTAATCCTAACCATTAAACCTAACCCTAGCTCTTAAAGCTAACCCTAAACCTTACCCTCACGACTGGACCTAACCCTGACACTAACCTAACACCTAACCCTAACCAGAACCCCTAAAGCTAACCCTGAACCCTATCCCTAACCCTAGCAGTAAACTTTAACCCGAAACCTAAGCCCAACCCGTAACCCTAATCCTATCCTTTTACCCTAAAACTAACCCCTAAACCTAACCCCTATACCTCACCCTAACTCTAAACCCAATCCTAATTCTAACCATACCCCTTCATAAAACACTAACTCCTAACTGCTAACCCTAACACTAATCAAAACCCTAATCACTAATCCCTAACCCTAACGCTTAACCTTTACCCTAACCGTTAACCCTCACCCTAAATCTTAACACTGACCCTAACCTTAACCTTTAACTCTAAGCCTAATCCTTAAACCTACAGTAAGGAAGACCGTTAATGCTAATGGGATCCCTTATCCCTAACCCTAACACTACAGCTAAAAATAACCCTAACCTTGGATCCTTAAACCTAACCCCTAACACTTACTTTAACCCCAAACCCTAACCCGAATCCTAAGCATTAAACTGAACCCTATCTCTTAACCCCAACGCTAGCCCTTACCCTAACGCCTAGATCTAACCCTAAATCTAACCTACCACCTAATCCTAACCTTAAGACCTTATGCTAACCCTAACCCTAACCCTAAACCTACCCGTAACCCTTAACACTAACCCTATCCGTGAACCTTAACCCTGACCCTAACCATTACCCGCACCCAAGCATTTAACCCTGACCCTAACCCTAATCCTTAATGCTAAACCTAACACTAAACCGTAACCCTAAGCCCAACACTTATCCCTAATCCTATCCCTTAACCCTAACCCTAACCCTAATGCTACCCTCTAAACGTAACCCTAACCATGACCAGTAAACCTAACCCTAACCTCTAACACAAACCATAGCACATAACTCTAATCCTAAAACTAACCCTACCCCTAACCCTAATCCTAAACCCTAACTCTTAACCTTAACCCTAAGCGTTAACTCTCACGCTAACGTTTAATCCTAACCCTAATCATAATCTTGAACCCTAAACCTAACACTTAACCCTAACCCTGCACCAAACCCTAACCCCTCATCTTAACCCTAACCGTAAACCTCAACCCTAAACCAAAGTGTAACCGTTAAACCTAAGAGTAACCTTTAAACCTAACCCTAATACCTAACCCTAAGCCCTCACCCTAACACTAAACTTCATCCTTAACTCTAACCAGAATCCTAACCCTAAATCTAATTCTCAGCTTTCTTGCTTTCTTAGAGTTTAGAAAGCCTGCAATCCTCCCATGCCATGCGTGAAAGGAGGCTCTACCACTGTGTCCTGCATGATACCCACGGGCCCATACCCAGAGTATGATACAGTGGGTTCCCAGGTACCATCCCAGCCCCCTAAACTCCCCCCGCCTGCCTAATGCAGACAGGGCCCGTACGCTAAGCATAAACAATACCTTTAACAGATAACCCTAACCCTGAACATAACACCAAACCCTGTTCCTATTTCTCCCTTTAACACGTAAACCTCACCGTGCCCCTAACTTTAACCTCTTATCCTAACGTTAATGCATAACCCATTTGCTGAGAACAACCCCTATCCCATATTTCTAACCCTATCTCCTAGTCATCACTGTGACACCTAATCGCTAACCCTAATTCTAAACCGCTAACCCTAACCGTAACCCTACCTACAATCCTAACACTGACAGTAACCCTTACTTCTAACCCCAACGCTATGCCTAACAAACACCCTAACCCTTGACCCTAACCCTTCACCCTAACCCCTAAGCCTTACCCTAACCCTTAACCCTAATCCTAATCCTAACCATTAAACCTAACCCTAGCTCTTAAAGCTAACCCTAAACCTTACCCTCACGACTAGACCTAACCCTGACACTAACCTAACACCTAACCCTAACCAGAACCCCTAAAGCTAACCCTGAACCCTATCCCTAACCCTAGCAGAAAATTTTAACCCTAAACCTAAGCCCAACCCGTAACCCTAATCCTATCCTTTTACCCTAAAACTAACCCCCAAACCTAACCCCTATACCTCACCCTAACTCTAACCCCAATCCTAATTCTAACCATACCCCTTCATAAAACACTAACTCCTAACCGCTAACCCTAACACTAACCAAAAACCCTAATCACTAATCCCTAACCCTAATGCTTAACCTTTACCCTAACCGTTAACCCTCAACCTAAATCTTAACACTGACCCTAACCTTAACCTTTAACTCTAACCCTAACCCTTAACCCTACAGTAAGGAAGACCCTTAATGCTAATGGGATCCCTTATCCCTAACCCTAACACTACAGTTAAAAATAACCCTAACCTTTGATCCTTAAACCTAACCCCTAACACTTACTTTAACCCCAAACCCTAACCCTAATCCTAAGCATTAAACCTAACCCTATCTCCTAACCCTAACGCTAGCCTTTACCCTAACGCCTAGATCTAACCCTAAATCTAACCTACCGCCTAATCCTAACCTTAAGCCCTAATGCTAACACTAACCCTGAACCCTAAACCTACCCGTAACCCTTAACACTAACCCTATCCGTGAACCTAAACCCTGACCCTAACCATTACCCGCACCCAAGCATTTAACCCTGACCCTAACCCTAATCCTTAGTGCTAACCCTAACACTAAACCCTAACCCTAAGCCCACCACTTTTCCCTAATCCTATCCCTTAACCCTAACCCTAACCCTAATGCTACCCCCTAAACGTAACCCTAACCGTGACCAGTAAACCTAACCCTAACCTCTAACACAAACCATAGCACATAACTCTAACCCTAAAACTAACCCTAACCCTAACCCTAACCCTAACCCCTAATGCTTAACCTTAACTCTCAGCGTTAACTCTCACGCTAACCTTTAATCCTAACCCTAATCCTAATCTTCAACCCTAAACCTAACACTTAACCCTAACCCTGTACCTAACCCTAACCCCTCATCTTAACCCTAACCGTAAACCTCAACCCTAAACCAAAGTGTAACCGTTAAACCTAAGAGTAACCTTTAACCCTAACCCTATTCTCTAACCCTAAGCACTCACCCTAACACTAAACTTCATCTTTAACCCTAACCATAATCCAAACCCTAAATCTAATTCTCAGACTTCTTGCTTTCTTAGAGTTTAGAAAGCCTGCAATCCTCCCATGCCATGCGTGAAAGGAGGCTCTACCACTGTGTCCTCCTTGAAACTCACGGGCCCATACCCAGAGTATGATAGAGTGGGTTCCCGGGTGCAATCCCAGCCCCCGAAACTCCCCCCGCCCGCCTAATGCAGACAGGGCCCGTGCGCTAACCATAAACAATACCGTTAACAGATAACCCTAACCCTGAACATAACACCCAACTCTGTTCCTATTTCTCCCCTTAACACGTAAACCTCACCGTGCGCCTAACTTTAACCTCTTATCCTAACGTTAATGCATAACCCATTTCCTGAGAACACCCCTATCCCATAATTCTAACTCTATCTCCTAGTCATCACTGTGACACCTAATCCCTAACCCTAATTCTAAACCGCTAACCCTAACCGTAACCCTACCTACAACCCTGACACTGACAGTAACCCTTACTTCTAACCCCAACGCTATGCCTAACAAAAACCCTAACCCTTGACCCTAACCCTTCACCCTAACCCCTAAGCCTTACCCTAACCCTTAACCCTAATCCTAATCCTAACCATTAAACCTAACCCTAGCTCTTAAAGCTAACCCTAAACCTTACCCTCACGACTAGACCTAACCCTGACACTAACCTAACACCTAACCCTAACCAGAACCCCTAAAGCTAACCCTGAACCCTATCCCTAACCCCAGTAGTAAACTTTAATCAGAAACCTAAGCCCAACCCGTAACCCTAATCCTATCCTTTTACCCTAAAACTAACACCTAAACCTAACCCCTATACCTCACCCTAACTCTAACCCCAATCCTAATTCTAACCATACCCCTTCATAAAACACTAACTCCTAACCGCTAACCCTAACACTAACCAAAAACCCTAATCACTAATCCCTAACCCTAACGCTTAACCTTTACCCTAACCGTTAACCCTCACCCTAAGTCTTAACACTGACCCTAACCTTAACCTTTAACTCTAAGCCTAACCCTTAACCCTACAGTAAGGAAGACACTTAATGCTAATGAGATCCCTTATCCCTAACCCTAACACTACAGCTAAAAATAACCCTAACCTTGGATCCTTAAACCTAACCCCTAACACTTAGTTTAACCCCAAACCCTAACCCTAATCCTAAGCATTAAACCTAACCTTATCTCTTAACCCTAACGCTAGCCCTTACCCTAACGCCTAGATCTAACCCTAAATCTAACCTACCGCCTAATCCTAACCTTAAGCCCTAATGCTAACACTAACCCTGAACCATAACCTACCCGTAAACTTTAACACTAACCCTATCCGTGAACCTTAACCCTGACCCTAACCATTACTCGCACCCAAGCATTTAACCCTGACCCTAACCCTAATTCTTAATGCTAACCTTAACACTAAACCCTAACCCTAAGCCCAACACTTAACCCTAATCCTATCCCTTAACCCTAACCCTAACCCTAACCCTAATGCTAACCCCTAAACGTAACCCTAACCGTGACCAGTAAACCTAACCCTAAACTCTAACACAAACCATAGCACATAACTCTAACCCTAAAACTAACCCTAACCCTAACCCTAAACCTTAACTCTTAACCTTAACCCTAAGCGTTAACTCTCACGCTAACCTTTATTCCTAACCCTAATCCTAATCTTCAACCCTAAACCTAACACTTAACCCTAACCCTGTACCAAACCCTAACCCCTCATCTTAACCCTAACCGTAAACCTCAACCCTAAACTAAAGTGTAACCGTTAAACCTAAGAGTAACCTTTAACCCTAACACTAATCCCTAACCCTAAGCCCTCACCCTAACACTAAACTTCATCCTTAACCCTAACCAGAATCCTAACCCTAAATCTAATTCTCAGACTTCTTGCTTTCTTAGAGTTTAGAAAGCCTGCAATCCTCCCATGCCATGCGTGAAAGGAGGCTCTACCACTGTGTCCTGCATGAAACCCACGGGCCCATACCCAGAGTATGATAGAGTGGGTTCCCGGGTACAATCCCAGCCCCCTAAACTCCCCCCGCCCACCTAATGCAGACAGGGCCCGTGTGCTAAGCATAAACAATACCTTTAACAGATAACCCTAACCCTGAACATAACACCCAACCCTGTTCCTATTTCTCCCCTTAACACGTAAACCTCACCGTGTGCCTAACTTTAACCTCTTATCCTAACGTTAATGCATAACCCATTTCCTGAGAACAACACCTATCCCATAATTCTAACCCTATCTCCTAGTCATCACTGTGACACCTAATCCCTAACCCTAATTCTAAACCGCTAACCCTAACCGTAACTCTACCTACAACCCTAACACTGACAGTAAACCTTACTTCTAACCCCAACGCTATGCCTAACAAAAACCCTAACCCTTGACCCTAACCCTTGGCCCTAACCCCTAAGCCTTACCCTAACCCTTAACCCTAATCTTAATCCTAACCATTAAACCTAACCCTAGCTCTTAAAGCTAACCCTAAACCTTACCCTCACGACTAGACCTAAGCCTGACACTAACCTAACACCTAACCCTAACCAGAACCCCTAAAGCTAGCTCTGAACCCTATCCCTAACCCTAGCAGTAAACTTTAACCCTAAACCTAAGCCGAACCCGTAACCCTAATCCTATCCTTTTACCCTAAAACTAACCCCTAAACCTAACCCCGATACCTCACCCTAACTCTAACCCCAATCCTAATTCTAACCATACCCCTTCATAAAACACTAACTCCTAACCGCTAACCCTAACACTAACCAAAAACCCTAATCACTAATCCCTAATCCTAACGCTTAACCTTTACCCTAACCGTTAACCCTCACCCTAAATCTTAACACTCACCCTAACCTTAACCTTTAATTCTAAGCCTAACCCTTAACCCTACAGTAAGGAAGACCCTTAATGCTAATGGGATCCCTTATCCCTAACCCTAACACTACAGCTAAAAATAAACCTAACCTTGGATCCTTAAACCTAACCCCTAACACTTACTTTAACCCCAAACCCTAACCCGAATCCTAAGCATTAAACCTAACCCTATCTCTTAACACTAACGCTAGCCCTTACCCTAACGCCTAGATCTAATCCTAAATCTATCCTACCGCCTAATCTTAACCTTAAGCCCTAATGCTGACTCTAACCCTGAACCCTAAACCTACCCGTAACCCTTAACACTAACCCTATCCGTGAACCTAAACCCTGACCCTAACCATTACCCGCACCCAAGCATTTAACCCTAACCCTAACCCTAATCCTTAATGCTAACCCTAACACTAAACCCTAACCCTAAGCCCACCACTTATCCCTAATCATATCCCTTAACCCTAACCCTAACCTTAATGCTACCCCCTAAACGTAACCCTAACTGTGACCAGTAAACCTAACCCAAAGCTCTAACACAAACCATAGCACATAACTCTAACCCTAAAACAAACCTTAACCCTAATCCTAAACCCTAACTCTTAACCTTAACCCTAAGCGTTAACTCTCACGCTAACCTTTAATCCTAACCCTAATCCTAATCTTCAACCATAAACCTAACACTTAACCCTAACCCTGTACCAAACCCTAACCCCTCATCTTAACCCTAACCGTAAACCTCAACCCTAAACCAAAGTGTAACCGTTAAACCTAAGAGTAACCTTTAACCCTAACCCTATTCTCTAACCCTAAACCCTCACCCTAAAACTAAACTTCATCCTTAACCCTAACCAGAATCCTAACCCTAAATCTAATTCTCAGACTTCTTGCTTTCTTAGAGTTAGAAAGCCTGCATTCCTCCCATGCCATGCGTGAAAGGAGGCTCTACCACTGTGTCCTCCTTGAAACTCACGGGCCCATACCCAGAGTATGATAGAGTGGGTTCCCGGGTACAATCCCAGCCCCCTAAACTCCCCTCGCCCGCCTAATGCAGACAGGGCCCGTGCACTAAGCATAAACAATACCTTTAACAGATAACCCTAACCCTGAACATAACACCCAACCCTGTACCTATTTCTCCCCTTAACACGTAAACCTCACCGTACGCCTAACTTTAACCTCTTATCCTAACGTTAATGCATAACCCATTTCCTGAGAACACCCCTATCCCATAATTCTAACCCTATCTTCTAGTCATCACTGTGACACCTAATCCCTAACCCTAATTCTAAACCGCTAACCCTAACCGTAACCCTACCTACAACCCTAACACTGACAGTAACCCTTACTTCTAACCCCAACGCTATGCCTAACAAAAACCCTAACTCTTGACCCTAACCCTTCACCCTAACCCCTAAGCCTTACCCTAACCCTTAACCCTAATTCTAATCCTAACCATTAAACCTAACCCTAGCTCTTAAAGCTAACCCTAAACCTTACCCTCAACACTAGACCTAACCCTGACACTAACCTAACACCTAACCCTAACCAGAACCCCTACAGCTAACCCTGAAACTTATCCCTAACCCTAGCAGTAAACTTTAACCCGAAACCTAAGCCCAACCCGTAACCCTAATCCTATCCTTTTACCCTAAAACTAACCCCTAAACCTAACCCCTATACCTCACCCTAACTCTATCCCCAATCCTAATTCTAACCATACCCCTTCATAAAACACTAACTCCTAACCGCTAACCCCAACACTAACCAAAAACCCTAATCACTAATCCCTAACCCTAACGCTTAACCTTTACCCTAACCGTTAACCCTCACCCTAAATCTTAACACTGACCCTAACCTTAACCTTTAACTCTAAGCCTAACTCTTAACCCTACAGTAAGGAAGACCCTTAATGCTAATGGGATCCCTTATCCCTAACCCTAACACTACAGCTAAAAATAACCCTAACCTTGGATCCTTAAACCTAACCCCTAACACTTATTTTAACCCCAAACCCTAACCCTAATCCTAAGCATTAAACTTAACCCTATCTCTTATCCCTAACGCTAGCCCTTACCCTAACGCCTAGATCTAACCCTAAATCTATCCTACCGCCTAATCTTAACCTTAAACCCTAATGCTAACTCTAACCCTGAACCCTAAACCTACTCGTAACCCTTAACACTAACCCTATCCGTGAACCTTAACCCTGACCCTAACCATTACCCACACACAAACATTTAACCCTGACCCTAACCCTAATACTTAATGCTAACCCTAACACTAAACCCTAACCCTAAGCCCAACCTTTATGTCTAATCCTATCCCTTAACCCTAACCCTAACCCTAATGCTACCCCCTAAACGTAACCCTAACCGTGACCAGTAAACCTAACCCTAACCTCTAACACAAAACATAGCACATAACTCTAACCCTAAAACTAACCCTAACCCTAACCCTAACCCTAAACCCTAACTCTTAACCTTAACACTAGGCGTTAACCCTCACGCTAACCTTTAATCCTAACCCTAATCCTAATCTTCAACCCTAAACCTAACACTTAACCCTAACCCTGTACCAAACCCGAACCTCTCATCTTAACCCTAACCGTAAACCTCAACCCGAAACCAAAGTGTAACCGTTAAACCTAAGAGTAACCTTTAACCCTAAACCTAATCCCTAACCCTAAGCCCTCACCCTAACACTAAACTTCATCCTTAACCCTAACCATAATCCTAACCCTAAATCTAATTCTCAGACTTCTTGCTTTCTTAGAGTTTAGAAAGCCTGCAATCCTCCCATGCCATGAGTGAAAGGAGGCTCTACCACTGTGTCCTGCATGAAACCCACGGGCCCATACCCAGAGTATGTTAGAGTGGGTTCCCGGGTACAATCCCAGCCCCCTAAACTCCCCCCGCCCGCCTAATGCAGACAGGGCCCATGCGCTAAGCATAAACAGTACCTTTAACAGATAACCCTAACCCTGAACATAACACCCAACCCTGTTCCTATTTCTCCCCTTAACACGTAAACCTCACCGTGCGCCTAACTTTAACCTCTTATCCTAACGTTAATGCATAACCCATTTCCTGAGAACACCCCTATCCCATAATTCTAACTCTATCTCCTAGTCATCACTGTGACACCTAATCCCTAACCCTAATTCTAAACCGCTAACCCTAACCGTAACCCTACCTACAACCCTGACACTGACAGTAACCCTTACTTCTAACCCCAACGCTATGCCTAACAAAAACCCTAACCCTTGACCCTAACCCTTCACCCTAACCCCTAAGACTTACCCTAACCCTTAACCCTAATCCTAATCCTAACCATTAAACCTAACCCTAGCTCTTAAAGCTAACCCTAAACCTTACCCTCACGACTAGACCTAACCCTGACAGTAACCTAACACCTAACCCTAACCAGAACCCCTAAAGCTAACCCTGAACCCTATCCCTAACCCCAGTAGTAAACTTTAATCCGAAACCTAAGCCCAACCCGTAACCCTAATCCTATCCTTTTACCCTAAAACTAACACCTAAACCTAACCCCTATACCTCACCCTAACTCTAACCCCAATCCTAATTCTAACCATACCCCTTCATAAAACACTAACTCCTAACCGCTAACCCTAACACTAACCAAAAACCCTAATCACTAATCCCTAACCCTAACGCTTAACCTTTACCCTAACCGTTAACCCTCACCCTAAGTCTTAACACTGACCCTAACCTTAACCTTTAACTCTAAGCCTAACCCTTAACCCTACAGTAAGGAAGACACTTAATGCTAATGAGATCCCTTATCCCTAACCCTAACACTACAGCTAAAAATAACCCTAACCTTGGATCCTTAAACCTAACCCCTAACACTTAGTTTAACCCCAAACCCTAACCCTAATCCTAAGCATTAAACCTAACCTTATCTCTTAACCCTAACGCTAGCCCTTACCCTAACGCCTAGATCTAACCCTAAATCTAACCTACCGCCTAATCCTAACCTTAAGCCCTAATGCTAACACTAACCCTGAACCATAACCTACCCGTAAACTTTAACACTAACCCTTTCCGTGAACCTTAACCCTGACCCTAACCATTACTCGCACCCAAGCATTTAACCCTGACCCTAACCCTAATTCTTAATGCTAACCTTAACACTAAACCCTAACCCTAAGCCCAACACTTAACCCTAATCCTATCCCTTAACCCTAACCCTAACCCTAACCCTAATGCTAACCCCTAAACGTAACCCTAACCGTGACCAGTAAACCTAACCCTAAACTCTAACACAAACCATAGCACATAACTCTAACCCTAAAACTAACCCTAACCCTAACCCTAAACCTTAACTCTTAACCTTAACCCTAAGCGTTAACTCTCACGCTAACCTTTAATCCTAACCCTAATCCTAATCTTCAACCCTAAACCTAACACTTAACCCTAACCCTGTACCAAACCCTAACCCCTCATCTTAACCCTAACCGTAAACCTCAACCCTAAACTAAAGTGTAACCGTTAAACCTAAGAGTAACCTTTAACCCTAACACTAATCCCTAACCCTAAGCCCTCACCCTAACACTAAACTTCATCCTTAACCCTAACCAGAATCCTAACCCTAAATCTAATTCTCAGACTTCTTGCTTTCTTAGAGTTTAGAAAGCTTGCAATCCTCCCATGCCATGCGTGAAAGGAGGCTCTACCACTGTGTCCTGCATGAAACCCACGGGCACATACCCAGAGTATGATAGAGTGGGTTCCCGGGTACAATCCCAGCCCCCTAAACTCCCCCCGCCCGCCTAATGCAGACAGGGCCCGTGCGCTAAGCATAAACAATACCTTTAACAGATAACCCTAACCCTGAACATAACACCCAACCCTGTTCCTATTTCTCCCCTTAACACGTAAACCTCACCGTGTGCCTAACTTTAACCTCTTATCCTAACGTTAATGCATAACCCATTTCCTGAGAACAACACCTATCCCATAATTCTAACCCTATCTCCTAGTCATCACTGTGACACCTAATCCCTAACCCTAATTCTAAACCGCTAACCCTAACCGTAACTCTACCTACAACCCTAACACTGACAGTAAACCTTACTTCTAACCCCAACGCTATGCCTAACAAAAACCCTAACCCTTGACCCTAACCCTTGGCCCTAACCCCTAAGCCTTACCCTAACCCTTAACCCTAATCTTAATCCTAACCATTAAACCTAACCCTAGCTCTTAAAGCTAACCCTAAACCTTACCCTCACGACTAGACCTAAGCCTGACACTAACCTAACACCTAACCCTAACCAGAACCCCTAAAGCTAGCTCTGAACCCTATCCCTAACCCTAGCAGTAAACTTTAACCCTAAACCTAAGCCGAACCCGTAACCCTAATCCTATCCTTTTACCCTAAAACTAACCCCTAAACCTAACCCCGATACCTCACCCTAACTCTAACCCCAATCCTAATTCTAACCATACCCCTTCATAAAACACTAACTCCTAACCGCTAACCCTAACACTAACCAAAAACCCTAATCACTAATCCCTAATCCTAACGCTTAACCTTTACCCTAACCGTTAACCCTCACCCTAAATCTTAACACTCACCCTAACCTTAACCTTTAATTCTAAGCCTAACCCTTAACCCTACAGTAAGGAAGACCCTTAATGCTAATGGGATCCCTTATCCCTAACCCTAACACTACAGCTAAAAATAAACCTAACCTTGGATCCTTAAACCTAACCCCTAACACTTACTTTAACCCCAAACCCTAACCCGAATCCTAAGCATTAAACCTAACCCTATCTCTTAACACTAACGCTAGCCCTTACCCTAACGCCTAGATCTAATCCTAAATCTATCCTACCGCCTAATCTTAACCTTAAGCCCTAATGCTGACTCTAACCCTGAACCCTAAACCTACCCGTAACCCTTAACACTAACCCTATCCGTGAACCTAAACCCTGACCCTAACCATTACCCGCACCCAAGCATTTAACCCTAACCCTAACCCTAATCCTTAATGCTAACCCTAACACTAAACCCTAACCCTAAGCCCACCACTTATCCCTAATCATATCCCTTAACCCTAACCCTAACCTTAATGCTACCCCCTAAACGTAACCCTAACTGTGACCAGTAAACCTAACCCAAAGCTCTAACACAAACCATAGCACATAACTCTAACCCTAAAACAAACCTTAACCCTAACCCTAAACCCTAACTCTTAACCTTAACCCTAAGCGTTAACTCTCACGCTAACCTTTAATCCTAACCCTAATCCTAATCTTCAACCATAAACCTAACACTTAACCCTAACCCTGTACCAAACCCTAACCCCTCATCTTAACCCTAACCGTAAACCTCAACCCTAAACCAAAGTGTAACCGTTAAACCTAAGAGTAACCTTTAACCCTAACCCTATTCTCTAACCCTAAACCCTCACCCTAAAACTAAACTTCAACCTTAACCCTAACCAGAATCCTAACCCTAAATCTAATTCTCAGACTTCTTGCTTTCTTAGAGTTAGAAAGCCTGCATTCCTCCCATGCCATGCGTGAAAGGAGGCTCTACCACTGTGTCCTCCTTGAAACTCACGGGCCCATACCCAGAGTATGATAGAGTGGGTTCCCGGGTACAATCCCAGCCCCCTAAACTCCCCTCGCCCGCCTAATGCAGACAGGGCCCGTGCACTAAGCATAAACAATACCTTTAACAGATAACCCTAACCCTGAACATAACACCCAACCCTGTACCTATTTCTCCCCTTAACACGTAAACCTCACCGTACGCCTAACTTTAACCTCTTATCCTAACGTTAATGCATAACCCATTTCCTGAGAACACCCCTATCCCATAATTCTAACCCTATCTTCTAGTCATCACTGTGACACCTAATCCCTAACCCTAATTCTAAACCGCTAACCCTAACCGTAACCCTACTTACAACCCTAACACTGACAGTAACCCTTACTTCTAACCCCAACGCTATGCCTAACAAAAACCCTAACTCTTGACCCTAACCCTTCACCCTAACCCCTAAGCCTTACCCTAACCCTTAACCCTAATTCTAATCCTAACCATTAAACCTAACCCTAGCTCTTAAAGCTAACCCTAAACCTTACCCTCAACACTAGACCTAACCCTGACACTAACCTAACACCTAACCCTAACCAGAACCCCTAAAGCTAACCCTGAAACTTATCCCTAACCCTAGCAGTAAACTTTAACCCGAAACCTAAGCCCAACCCGTAACCCTAATCCTATCCTTTTACCCTAAAACTAACCCCTAAACCTAACCCCTATACCTCACCCTAACTCTATCCCCAATCCTAATTCTAACCATACCCCTTCATAAAACACTAACTCCTAACCGCTAACCCCAACACTAACCAAAAACCCTAATCACTAATCCCTAACCCTAACGCTTAACCTTTACCCTAACCGTTAACCCTCACCCTAAATCTTAACACTGACCCTAACCTTAACCTTTAACTCTAAGCCTAACTCTTAACCCTACAGTAAGGAAGACCCTTAATGCTAATGGGATCCCTTATCCCTAACCCTAACACTACAGCTAAAAATAACCCTAACCTTGGATCCTTAAACCTAACCCCTAACACTTATTTTAACCCCAAACCCTAACCCTAATCCTAAGCATTAAACTTAACCCTATCTCTTATCCCTAACGCTAGCCCTTACCCTAACGCCTAGATCTAACCCTAAATCTATCCTACCGCCTAATCTTAACCTTAAACCCTAATGCTAACTCTAACCCTGAACCCTAAACCTACTCGTAACCCTTAACACTAACCCTATCCGTGAACCTTAACCCTGACCCTAACCATTACCCACACACAAACATTTAACCCTGACCCTAACCCTAATACTTAATGCTAACCCTAACACTAAACCCTAACCCTAAGCCCAACCTTTATGTCTAATCCTATCCCTTAACCCTAACCCTAACCCTAATGCTACCCCCTAAACGTAACCCTAACCGTGACCAGTAAACCTAACCCTAACCTCTAACACAAAACATAGCACATAACTCTAACCCTAAAACTAACCCTAACCCTAACCCTAACCCTAAACCCTAACTCTTAACCTTAACCCTAAGCGTTAACCCTCACGCTAACCTTTAATCCTAACCCTAATCCTAATCTTCAACCCTAAACCTAACACTTAACCCTAACCCTGTACCAAACCCGAACCTCTCATCTTAACCCTAACCGTAAACCTCAACCCGAAACCAAAGTGTAACCGTTAAACCTAAGAGTAACCTTTAACCCTAAACCTAATCCCTAACCCTAAGCCCTCACCCTAACACTAAACTTCATCCTTAACCCTAACCATAATCCTAACCCTAAATCTAATTCTCAGACTTCTTGCTTTCTTAGAGTTTAGAAAGCCTGCAATCCTCCCATGCCATGAGTGAAAGGAGGCTCTACCACTGTGTCCTGCATGAAACCCACGGGCCCATACCCAGAGTATGTTAGAGTGGGTTCCCGGGTACAATCCCAGCCCCCTAAACTCCCCCCGCCCGCCTAATGCAGACAGGGCCCATGCGCTAAGCATAAACAGTACCTTTAACAGATAACCCTAACCCTGAACATAACACCCAACCCTGTTCCTATTTCTCCCCTTAACACGTAAACCTCACCGTGCGCCTAACTTTAACCTCTTATCCTAACGTTAATGCATAACCCATTTCCTGAGAACAACCCCTATCCCATAATTCTAACCCTATCTCCTAGTCATCACTGTGACACCTAATCCCTAACCCTAATTCTAAACCGCTAACCCTAACCGTAACCCTACCTACAACCCTAACACTGACAGTAACCCTTACATCTAACCCCAACGCTATGCCTAACAAAAACCCTAACCCTTGACCCTAACCCTTCACCCTAACCCCTAAGCCTTACCCTAACCCTTAACCCTAATCCTAATCTTAATCATTAAACCTAACCCTAGCTCTTAAAGCTAACCCTAAACCTTACCCTCACGACTAGACCTAACCCTGACACTAACCTAACACCTAACCCTAACCAGAACCCCTAAAGCTAACCCGGAACCCTATCCCTAACTCCAGCAGTAAACTTTAACCCTAAACCTAAGCCCAACCCGTAACACTAATCCTATCCTTTTACCCTAAAACTAACCCCTAAACCTAACCCCTATACCTCACCCTAACTCTAACCCCAATCCTAATTCTAACCATACCCCTTCATAAAACACTAACTCCTAACCGCTAACCCTAACACTAACCAAAAACCCTAATCACTAATCCCTAATCCTAACGCTTAACCTTTACCCTAACCATTAACCCTCACCCTAAATCTTAACACTGACCCTAACCTTAACCTTTAACTCTAAGCCTAACCCTTAACCCTACAGGAAGGAAAACCCTTAATGCTAATGGGATCCCTTATCCCTAACCCTAACACTACAGCTAAAAATAACCCTAACCTTTGATCCTTAAACCTATCCCCTAACACTTACTTTAACCCCAAACCCTAACCCTAATCCTAAGCATTAAACCTAACCCTATCTCTTAACCCTAACGCTAGCCCTTACTCTAAAGCCTAGATCTAACCCTAAATCTAACCTACCGCCTAATCCTAACCTTAAGTCTTAATGCTAACACTAACAATGAACCCTAAACCTACCCGTAACCCTTAACACTAACCCTATTCGTGAACCTAAACCCTGACCCTAATCATGACCCGCACCCAAGCATTTAACCCTGACCCTAACCCTAATCCTTAATGCTAACCTTAACACTAAACCCTAACCCTAAGCCTAACACTTAACCCTAATCCTATCCCTTAACCCTAACCCTAACCGTAACCCTAATGCTAACCCCTAAACGTAACCCTAACCGTGACCAGTAAACCTAACCCTAACCTCTAACACAAACCATAGCACATAACTCTAACCCTAAAATAACCCTAAACCTAACCCTAAACCCTAACTCTTAACCTTAACCCTAAGCGTTAACTCTCACGCTAACCTTTAATCCTAACCCTAATCCTAATCTTCAACCCTAAACCTAACACTTAACCCTAACCCTGTACCAAACCCTAACCCCTCATCTTAACCCTAACCGTAAACCTCAACCCTAAACCAAAGTGTAACCGTTAAACCTAAGAGTAACCTTTAACCCTAACCCCATTCTCTAACCCTAAGCCCTCACCCTAACACTAAACTTCATCCTTAACCCTAACCAGAATTCTATCCCTAAATCTAATTCTCAGACTTCTTGCTTTCTTAGAGTTTAGAAAGCCTGCAATCCTCCCATGCCATGCGTGAAAGGAGGCTCTACCACTGTGTCCTCCTTGAAACTCACGGGCCCATACCCAGAGTATGATAGAGTGGGTTCCCGGGTACAATCGCAGCCCCCTAAACTCCCCCCGCCCGCCTAATGCAGACAGGGCCCGTGCGCTAAGCATAAACAATACCTTTAACAGATAACCCTAACCCTGAACATAACACCCAACCCTGTTCCTATTTCTCCCCTTAACACGTAAACCTCACCGTGCGCCTAACTTTAACCTCTTATCCTAACGTTAATGCATAACCCATTTCCTGAGAACACGCCTATCCCATAATTCTAACCCTATCTCCTAGTCATCACTGTGACACCTAATCCCTAACCCTAATTCTAAACCGCTAACCCTAACCGTAACCCTACCTACAACCCTAACACTGACAGTAACCCTTACTTCTAACCCCAACGCTATGCCTAACAAAAACCCTAACCCTTCACCCTAACCCTTCACCCTAACCCCTAAGCCTTACCCTAAACCTTAACCCTAATCTTAATCCTAACCATTAAACCTAACCCTAGCTCTTAAAGCTAACCCTAAACCTTACCCTCACGACTAGACCTAACCCTGACACTAACCTAACACCTAACCCTAACCAGAACCCCTAAAGCTAACCCTGAACCCTATCCCTAACCCTAGCAGTAAACTTTAACCCTAAACCTAAGCCCAACCCGTAACCCTAATCCTATCCTTTTACCCTAAAACTAACCCCTAAACCTAACCCCTATACCTCACCCTAACTCTAACCCCAATCCTAATTCTAACCATACCCCTTCATAAAACACTAACTCCTAACCGCTAACCCTAACACTAACCAAAAACCCTAATCACTAATCCCTAACCCTAACGCTTAACCTTTACCCTAACCGTTAACCCTCACCCTAAATCTTAACACTGACCCTAACCTTAACCTTTAACTCTAAGCCTAACCCTTAACCCTACAGTAAGGAAGACCCTTAATGCTAATGGGATCCCTTATCCCTAACCCTAACACTACAGCTAAAAATAACCCTAACCTTGGATCCTTAAACCTAACCCCTAACACTTATTTTAACCCCAAACCCTAACCCTAATCCTAAGCATTAAACCTAAACCTATCTCTTAACCCTAACGCTAGCCCTTACCCTAACGCCTAGATCTAACCCTAAATCTAACCTACCGCCTAATCTTAACCTTAAGCCCTAATGCTAACTCTAACCCTGAACCCTAAACCTACCCGTAACCCTTAACACTAACCCTATCCGTGAACCTTAACCCTGACCCTAACCATTACCCGCACACAAACATTTAACCCTGACCCTAACCCTAATCCTTAATGCTAACCCTAACACTAAACCCTAACCCTAAGACCAACCTTTATGTCTAATCCTATCCCTTAACCCTAACCCTAACCCTAATGCTACCCCCTAAACGTAACCCTAACCGTGACCAGTAAACCTAACCCTAACCTCTAACACAAACCATAGCACATAACTCTAACCCTAAAACTAACCCTAACCCTAACCCTAACCCTAAACTCTAACTCTTAACCTTAACCCTAAGCGTTAACTCTCACGCTAACCTTTAATCCTAACCCTAATCCTAATCTTCAACCCTAAACCTAACACTTAATCCTAACCCTGTACCAAACCTAACCCCTCATCTTAACCCTAACCGTAAACCTCAACCCTAAACCAAAGTGTAACCGTTAAACCTAAGAGTAACCTTTAACCCTAACCCTATTCCCTAACCCTAAGCCCTCACCCTAACACTAAACTTCATCCTTAACCCTAACCATATCCTAACCCTAAATCTAATTCTCAGCCTTCTTGCTTTCTTAGAGTTTAGAAAGCATGCAATCCTCCCATGCCATGCGTGAAAGGAGGCTCTACCACTGTGTCCTGCATGAAACCCACGGGCCCATACCCAGAGTATGATAGAGTGGGTTCCCGGGTACAATCCCAGCCCCCTAGCTCCCCCCGCCCGCCTAATGCAGACAGGGCCCGTGCGCTAAGCATAAACAATACCTTTAACAGATAACCCTAACCCTGAACATAACACCCAACCCTGTTCCTATTTCTCCCCTTAACACGTAAACCTCACCGTGCGCCTAACTTTAACCTCTTATCCTAACGTTAATGCATAACCCATTTCCTGAGAACACGCCTATCCCATAATTCTAACCCTATCTCCTAGTCATCACTGTGACACCTAATCCCTAACCCTAATTCTAAACCGCTAACCCTAACCGTAACCCTACCTACAACCCTAACACTGACAGTAACCCTTACTTCTAACCCCAACGCTATGCCTAACAAAAACCCTAACCCTTCACCCTAACCCTTCACCCTAACCCCTAAGCCTTACCCTAAACCTTAACCCTAATCTTAATCCTAACCATTAAACCTAACCCTAGCTCTTAAAGCTAACCCTAAACCTTACCCTCACGACTAGACCTAACCCTGACACTAACCTAACACCTAACCCTAACCAGAACCCCTAAAGCTAACCCTGAACCCTATCCCTAACCCTAGCAGTAAACTTTAACCCTAAACCTAAGCCCAACCCGTAACCCTAATCCTATCCTTTTACCCTAAAACTAACCCCTAAACCTAACCCCTATACCTCACCCTAACTCTAACCCCAATCCTAATTCTAACCATACCCCTTCATAAAACACTAACTCCTAACCGCTAACCCTAACACTAACCAAAAACCCTAATCACTAATCCCTAACCCTAACGCTTAACCTTTACCCTAACCGTTAACCCTCACCCTAAATCTTAACACTGACCCTAACCTTAACCTTTAACTCTAAGCCTAACCCTTAACCCTACAGTAAGGAAGACCCTTAATGCTAATGGGATCCCTTATCCCTAACCCTAACACTACAGCTAAAAATAACCCTAACCTTGGATCCTTAAACCTAACCCCTAACACTTATTTTAACCCCAAACCCTAACCCTAATCCTAAGCATTAAACCTAACCCTATCTCTTAACCCTAACGCTAGCCCTTACCCTAACGCCTAGATCTAACCCTAAATCTAACCTACCGCCTAATCTTAACCTTAAGCCCTAATGCTAACTCTAACCCTGAACCCTAAACCTACCCGTAACCCTTAACACTAACCCTATCCGTGAACCTTAACCCTGATCCTAACCATTACCCGCACACAAACATTTAACCCTGACCCTAACCCTAATCCTTAATGCTAACCCTAACACTAAACCCTAACCCTAAGCCCAACCTTTATGTCTAATCCTATCCCTTAACCCTAACCCTAACCCTAATGCTACCCCCTAAACGTAACCCTAACCGTGACCAGTAAACCTAACCCTAACCTCTAACACAAACCATAGCACATAACTCTAACCCTAAAACTAACCCTAACCCTAACCCTAACCCTAAACTCTAACTCTTAACCTTAACCCTAAGCGTTAACTCTCACGCTAACCTTTAATCCTAACCCTAATCCTAATCTTCAACCCTAAACCTAACACTTAATCCTAACCCTGTACCAAACCTAACCCCTCATCTTAACCCTAACCGTAAACCTCAACCCTAAACCAAAATGTAACCGTTAAACCTAAGAGTAACCTTTAACCCTAACCCTATTCCCTAACCCTAAGCCCTCACCCTAACACTAAACTTCATCCTTATCCCTAACCATATCCTAACCCTAAATCTAATTCTCAGCCTTCTTGCTTTCTTAGAGTTTAGAAAGCATGCAATCCTCCCATGCCATGCGTGAAAGGAGGCTCTACCACTGTGTCCTGCATGAAACCCACGGGCCCATACCCAGAGTATGATAGAGTGGGTTCCCGGGTACAATCCCAGCCCCCTAGCTCCCCCCGCCCGCCTAATGCAGACAGGGCCCGTGCGCTAAGCATAAACAATACCTTTAACAGATAACCCTAACCCTGAACATAACACCCAACCCTGTTCCTATTTCTCCCCTTAACACGTAAACCTCACCGTGCACCTAACTTTAACCTCTTATCCTAACGTTAATGCATAACCCATTTCCTGAGAACAACCCCATCCCATAATTCTAACCCTATCTCCTAGTCATCACTGTGACACCTAATCCCTAACCCTAATTCTGAACCGCTAACCCTAACCGTAACCCTACCTACAACCCTAACACTGACAGTAACCCTTACTTCTAACCCCAACGCTATGCCTAACAAAAACCCTAACCCTTGACCCTAACCCTTCACCCTAACCCCTAAGCCTTACCCTAACCCTTAACCCTAATCCTAATCCTAACCATTAAACCTAACCCTAGCTCTTAAAGCTAACCCTAAACCTTACCCTCACGACTAGACCTAACCCTGACACTAAACTAACACCTAACCCTAACCAGAACCCCTAAAGCTAACCCTGAACCCTATCCCTAACCCTAGCAGTAAAGTTTAACCCTAAACCTAAGCCCAACCCGTAACCCTAATCCTATCCTTTTACCCTAAAACTAACCCCTAAACCTAACCCCTATACCTCACCCTAACTCTAACCCCAATCCTAATTCTAACCATACCCCTTCATAAAACACTAACTCCTAACCGCTAACCCTAACACTAACCAAAAACCCTAATCACTAATCCCTAACTCTAACGCTTAACCTTTACCCTAACCGTTAACCCTCACCCTAAATCTTAACCCTGACCCTAACTTTAACCTTTAACTCTAAGCCTAACCCTTAACCCTACAGTAAGGAAGACCCTTAATGCTAATGGGATCCCTTATCCCTAACCCTAACACTACAGATGAAAATAACCCTATCCTTGGATCCTTAAACCTAACCCCTAACACTTACTTTAACCCCAAACCCTAACCCTAATCCTAAGCATTAAACCTAACCCTATCTCTTAACCGTAACGCTAGCCCTTACCCTAACGCCTAGATCTAACCCTAAATCTAACCTACCGCCTAATCCTAACCTTAAGCCCTATTGCTAACACTAACCCTGAACCCTAAACCTACCCGTAACCCTTAACACTAACCCTATCCGTGAACCTAAACCCTGACCCTAACCATTACCTGCACCCAAGCATTTAACCCTGACCCTAACCCTAATCCTTAATGCTAACCTTTTTTTTTTTTTATTGTCTAATATGTTTCTCGTTTTATTTATTCTACCCAGTATTACATTTGTATTTGAATAGATCTTAATAATTCTTTACATTCAGACATCTATATCTTGACAAATATCACAAATACATAGGTTTCATCATGTGAATCACATATTTTATTACACCCTTCAGATTCTGGCTGCTTAGAAGAAAAATGAGCCCACATCTGGAAGTCAGGAGAGGAGAGTTCCATTTCCTGCCTTGGGCCCTGCTAACTGCACCTCTATAAGCCACATCATGTCTCTGGCCTTGGGTTCTTATTGGCCTCTTTGGGTAATTGTCACTGTTCTACATATGCACGAGAAATTACGGGAATGAATTAGGTGATGTGAATGCAGAAAAGATGCACTGGTAGCAATTTTTCAGCATATGTGCTAAAGGCAGAATCACATTGTTTACATCCTGATTACTAATTAGCAGTACTTCGAGAAAATTATTTAATTTTTTGTTTCTATTACCTCTAAAATAGGGATAATAACTATACTTACCTGTTTTTTGTGAGTGTTAAATGAGCTAATATATATTAAGCTCTTATAAACTTCACTTGGCACATGATAAGTAATCAAATATGTGTATTTGAACACTGAAACTTTCATTTTCTCGTGAAGTCTATTTGAATATTTCCATTTTGTATTGTTGTCTGACTATCTTTTGATATCATCTATAAAGCTGCTGAAGATCGAAATGTCTAAAACGTATACATTAAAAATTTCAAGATGATCCATATTTGGAGATAAGCATGAATAAACATAGTTTAGAATGATATCTGACAGAGTAAAAATTGATGGGAAAATAGGAATCTATTTACTTGTTCTTATTTTCTTTTCATTTCTGTGTTTCACATCAGTGTGTACCACATTTTTGTAAAGCCCCCTCAATCTTTGCCCCCATATTCTCTACCTCCAATTACTCTTACTTTTTTCCTCTGTCTGGTACATGGTGAGCCCCCAATAAGCTGTAGCCATTATCACTATTAGTTAAAAGAAAAGAAAAGAAATAACCAAATAAAGTAATCTAGAACTGGGGACAGGAAAAGCACGCTCTGAATGTTTCATTAAATAGAAAATCTTACTCATTTGGAAAGCGGTGATTTTTCCTACTTTTTCAGTCTCCTCTCCCCATTCCTTCTTCTTATTAAAGATTTGGAGGGGTTGCAAACAGTCCAACTATAGATTAGGGTTTTTTTGCATGCATGCACACATTTGTTTACTCACCCAAAAAACTTTATTTAGCACCTACTAAGTATTAAGTACTGAGTATAATATTCTAACGTTACAGTAACTACCCAGGGCTGGCCGTTGGTAATTTCTGTTATACTTTTTTTATTTTCTACATTTATTTGCAACAAGTAGGTCATGACTATCATAGCAGTAACTTCTCTTTATGGTCTTCAGCCTCATAAACCACTTTTGACAATGACACAGGTTGCAGGTAATTTACTTATATATCTCCTAGTGAAATGTTCTCATTGCCTCTTCAATGCACTTTGGTGTGCACATTTACATACAATTAGAGTAATACACAATAGAGGGTTTTAATTTAAAACAAAAAAAATCATAGTAATTTGCAAAATAATACCAATATCATTATGACTTACATTCTCCAGAGAGTATCTATGGAAATTTTAAAATTCATTCTACAATAATTATAAGAGACATGAATTTTGCTTACTAAAAGTGAGTACTCAGATGGCCCCAGGGATCATTCCTAGATTATATATAGTGAAAATTTTTAATCTGTGTATTTTTATTTTTTTTTTATTTTTTTATTATTTTTTTATTATATATATATATTTTTTCAATTTAGTTTTACAGAGTCAAAGAGTCTAACAGTATATCTTGTTAGATACAGTATGTCCTCATAATGTATACATTATTTCTTATACAATGATATGAAATAATATGGGAAATATTCATGATAAATTATTAAGTGAACAGTGCAAGTTAAAAACAATAGTTTCATATTTTTTTCCCCACCCCCCCTTTCCCGAGTCAGCACCTTCAAGTGTTACCACTCCCCAAACGGTGTGCAATGCACTCATTGTGTAGGCATACCCCCATCCCCTCCCCCACCCCCACCTCAGTCTGATGTCCAATTGGTGTCATTCCCAGATTTGTATTTAGGTGATGATCAGGGAAATCAATTTTCTGGTGAGTACATGTGATGCTTGTTTTTCCATTCTTGGGATACTTCACTTAATAGAATGGGTTCCAACTCTCTCCAGGAGAACCATAGAGATGTCGTATCTTCATCATTCCTTATAGCTGAGTAATATTCCATGGTATACATATACCACAGCTTACTAATCCAATCATGTATTGATGGGCATTTGGGTTGTTTCCACATCTTTGCTATTGTGAATTGTGCTGCTATAAACATTTGGGTACACGTGCCTTTGTTATAGAATGACCTTTTTTCCTTTGGGTATATGCCCAGTAATGGGATTGCTGGGTCAAATGGCAGGTCTACTTGAATCTGTTTAAGATACCTCCATAATGCTTTCCACAGGGGTTGCACTAGTTTGCAGTCCCACCAGCAGTGTATTAGTGTTCCTGTCTCTCCACACCCACGCCAACATGTGTTGTTTTGGGTTTTTTTGATAAAGGCCATTCTCACTGGGGTTAAGTGATATCTCATTGTGGTTTTGATTTGCATTTCCCTGATGCTTAGAGATGTTGAACACTTTTTCATATGTTTGTTAGCCATTTTTATATCTTCTTTTGAAAAATTTCTATTCATGTCCTTTGCCCACTTTTTGATAGGGTTGCTTGATTTTTTCTTGCTGATTTTCCTGAGTTCTAAATAGATTCTTGTTATCAGTCCTTTATCTGATGTGTAGTATGCAAAAATTTTTTCCCATTCTGTAGGTGATCTGTTTATTCTCTGGACTGTTTCTTTGGCTGTGCAGAAGCTTTTTAGTTTAATCATGTCCCATTCATTTATTTTTGTTGCTGCTGTGATTGCCTTGGGGGTCTTCTTCATAAATTCTCTGCCTAGGCCAATGTCTGTAAGAGTCTTTCCTACATTTTCTTCTAGAATTCTGATTGTATCACGCCTAAGGTTTAAGTCTGTTATCCACCGTGATTTGATTTTTGTGAGAGGTGAAAGCTGTGGGTCCTGTTTCAGTCTTCTGCAAGTGGCTAACCAATTCTCCCAGCACCATTTGTTGAATAGGGATTCTTGTCCCCGGAGTATATTCTTTCCCGCTTTGTCAAAAATTAGGTGACTATATGACGATGGTTCTATATTTGGATTTTCTGTTGTGTTCCACTGGTCTGTGTCCCTGCACTTGTGCCAATACCAGGCTGTTTTAAGAACCACGGCCTTGTAGTATAGTTTGAGGTCTGGCAAATTAATACCTCCCATTTTGTTTTTATTGCTTAAAATTGCTTTTGCTATACGGGGTCTTCTTTGATTCCATACAAATTGTATAATTATTTTCTCTATGTCTGTAAAGAATGATGTTGGTAATTTAATAGGGATTGCATTGAATCTGTAGATCACTTTGGGTAGTATAGACATTTTAACAATGTTGATTCTTCCGATCCACGAGCATGGTATATTTTTCCATCTATTTGCAAGTTCTGCTATTTCTTTTCTCAGTGTTTCATAGTTTTCCTTATAGAGGTCCTTTACCTCTTTAGTTAGATATATACCTAGATATTTTATTTTCTTTGTTGCTATTTTGAAGGGTATTGAGTCTTTAATTTGGTTTTCCGATTGACTGTTATTGGCATATATAAATGCCTCTGATTTGTGTATATTAATTTTGTAGCCTGAGACTTTGCTGTATTCGTTAATCAATTCCAGGAGTCTCTTGGTTGAATCCTGGGGGTTTTCCAGATATAACATCATATCATCAGCAAAAAGTGAGAGTTTGATCTCTTCCTTCCCTATTTGGACTCCCTTGATTCTGCTCTCTTGCCTGATAGCTCTCGCAAGGACTTCCAATACTATGTTGAAAAGTAATGGAGACAATGGGCAGCCCTGTCTGGTTCCAGTTCTAAGTGGGAGTGCTTTCAGTTTTTCCCCATTCAGTATGATGTTGGCTGTGGGTTTGTCATATATGGCTTGTATCATTTTTAGGTAGGTTCCATCAATGCCTATTTTGTTAAGCGTTTTTATCATAAAAGGGTGTTGAATTTTGTCAAATGCTTTTTCTGCATCTAATGAGAGTATCATATGATTTTTGTTTTTGCTTCTATTTATGTGGTGAATTACATTGATAGATTTACGTATGTTGAACCACCCCTGCATCTCTGGGATGAAGCCCACTTGGTCGTGGTGGATTACTTTTTTGATAAGTACTTGGATTCGATTTGCTAGTATTTTATTGAAAATTTTTGCATCTATATTCATGAGGGAAATTGGTCTGTAGTTCTCTATTTTTGTTGTGTCCTTTCCAGGCTTTGGTATTAATGTTATATTGGCTTGGTAGAACGTGTTGGGGAGAACTCCATCCTTCTCAATATTGGAGAATAGTTTATGTAGGATGGGCACCAGTTCTTCTTTGTATGTATGGTAAAATTCAGGTGTGAACCCATCTGGACCAGGGCTTTTCTTTTTGGGAAGGTTTTTTATTGCTGTTTCGATTTCAGTTCTTGATATTGGTCTGTTCAGGTACTCTATTTCTTCCTGGTTGAGCCTGGGAAGACTATGTGTCTCTAAAAATTTGTCCATTTCCTCCACGTTCTCCAGTTTGTGTGCATAAAGATTTTTGTAGAATTCATAGATGATATCTTGTATCTCTGTAGCATCGGTTGTGATTTCTCCTTTCATGTTCCTAATGGAGGTTATTAGAGATTTTACTTTTGTGCTCTTGGTTAGTCTAGCCAGAGGTGTGTCTATTTTGTTTATCTTTTCAAAGAACCAACTTTTTGTTTTATTAATTTCCCTTATAGTTTCTTTGTTGTCCTTTTCATTTAGTTCTGATTTGATCTTAGTAATTTCTCGCCTTCTGCTGGGTTTGGGATCATTCTGTTCTTCTTTCTCCAGCTCTTTGAGTCTATTCGTTAGGTTGTCTATTTGCATGTTTTCTGTCTTTTTGATATAGGCATTTATGGATATGAATTTTCCTCTCAGGACTGCTTTAGCTGCATCCCATAGATTTTGATAAGTTGTATCTCCATTGTCATTTAATTCAAAGAAATTTTTGATTTCCATCTTGATTTCTTCTTTTATAGAATAATTATTCAGGAGAAGGTTATTTAGCTTCCATGACTTTGAGTAAGAGTGAGGGTTTCTGTTTGTGATCATTGTTACTTTTATTCCGCTGTGATCTGAGAAGATGCATGGTATAATTTCTATTTTTTTGAATTTTTGAAGACATGATTTATGTCCTAGGACATGGTCAATCTTAGAGAATGTCCTGTGAGCTGATGAGAAGAATGTATATTCTGTGGACTTTGGGTAGAATGTCCTATAGATGTCAGCCATGCCCATTTGTTCTAGCATTCTATTTAGGTCCATTATGTCTTTGTTAATTTTCTGTTTAGAGGATCTGTCCTGTACTGTCAGTGGGGTGTTAAAGTCTCCAGCTATTACAGTATTATTATCTATCATCTGGTTCAGATCTAGTAGGGTTTGCTTTATGAATCTAGGTGCACCTAGGTTGGGTGCATATATATTGAGTATAGTCATGGCTTCTTGTTGAATTGTGCCCTTGACCAGTATGTAGTAGCCATTTTTGTCTTTTATTATTTTTGTTGGTTTGAAAGCTAAGTTATTGGAAATTAAGATTGCCACACCAGCTTTCTTTTCGTTACTGTTTGCTTGAAATACCGATTTCCATCCTTTTACTTTCAGTCTAAATGCATCTTTGCTCGTTAGGTGGGTTTCTTGGAGACAGCAGATACTTGGCTTGTGCTTTTTTATCCATTGGGACAGTCTATGTCTCTTGAGCGGGGAATTCAAGCCATTCACATTTATTGAGAAAACTGATAAGTGAGACGGTTTTTTGTTCAGCTTGTTGGGTAGAACTTCATTGCAATGTTTTCTCTCCTGAGCCATTGTGGTATCTGGAATTTGATCTTTAGCTCTTGAGTAGTTTTACATTCGTGGATCTTTCTTGTGCTGGTCCGTGTGTAACTCTCTTTTGAGTACTTCTTGCAGGGCTGGTCTTGTCTTGGTGAATTCCCTCAACCTTTGTTTATCTGAGAATGTCTTGATTTCTCCTTCGTATAGAAAACTTAGCTTAGCTGGGTACAAGATTCTAGGCTGGGCATTATTCTGTTTCAGAAGCGTGAAAATGGGACCCCAAGCTCTTCTTGCTTGTAAGGTTTCAGCTGAGAAATCTGGCGTAATTCTGATGGGTTTTCCTTTGTAAGTTACCTGTTTCTTTCTCCTTACAGCTCGGAGAAGGGACTCTTTAGTGGATATTTTGGTCAGCCTGATGACTACGTGGCGTGGTGTTTTCCTATTTGCTATGAATCTCCCAGGGGTCCTTTGAGCTTCTTGAATCTGTATGTCTAGAGTATTGGCAAGGCCTGGAAAATTTTCCTCGATTATGTCTTCAAATAGCTTGTCCAACCCTTGCTTATTGTCTTCTTCAACCTCAGGGATGCCAATAACTCTCAAGTTAGGTTTCTTCACATAATCCCACATTTCTTGAAGACTCAGATCATTTCTCTTACTTTTTTGATCTATCTCTGTGACTGACTTATTTAGTTGAAAGGAGTTATCTTCAATTTCTGAAATTCTTTCCTCTGTTTGATCTACCCTGCTTTTGAGACTTTCCACAGTGTTTTGTAGCTCTCTGAGTGAATTCTTCATTTCTAGGAGTTCAGTTTGGTTTTTCTTCAATATTTCAATTTCTTTAGTGAATTTTTCCTCCAAATCCTGAATTTTTTTTGCATTTTCCTTGTGTTGTCTGTCCATTGATTCTTGTATATTATTTAGCTTGTTTATGATCCATAATTGGAATTCTTCCTGTGACATGTTGGTGTTTTGAGTCTGGTTTGTGTCAAATGGTTGAGAGCCGGTATTTCTCTTTGAGGGTGAGCTTTCTGTTTGATTCTTTGTGCTTCCTGTGTTTTTTCGCTGGGCCCTTCCCATCTAGATTGATCGTTGGATCTTTACTTATAGATTTAGTCTGGTTAACAGCACTCTCTGTGCTCTATTCTTAGGCTGTGGAGTAGTCTAGGTATATTGCTTCCTTTGGCAAGAGGGGAAGACTGTTGTGAATTGATTAGAAATTTTTCTATTTCAGTTGGGGGACTGCTTCTGATGGGTCCAATCCTAGAGGATTGGAGTGATCCAAGACTGCTTTGGTGAGTTAGGACACTGTGTTGTAGTCTTTCAGAGGGCAGGCAGGGTCCACAATAGTAGTGGGCCAAAATTCTCTTTGTTTGTTTGTTTCCCTTTGGTTCTTCCTCTATAGGGGTGGTTTCTGTCTCTATCTGCAGGAAAAATACTAGTTGTGGGGAGTGGATGGTGCCCTCGCTCGCTCAGCGCCCCATTTGCTGCAACTCCCACAGGCAAAAGTCTGCCTTGGCCCAATGTCCCCAGGGACCAGGCTCCACACTCTCGCTTCTGGAGAAGTAGTCAATGTTTAGACGTGGGTGGGGACCCTATATAAGGTCTGTGGACTTGGGGAGGGGGCCGTCCAGGGAGCCTCTTGGCACCCTATTGCTCCGCAGTGACTTGGCTGTGGGCCCCAAGATGGCTATTGCGCGCCCGTAGATCACCGGCGTTGGGAGTGACTACTCAGGTTCCGGTATGTACCAGAGCCAGGGGCCTGGCCCGTTCCCAAGCTCAGCGTGGGTTCCCAGTTAGAAGGCAAAAAGAGAGAAGAAATAAGGAAAAAGAAAAAAGAAAAGAAAAGAAAAGAAAAAAAAAAGAAGTGAAAAGAAAGAACAGAAGGAGAAGAAAAGGAAAGAGAGAAGAAAAGGAGAAGAGAAGAGGAAAAAAAGAAAAAAAAATAAAAAAAAAATAAAAAAATAAAAAATAAAAAAATAAAAAAAAATAAAAATAAAAAAAAAAACAAAGACAAAAACAAAAACTAAACTAACAAATAACACAAAGAGACCTAACCCAGAAACAGCGAAAACACAAACACAAAAGAACAAAAACAGAGCTACACAACACCGCAACGCATCACTAAACGAAGGGATACACAATTCTGAAGTATACAGTTCAGCGGCTCAATGATCGTGTTTTTGCGCCTTAGCACAGCTCCGCCCCTTCACGCCCGCTCCATTGGTTCCGGAGCGGCAACTCAGTGTTTATTTTACGTCTTAGCGCAGCTCCGCCCCTTCACGCCGGCTCCGTTGGTTCCGGAGCGGCAACTCAGTGTTTATTTTAAGTCTTAGCGCAGCTCCGCCCCTTCACGCCGGCTCCGTTGGTTCCGGAGCGGCAACTCAGTGTTTATTTTAAGTCTTAGCGCAGCTCCACCCCTTCACGCCCGCTCCGTTGGTTCCGGAGCGGCAACTCAGTGTTTATTTTAAGTCTTAGCGCAGCTCCGCCCCTTCACGCCGAGTGCTGCCGGCGGAGATGGCGCGGGCCCAGAGACCAGCAGGGGGCGCCGGGGAGAGAGAGCTGCTGGGCACCTTATGGCTCCCGAGCGGTTCCGACTTTGCTTTCAAGATGGTGCCCGCAGCGCTCCGGGGTCGGAGGGGGACCGGCTCCCCGGCAGGCAGAGACCAGGGACCGCCGCTGCCGGGGGGTTTGGCGGGCAAAGCCGCCGGGGGCCACCGGCTGAAGAACCACCGACAAAAGTAGCGCAGAGGTACAGCGCAATTCGCTGATCGGGGATTGATCGTGCCCCTCCCCCCTGGCACAGGTCCGTCCCTTCTCGTTAAGGACTGTCTCAGCCGAGACTTCCCAGGTTCCAAGCTATTCTCCCGAAAAAGCCTCCTGTCTGCAATGCCCTACGTCTCACTCGGAGATTCTGCTCTGGCTTGCGAGGGGGTCTCCAAGCAATTGGGGGTGGAGGTCAGTGAGGAGCGCAAGCCGCTTTTCCTAAAGACTGCCCCTGCCCAACCTGGGAGCGGGCGCAGCCGACTGCGCTCCGCTGGCTACTGTCTGTTCCGCGCCTTCCGCAGAGTTCCGTGATCTTAATTTCTGTTCACCTCAGACCTCACTTGCTCTGTTTGTCCCACGCTGATTCTCCGTGGATTCACACCGCTGTTCCTGAGTGGGAGCGGTCCTCTAGCGTTGGGGCAGGTCCGGATCCACGGTTCGTCGCCGGAGCGCAGATTCAAGCAGTCACCGCCACTCCGCCATCTTCCCTCCTCCAATGCTAACCTTAACACTAAACCCTAACCCTAAGCCCAACACTTAACCCTAATCCTATCCCTTTACCCTAACCCTAACCCTAATGCTAACCCCTAAAAGTAACCCTAACCATGACCAGTAACCCTAACCCTAACCTCTAACACAAACCATAGCACCTAACTCTAACCCCAAAGCTAACCCTAACCCTAACCCTTAACCCTAAATCTTAACCTTAACCCTAAGCGTTAACTCTCACGCTAACCTTTAATCCTAACCCTAATCCTAATCTTCAACCCTAAACCTAACACTTAACCCTAACCCTGTACCAAACCTAACCCCTCATCTTAACCCTAACCGTAAACCTCAACCCTAAACCAAAGTGTAACCGTTAAACCTAAGAGTAACCTTTAACCCTAACCCTAATCTCTAACCCTAAACCCTCACCCTAACACTAAACTTCATCCTTAAACCCTAACCAGAATCCTAACCCTAAATCTAATTCTCAGACTTCTTGCTTTCTTAGAGTTTAGAAAGCCTGCAATCCTCCCATGCCATGCGTGAAAGGAGGCTCTACCACTGTGTCCTGCATGAAACCCACGGGCCCATACCCAGAGTATGATAGAGTGGGTTCCCGGGTACAATCCCAGCCCCCTAAACTCCCCCCGCCCGCCTAATGCAGACAGGGCCCGTGCGCTAAGCATAAACAATACCTTTAACAGATAACCCTAACCCTGAACATAACACCCAACCCTGTTCCTATTTCTCCCCTTAACACGTAAACCTCACCGTGCGCCTAACTTTAACCTCTTATCCTAACGTTAATGCATAACCCATTTCCTGAGAACAACCCCTATCCCATAATTCTAACCCTATCTCCTAGTCATCACTGTGACACCTAATCCCTAACCCTAATTCTAAACCGCTAACCCTAACCGTAACCCTACCTACAACCCTAACACTGACAGTAACCCTTACTTCTAACCCCAACGCTATGCCTAACAAAAACCCTAACCCTTGACACTAACCCTTCACCCTAACCCCTAAGCCTTACCCTAACCCTTAACCCTAATCCTAATCCTAACCATTAAACCTAACCCTAGCTCTTAAAGCTAACCCTAAACCTTACCCTCACGACTAGACCTAACCCTGACACTAACCTAACACCTAACCCTAACCAGAAGCCCTAAAGCTAACCCGGAACCCTATCCGTAACCCCAGCAGTAAACTTTAACCCTAAACCTAAGCTCGACCCGTAACCCTCATCCTATCCTTTTACCCTAAAACTAACCCCTAAACCTAACCCCTATACCTCACCCTAACTCTAACCCCAATCCTAATACTAACCATACCCCTTCATAAAACACTAACTCCTAACCGCTAACCCTAACACTACCCAAAAACCCTAATCACGAATCCCGAACCCTAACGCTTAACCTTTACCCTGACCGTTAACCCTCACCCTAAATCTTAACACTGACCCTAACCTTAACCTTTAACTCTAAGCCTAACCCTTAACCCTACAGTAAGGAAGACCCTTAATGCTAATGGGATCCCTTATCCCTAACCCTAACACTACAGCTAAAATTAACCCTAACCTTGGATCCTTAAACCTGACCCCTAACACTTACTTTAACCCCAAACCCTAACCCTAATCCTAAGCATTAAACCTAACCCTATCTCTTAACCCTAACGCTAGCCCTTACCCTAACGCCTAGATCTAACCCTAAATCTAACCTACCGCCTAATCCTAACCTTAAGCACTAATGCTAACACTAACCCTGAACCCTAAACCTACCCGTAACCCTTAACACTAACCCTATCCGTGAACCTTAACCCTGACCCTAACCATTACCCGCACCCAAGCATTTAACCCTGATTCTAACCCTAATCCTTAATGATAAACCTAACACTAAACCCTAACCCGAAGCCCAATACTTAACCCTAATCCTATCCCTTAACCCTAACCCTAACCCTAATGCTACCCCCTAAACCTAACTCTAACCGTGACCAGTAAACCTAACCCTAACCTTTAACACAAACCATAGCACATTACTCTAACCCTAAAACTAACCCTAACCCTAACCCTAACCCTAAACCCTAACTCTTAACCTTAACCCTAAGCGTTAACTCTCACGCTAACCTTTAATCCTAACCCTAATTCTAATCTTCAACCCTAAACCTAACACTTAACCCTAACCCTGTACAAAACCCTAACCCCTCATCTTAACCCTAACCGTAAACCTCAACCCTAAGCCAAAGTGTAACCATTAAAACTAAGAGTAACCTTTAACCCTAACCCTAATCCCTAACCCTAAGCCCTCAACCTAACACTAAACTTCATCCTTAACCCTAACCAGAATCCTAACCCTAAATCTAATTCTTAGACTTCTTGCTTTCTTAGAGTTTAGAAAGCCTGCAATCCTCCCATGCCATGCGTGAAAGGAGGCTCTACCCCTGTGTCCTGCATGAAACCCATGGGCCCATACCCCGAGTATGATAGAGTGGGTTCCCGGGTACAATCCCAGCCCCCTAAACTCCCCCCGCCCGCCTAATGCAGACAGGGCCCGTGCGCTAAGCATAAACAATACCTTTAACAGATAACCCTAACCCTGAACATAACACCCAACCCTGTTCCTATTTCTCCCCTTAACACGTAAACCTCACCGTGCGCCTAACTTTAACCTCTTATCCTAACGTTAATGCATAACCCATTTCCTGAGAACAACCTCTATCCCATAATTCTAACCCTATCTCCTAGTCATCACTGTGACACCTAATCCCTAACCCTAATTCTAAACCGCTAACCCTAACCGTAACCCTACCTACAACCCTAACACTGACAGTAACCCTTACTTCTAACCCCAATGCTATGCCTAACAAAAACCCTAACCCTTGACCCTAACCCTTCACCCTAACCCCTAAGCCTTACCATAACCCTTAACCCTAATCCTAATCCTAACCATTAAACCTAACCCTAGCTCTTCAAGCTAACCCTAAACCTTACCCTGACGACTAGACCTAACCCTGACACTAACCTAACACCTAACCCTAACCAGAACCCCTAAAGCTAACCCTGAACCCTATCCCTAACCCTAACCATAACCCTAACCCTCACCCAAATCCTTAATGCTAACCCTAACACTAAACTCTAACTCTAAGCCCAACACTTATCCCTAATCCTATTCCTTAACACTAACCCTAACCCTAATGCTACCCCCTAATCGTAACCCTAACCGTTACCAGTAAACCTAACCCTAACCTCTAACACAAACCATAGCACATAACCCTAACCCTAAAACTAGCCCTAACGCTCACCCTAAACCCTAACTCTTAACCTTATACCTAAGCGTTAACTCTCACGCTAACCTTTAATCCTAACCCTAATCCAAATCTTCAACCCTAAACCTAACACTTAACCCTAACCCTGTACCAAACCCTAACCCCTCATCTTAACCCTAACCGTAAACCTCAACCCTAAACCAAAGTGTAACCGTTAAACCTAAGAGTAACCTTTAACCCTAACCCTAATCCCTAACCCTAAGCCCTCACCCTAACACTAAACTTCATCCTTAACCCTAACCATAATCCTAACCCTAAATCTAATTCTCAGACTTCTTGCTTTCTTAGAGTTTAGAAAGCCTGCAATCCTCCCATGCCATGCCTGAAAGGAGGCTCTACCACTGTGTCCTGCATGAAACCCACGGGCCCATACCCAGAGTATGATAGAGTGGCTTCCCGGATACAATCCCAGCCCCCTAAACTCCCCCCGCCCGCCTAATGCAGACAGGGCCCGTGCGCTAAGCGTAAACAATACCTTTAACAGATAACCCTAACCCTGAACATAACACCCAACCCTGTTCCTATTTCTCCCCTTAACACGTAAACCTCACCGTGCGCCTAACTTTAACCTCTTATCCTAACGTTAATGCATAACCCATTTCCTGAGAACAACCCCTATCCCATAATTCTAACCCTATCTCCTAGTCATCACTGTGACACCTAATCCCTAACCCTAATTCTAAACCGCTAACCCTAACCGTAACCCTACCTACAACCCTAACACTGACAGGAACCCTTACTTCTAACCCCAACGCTATGCCTAACAAAAACCCTAACCCTTGACCCTAACCCTTCACCCTAACCCCTAAGCCTTACCCTAACCCTTAACCCTAATCCTAATCCTAACCATTAAACCTAACCCTAGCTCTTTTTTTTTTTATTTAATTTTACAGAATCAAAGAGTCTAACAGTATATCTTGTTAGACACAGTATGTACTCATAATGTATACATTATTTCTTGTACAATGAAATAAAATAATATGGGAAATATTCATGATAAATTATTAAGTGAATAGTGCAAGTTAAAAACTATGGTTTCATATTTTTTCCCCACCCCCCCTTTCCCGAGCCAGCACCTTCAAGTGTTACCACTCCCCAAATGGTGCGCAATGCACTCATTGTGTAGGCATACCCCCATCCCCTGCCCTACACCCAACTCAGTCTGTAACCCTAGCTCTTAAAGCTAACCCTAAACCTTACCCTCACGACTAGACCTAACCCTGACACTAACCTAACACCTAACCCTAACCAGAACCCCTAAAGCTAACCCTGAACCCTATCCCTAACCACAGCAGTAAACTTTAACCCTAAGCCTAAGCCCAACCCATAACCCTAATCCTATCCTTTTACCCTAAAACTAACCCCTAAACCTAACCCCTATACCTCACCCTAACTCTAACCCCAATCCTAATTCTAACCGTACCCCTTCATAAAACACTAACTCCTAACCGCTAACCCTAACACTAACCAAAAACCCTAATAACTAATCCCTAACCCTTATGCTTAACCTTTACCCTAACCGTTAACCCTCACCCTAAATCTTAACACTGACCCTAACCTTAACCTTTAACTCTAAGCCTAACCCTTAACCCTACAGGAAGGAAGACCCTTAATGCTAATGGGATCCCTTATCCCTAACCCTAACACTACAGCTAAAAGTAACCCTAACCTTAGATCCTTAAACCTAACCCCTAACACTTACTTTAACCCCAAACCCTAACCCTAATCCTAAGCATTAAACCTAACCCTATCTCTTAATCCTAACGCTAGCCCTTACCCTAACGCCTAGATTTAACCCTAAATCTAACCTACCGCCTAATCCTAACATTAAGCCCTAATGCTAACACTAAACCTGAACCCTAAACCTACCCGTAACCCTTAACACTAACCCTATCCGTGAACCTTAAGCCTGACCCTAACCATTACCCGCACCCAAGCATTTAACCCTGACCCTAACCCTAATCCTTAATGCTAACCCGAACACTCAACCCTAACCCTAAGCCCAACACTTAAACCTAATCCTATCCCTTAACCCTAACACTAATCCTAACCCTAATGCTAACCCCTAAACGTAACCTTAACCGTGACCAGTAAACCTAACCCTAACCTCTAACACAAACCATAGCACATAACTCTAACCCGAAAACTAACCCTAACCCTAAACCTAAACCCTAACTCTTAACCTTAACCCTAAGCGTTAACTCTCACGCTAACATTCAATCCTAACCCTAATCCTAATCTTCAACCCTAAACCTAACACTTAACCCTAACAGTTTACCAAACACTAACCCCTCACTCTTAACCCTAACTGTAAACCTCAACCCTACACCAAAGTGTAACGGTTAAACCTAAGAGTAAATTTTAACCCTAACCCTAATCCCTAACCATAAGCCCTCAACCTAACACTAAACTTCATCCTTAACCCTAACCATAATCCTAACCCTAAATCTAATTCTCAGACTTCTTGCTTTCTTAGAGTTTAGAAAGCCTGCAATCCTCCCATGCCATGCGTGAAAGAAGGCTCTAACACTGTGTCCTGCATGAAACCCACGGGCCCATACCCAGAGTACGATAGAGTGGGTTCCCGGGTACAATCCCAGCCCCCTAAACTGCCCCCGCCCGCCTAATGCAGACAGGGCCCGTGCGCTAAGCATAAACAATACCTTTAACAGATAACCCTAACCCTGAACATAACACCCAACCCTGTTCCTATTTCTCCCCTTAACACGTAAACCTCACCGTGCACCTAAATTTAACCTCTTATCCTAACGTTAATGCATAACCCATTTCCTGAGAACAACCCCTATCCCATAATTCTAACCCTATCTCCTAGTCATCACTGTGACACCTAATCCCTAACCCTAATTCTAAACCATTAACCCTAACCGTAACCCTACCTACAACCGTAACACTGACAGTAACCCTTACTTCTAACCCCAACGCTATGCCTAACAAAAACCCTAACCCTAACCCTAACCCTAACCCTAACCTAAGCCCAAACCGTAACCCTAATCCTATCCTTTTACCCTAAAACTAACCCCTAAAACTAACCCCTATACCTCACCCTAACTCTAACCCCAATCCTAATTCTAACCATACCCCTTCATAAAACACTAACTCCTAACCGCTAACCCTAACACTAACCAAAAACCCTAATCTCTAATCCCTAACCCTAACGCTTAACCTTTACCCTGACCGTTAACCCTCACCCTAAATCTTAACACTGACCCTAACCTTAACCTTTAACCCTAAGCCTAACCCATAACCCTACAGTAAGGAAGACCCTTAATGCTAATGGGATCCCTTATCCCTAACCCTAACACTACAGCTAAAAAGAACCCTAACCTTGGATCCTTAAACCTAACCCCTAACACTTACTTTAACACCAAACCCTAACCCTAATCCTAAGCATTAAACCTAACCCTATCTCTTAACCCTAACGCTAGCCCTTACCCTAACGCCTAGATCTAACCCTAAATCTAACCTACCGCCTAATCCTAACCTTAAGCCCTAATGCTAACACTAACCCTGAACCCTAAACCTACCCGTAACCCTTAACACTAAACCTATCCGTGAACCTTAACCCTGACCCTAACCATTACCCGCACCCAAGCATTTAACCCTGATTCTAACCCTAATCCTTAATGATAAACCTAACACTAAACCCTAACCCTAAGCCCAACACTTAAGCCTAATCCTATCCCTTAACCCTAACCCTAACCCTAATGCTACCCCTTAAACGTAACCCTAACCATGACCAGTAAACCTAATCCTAACCTCTAACACAAAACATAGCACATAATTCTAACCCTAAAACTAACCCTAACCCTAACCCTAACCACTAACTCATAACCTTAACCCTAAGCGTTAACTCTAACGCTAACCTTTAATCCTAACCCTAATCCTAATCTTCAAACCTAAACCTAACACTTAACCCTAACCCTGTCCCCAACCCTAACCCCTCATCTTAACCCTAACCGTAAACCTCAACCCTAAACCAAAGTGTAACCGTTAAACCTAAGAGTAACCGTTAACCCTAACCGTATTCCCTAACCCTAAGCCCTCACCCTAACACTAAACTTCATCCTTAACACTAACCAGAATCCTAACCCTAAATCTAATTCTCAGACTTCTTGCTTTCTTAGAGTTTAGAAAGCCTGCAATCTTCCCATGCCACGCGTGAAAGGAGGCTCTACCCCTGTGTCCTGCATGAAATCCATGGGCCCATACCCAGAGTATGATAGAGTGGGTTCCCGGGTACAATCCCAGCCCCCTAAACTCCCCCCGCCCGCCTAATGCAGACAGGGCCCGTGCGCTAAGCATAAACAATACCTTTAACAGATAACCCTAACCCTGAACATAACACCCAACCCTGTTCCTATTTCTCCCCTTAACACGTAAACCTCACCGTGCGCCTAACTTTAACCTCTTATCCTAACGTTAATGCATAACCCATTTCCTGAGAACAACCCCTATCCCATAATTCTAACCCTATCTCCTAGTCATCACTGTGACACCTAATCCCTAACCCTAATTCTAAACCGCTAACCCTAACCGTAACCCTACCTACAACCCTAACACTGACAGGAACCCTTACTTCTAACCCCAACGCTATGCCTAACGAAAACCCTAACCCTTGACCCTAACCCTTCACCCTAACCCCTAAGCCTTACCCTAAGCCTTAACCCTAATCCTAATCCTAACCATTAAACCTAACCCTAACTCTTAAAGCTAACCCTAAACCTTACCCTCACGACTAGACCTAACCCTGAACTAACCTAACACCTAACCCTAACCAGAACCCCTAAAGCTAACCCTGAACCCTATCCCTAACCCCAGCAGTAAACTTTAACCCTAAACCTAAGCCCGACCCATAACCCTCATCCTATCCTTTTACCCTAAAACTAACTCCTAAACCTAACCCCTATACCTCACCCTAACTCTAAACCCAATCCTAATTCTTACCATACCCCTTCATAAAACACTAACTCCTAACTGCTAACCCTAACACTAACCAAGAACCCTAATCACTAATCCCTAACCCTAATGCTTAACCTTTACCCTAACCACTAACCCTCCCCCTAAATCTTAACACTGACCCTAACCTTAACCTTTAACTCTAAGCCTAACCCTTAACCCTATAGTAAGGAAGACCCTTAATGCTAATGGGATCCCTTATCCCTAACCCTAACACTACAGCTAAAAATAACCCTAACCTTTGATCCTTAAACCTGACCCCTAACACTTACTTTAACCCCAAACCCTAACCCTAATCCTAAGCATTAAACCTAACCCTGTCTTTTAACCCTAACGCTAGCCCTTACCCTAACGCCTAGATCTAACCCTAAATCTAACCTACCGCCTAATCCTAACCTTAAGCCCTAATGCTAACACTAACCCTGAACCCTAAACCTACCCGTAACCCTTAACACTAACCCTATCCGTGAACCTTAACCCTGACCCTAACCATTACCCGCACCCAAGCATTTAACCCTGATTCTCACCCTAATCCTTAATGATAAACCTAACACTAAACCCTAACCCTAAGCCCAACACTTAACCCTAATCCTATCCCTTAACCCTAACCCTAACCCTAGTGCTACTCCCTAAACGTAACCCTAACCGTGACCAGTAAACCTAACCCTAACCTCTAACACAAACCATAGCACATAACTCTAACCCTAAAACTAACCCTAACCCTAACCCTAACCCTAAACTCTAACTCTTAACCTTAACCCTAAGCGTTAACTCTCACGCTAACCTTTAATCCTAACCCTAATCCTAATCTTCAACCCTAAACCTAACACTTAACCCTAACCCTAGACCAAACCCTAACCCCTCATCTTAACCCTAACCGTAAACCTCAACCCTAAAACAAAGTGTAACCGTTAAACCTAAGAGTAACCTTTAACCCTAACCCTAATCCCTAACCCTAAGCCCTCACCCTAACACTAAACTTCATCCTTAACCCTAACCATAATCCTAACCCGAAATCTAATTCTCAGACTTCTTGCTTTCTTAGAGTTTAGAAAGCCTGCAATCCTCCCATGCCATGCGTGAAAGGAGGCTCTACCACTGTGTCCTGCATGAAACCCACGGGCCCATACCCAGAGTATGATAGAGTGGGTTCCCGGGTACAATCCCAGCCCCCTAAACTCCCCCCGCCCCCCTAATGCAGAGAGGCCCGTGCGCTAAGCATAAACAATACCTTTAACAGATAACCCTAACCCTGAACATAACACCCAACCCTCTTCCTATTTCTCCCCTTTACACGTAAACCTCACCGTGCGCCTAACTTTAACCTCTTATCCTAACGTTAATGCATAACCCATTTCCTGAGAACAACCCCTATCCTATAATTCCAACCCTATCTCCTAGTCATCACTGTGACACCTAATCCCTAACCCTAATTCTAAACCGCTAACCCTAACCGTAACCCTACCTACAACCCTAACACTGACAGTAACCCTTACATCTAACCCCAACGCTATGCCTAACAAAAACCCTAACCCTTGACCCTAACCCTTCACCCTAACCCCTAAGCCTTACCCTAACCCTTAACCCTAATCTTAATCCTAACCATTAAACCTAACCCTAGCTCTTAAAGCTAACCCTAAACCTTACCCTCACGACTAGACCTAACCCTGACACTAACCAAACACCTAACCCTAACCAGAACCCCTAAAGCTAACCCTCAACCCTATCCCTAACCCTAGCAGTAAACTTTAACCCTAAACCTAAGCCCAACCCGTAACCCTAATCCTATCCTTTTACCCTAAAACTAACCCCTAAACCTAACCCCTATACCTCACCCTAACTCTAACCCCAATCCTAATTCTAACCATACCCCTTCATAAAACACTAACTCCTAACCGCTAACCCTAACACTAACCAAAAACCCTAATCACTAATCCCTAACCCTAACGCTTAACCTTTACCCTGACCGTTAACCCTCACCCTAAATCTTAACACTGACCCTAACCTTAACCTTTAACTCTAAGCCTAACCCTTAACCCTGCAGTAAGGAAGACCCTTAATGGTAATGGGATCCCTTATCCATAACTCTAACACTACAGCTAAAAATAACCCTAACCTTGGATCCTTAAACCTAACCCCTAACACTTACTTTAACCCCAAACTCTTACCCTAATCCTAAGCATTAAACCTAACCCTATCTCTTAACCCTAACGCTAGCCCTTACCCTAACGCCTAGATCTAACCCTAAATCTAACCTTCCACCTAATCTTAACCTTAAGCCCTAATGCTAACACTAACCCTGAACCCTAAACCTAACCATAACCCTTAACACTAACCCCATCCGTGAACCTTAACCCTGACCCTAACCATTACCCGCACCCAAGCATTTAACCCTGACCCTAACCCTAATCCTTAATGATAAACCTAACACTAAACCCTAACCCTAAGCCCAACATTTAAAACTAATCGTATCCCTTAACCCTAACCTTAACCCTAATGTTACCCCCTAATCGTAACCCTAACCGTGACCAGTAAACCTAACCCTAACCTGTAACACAAACCATAGCACATAACTCTAACCCTAAAACTAACCCTAACCCTAACCCTAACCCTAAACATTAACTCTTAACCTTAACCCTAAACGTTAACTCTCATGCTAACCTTTAATCCTAACCCTAATCCTAATCTTCAACCCTAAACCTAACACTTAACCCTAACCCTGTACCAAACCCTAACCCCTCATCTTAACCCTAACCGTAAACCTCAACCCTAAACCAAAGTGTAACCGTTAAACCTAAGAGTAACCTTTAACCCTAACCCTAATCCCTAACCCTAAGCCCTCACCTTAACACTAAACTTCATCCTTAACCCTAACCAGAATCCTAACCCTAAATCTAATTCTCAGACTTCTTGCTTTCTTAGAGTTTAGAAAGCCTGCAATCCTCCCATGCCATGCGTGAAAGGAGGCTCTACCACTGTGTCCTGCATGAAACCCACGGGCCCATACCCAGAGTATGATAGAGTGGGTTCCCGGGTACAATCCCAGCCCCCTAAAGTCCCCCCCCCGCCTAATGCAGACAGGGCCCGTGCGCTAAGCATAAACAATACCTTTAACAGATAACCCTAACCCTGAACATAACACCCAACCCTGTTCCTATTTCTCCCCTTAACACGTAAACCTCACCGTGCGCCTAACTTTAACCTCTTATCCTAACGTTAATGCATAATCCATTTCTTGAGAACAAGCCCTATCCCATAATTCTAACCCTATCTCCTAGTCATCACTGTGACACCTAATCCCTAACCCTAATTCTAAACCGCTAACCCTAACCGTAACCCTACCTACAACCCTAACACTGACAGTAACCCTTACTTCTAAACCCAACGCTATGCCTAACAAAAACCCTAACCCTTGACCCTAACCCTTCACCCTAACCCCTAAGCCTTACCCTAACCCTTAACCCTAATCCTAATCCTAACCATTAAACCTAACCCTAGCTCTTAAAGCTAACCCTAAACCTTACGCTCACGACTAGACCTAACCCTGACACTATCCTAACACCTAACCCTAACCAGAACCCCTAAAGCTAACCCTGAACCCTATCCCTAACCCCAGCAGTAAACTTTAACCCTAAACCTAAGACCAACCCGTAACCCTAATCCTATCCTTTTACCATAAAACTAACCCCTAAACCTAACCCCTATACCTCACCCTAACTCTAACCCCAATCCTAATTCTAACCATACCCCTTCATAAAACGCTAACTCCTAACCGCTAACCCTAACACTAACCAAAAACCCTAATCACTATTCCCTAACCCTAACGCTTAACCTTTACCCTAACCGTTAACCCTCACCCTAAATCTTAACCCTGACCCTAACCTTAACCTTTAACTCTAAGCCTAACCCTTAACCCTACAGTAAGGAAGACCCTTAATGCTAATGGGATCCCTTATCCCTAACCCTAACACTACAGCTAAAAATAACCCTAACCTTGGATCCTTAAACCTAACCCCTAACACTTACTTTAACCCCAAACCCTAACCCTAATCCTAAGCATTAAACCTAACCCTATCTCTTAATCCTAACGCTAGCCCTTACCCTAACGCCTAGATTTAACCCTAAATCTAACCTACCGCCTAATCCTAAACTTAAGCCCTAATGCTAACACTAACCATGACCCCTAAACCTACCCGTAACCCTTAACACTAACCCTACACATGAACCTTAAACCTGACCCTAACCATTACCCACACCCAAGCATTTAACCCTGACCCTAACCCTAATCCTTAATGCTAACCTTAACACTAAACCCTAACCCTAAGCCCAACACTTAACCCTAATCCTAACCCTAAACCCTACACCTAACCCTAACCCTAATGCTAACCTCTAAACGTAACCCTAACCGTGTCCAGTAAACCTAACCCTAACCTCTAACACAAACCATAGCACATAACTCTAACCCTAAAACTAACCCTAACCCTAACCGTAAACCCTAACACTTAACCTTAACCCTAAGCGTTAACTCTCACGCTAACCTTTATTCCTAACCCTAATCCTAATCTTCAACCCTAAACCTAACACTTAACCCTAACCCTGTACGAAACCCTAACCCCTCATCTTAACCCTAACCGTAAACCTCAACCCTAAACCAAAGTGTAACCATTAAACCTAAGAGTAACCTTTAACCCTAACCCTAATCCCTAACACTAAGCCCTCACCCTAACACTAAACTTCATCCTTAACCCTAACCAGAATCCTAACCCTAAATCTAATTCTCAGACTTCTTGCTTTCTTAGAGTTTAGAAAGCCTGCAATCCTCTCATGCCATGCGTGAAAGGAGGCTCTTCCACTGTGTCCTGCATGAAACACATGGGCCCATACCCAGAGTATGATAGAGTGGGTTCCCGGGTACAATCCCAGCCCCCTAAACTCCCCCCGCCCACCTAATGCAGACAGGGCCCGTGCGCTAAGCATAAACAATACCTTTAACAGATAACCCTAACCCTGAACATAACACCCAACCCTCTTCCTATTTCTCCCCTTTACACGTAAACCTCACCGTGCGCCTAACTTTAACCTCTTATCCTAACGTTAATGCATAACCCATTTCCTGAGAACAACCCCTATCCCATAATTCTAACCCTATCTCCTAGTCATCACTGTGACACCTAATCCCTAACCCTATTTCTAAACCGCTAACCTTAACCGTAACACTACCTACAACCCTAACACTGACAGTAACCCTTACTTTTAACCCCAGCGCTATGCCTAACAAAACCCTAACCCTTGACCCTAACCCTTCACCCTAACCCCTAAGCCTTACCCTAACCCTTAACCCTAATCCTAATCCTAACCATTAAACCTAACCCTAGCTCTTAAAGCTAACCCTAAACCTTACCCTCACGACTACACCTAACCCTGACACTAACCTAACACCTAAAACTAACCAGAACCCCTAAAGCTAACCGTGAACCCTATCCCTAACCCTAGCAGTAAACTTTAACCCTAAACCTAAGACCAACCCGTAACCCTCATCCTATCCTTTTACCCTAAAACTAACCCCTAAACCTAACCCCTATGCCTCACCCTAACTCTAACCCCTATCCTAATTCTAACCATACCCCTTCATAAAACACTAACTCCTAACCGCTAACCCTAACACTAACCAAAAACCCTAATCACTAATCCCTAACCCTAACGCTTAACCTTTACCCTAACGGTTAACCCTCACCCTAAATCATAACACTGACCCTAACCTTCTCCTTTAACTCTAAGCCTAACCCTTAACCCTACAGTAAGGAAGACCCTTAATGCTAATGGGATCCCTTATCCCTAACCCTAACACTACAGCTAAAAATAACCCTAACCTTGGATCCTTAAACCTAACCCCTAACACTTACTTTAACCCCAAACCCTAACCCTAATCCTCAGCATTAAACCTAACCCTATCTCTTAACCCTAACGCTAGCCCTTACCCTAACGCCTAGATCTAACCCTAAATCTAACCTACCGCCTAATCCTAACCTTAACCCTAATGCTAACTCTAACCCTGAACCCTAAACCTACCCGTAACCCTTAACACTAACCCTATCCGTGAACCTTAACCCTGACCCTAACCATTACCCGCACCCAAGCATTTAACCCTGACCCTAACCCTAATCCTTAATGCTAACCCTAACACTAAACCCTAACCCTAAGCCCAACACTTAACCCTAATCCTATCCCTTAACCCTAACCCTAACCCTAACCCTAATGCTAACCCCTAAACGTAACCCTAACCGTGACCAGTAAACCTAACCCTAACCTCTAACACAAACCATAGCACATAACTCTAACCCTAAAACTAACCCTAAACCTAACCCTAAACCCTAACCCTTAACCTTAACCCTAAGCGTTAACTCTCACGCTAACATTTAATCCTAACCCTAATCCTAATCTTCAACCCTAAACCTAACACTTAACCCTAACCCTGTACCAAACCCTAACACCTCATCTTAACCCTAACCGTAAACCTCAACCCTAAACCAAAGTGTAACCGTTAAACCTAAGTGTAACCTTTAACCCTAACCCTAATCCCTAACCCTAAGCCGTCACCCTAACACTAAACTTCATCCTTAACCCTAACCATAATCCTAACCCTAAATCTAATTCTCAGACTTCTTGCTTTCTTAGAGTTTAGAAAGCCTGCAATCCTCTCATGCCATGAGTGAAAGGAGGCTCTACCACTGTGTCCTGCATGAAACCCACGGGCCCATACCCAGAGTATGATAAAGTGGGTTCCCGGGTACAATCCCAGCCCCCTAAACTCCCCCCGCCCGCCTAATGCAGACAGGGCCCGTGCGCTAAGCATAAACAATACCTTAAACAGATAACCCTAACCCTGAACATAACACCCAACCCTGTTCCTATTTCTCCCCTTAACACGTAAACCTCACCGTGCGCCTAACTTTAACCTCTTATCCTAACGTTAATGCATAACCCATTTCCTGAGAACAACCCCTATCCCATAATTCTTTTTTTTTTTTTTTTTTTTTTTTTCTGTCATATGATTTTATATTTTTTTTTTTTGTAACATTTTTTTTTTTTAATTTAATTTTACAGAATCAAAGAGTCTAACAGTATATCTTGTTAGATACAGTATGTCCTCATAATGTATACATTATTTCTTGTACAATGATATGAAATAATATGGGAAATATTCATGATAAATTATTAAGTGAACAGTGCAAGTTAAAAACAATAGTTTCATATTTTTTCCCCACCCCCCCTTTCCCGAGTCAGCACCTTCAAGTGTTACCACTCCCCAAACGGTGCGCAATGCACTCATTGTGTAGGCATACCCCCATCCCCTCCCCCACCCCCCACCTCAGTCTGATGTCCAATTGGTGTCGTTTCCAGATTTGTATTTAGGTGATTTTCAAGGAAACCAATTTTCTGGTGAGTACATGTGATGCTTGTTTTTCCATTCTTGGGATACTTCACTTAATATAATGGGTTCCAACTCTCTCCAGGAGAACCATAGAGATGTTGTATCTTCATCATTCCTTATAGCTGAGTAGTATTCCATGGTATACATATACCACAGTTTACTAATCCAATCATGTATTGATGGGCATTTGGGTTGTTTCCACATCTTTGCTATTGTGAATTGTGCTGCTATAAACATTTGGGTACACGTGCCTTTGTTACAGAATGACCTTTTTTCCTTTGGGTATATGCCCAGTAATGGGATTGCTGGGTCAAATGGCAGGTCTACTTGAATCTGTTTAAGATACCTCCATAATGCTTTCCACAGAGGTTGCACTAGTTTGCAGTCCCACCAGCAGTGTATGAGTGTTCCTGTCTCTCCACACCCACGCCAACATGTGTTGTTTTGGGTTTTTTTGATAAAGGCCATTCTCACTGGGGTTAAGTGATATCTCATTGTGGTTTTGATTTGCATTTCCCTGATGATTAGAGATGTTGAACACTTTTTCATATGTTTGTTAGCCATTTTTATATCTTCTTTTGAAAAATTTCTATTCATGTCCTTTGCCCACTTTTTGATAGGGTTGCTTGATTTTTTCTTGCTGATTTTCCTGAGTTCTAAATAGATTCTTGTTATCAGTCCTTTATCTGATGTGTAGTATGCAAAAATTTTTTCCCATTCTGTAGGTGGTCTGTTTATTCTCTGGACTGTTTCTTTGGCTGTGCAAAAGCTTTTTAATTTAATCATGTCCCATTCATTTATTTTTGTTGCTGCTGTGATTGCCTTGGGGGTCTTCTTCATAAATTCTTTGCCTATCTATCCCATAATTCTAACCCTATCTCCTAGTCATCACTGTGACACCTAATCCCTAACTCTAATTCTAAATCGCTAACCCTAACCGTAACCCTACCTACAACCTTAACACTGACAGTAACCCTTACTTTTAACCCCAACGCTATGCCTAACAAAAACCCTAAGCCTTGACCCTAACCCTTCACCCTAACCCCTAAGCCTTACCCTAACCCTTAACCCTAATCCTAATCCTAACCATTAAACCTAACCCTAGCTCTTAAAGCTAACCCTAAACCTTACCCTCACGACTAGACCTAACCCTGACACTAACCTAACACCTAACCCTAACCACAACCCCTAAAGCTAACCCTGAGCCCTATCCCTAACCCTAGCAGTAAACTTTAACCCTAAACCTAAGCCCAACCCGTAACCCTAATCCTATCCTTTTACCCTAAAACTAACCCCTAAACCTAACCCCTATACCTCACCCTAACTCTAACCCCAATCCTAATTCTAACCATACCCCTTCATAAAACACTAACTCCTAACCGCTAACCCTAACACTAACCAAAAACCCTAATCACTAATCCCTAACCCTAACGCTTAACCTGTACCCTAACCGTTAACCCTCACCCTAAATCTTAACACTGACCCTAACCTTAACCTTTAACTCTAAGCCTAACGCTTAACCCTACAGTAAGGAAGACCCTTAATGCTAATGGCATCCCTTATCCCTAACCCTAACACTACAGCTAAAAATAACCCTAACCTTGGATCCTTAAACCTAACCCCTAACACTTACTTTAACCCCAAACCCTAACCCTAATCCTAAGCATTAAACCTAACCCTATCTCTTAACCCTAACGCTAGCCCCTACCCTAACGCCTAGATCTAACCCTAAATCTAACCTACCGCCTATCCTAACCTTAAGCCCTAATGCTAACACTAACCCTGAACCCTAAACCTACCCGTAACCCTTAACACTAACCCAATCCGTGAACCTTAACATTGACCCTAACGATTACCCGCACCCAAGCATTTAACTCTGACCCAACCGATAATCCTTAATGATAACACTAACACTAAACCCTAACCCTAAGCCGAACACTTAACCCTAATCCTATCCCTTAACCCTAACCGTAATCCTAACCCTAATGCTACCCCCTAAACGTAACCCTAACCGTGACCAGTAAACCTAACCCTAACCTCTAACACAAATCATAGCACATAACTCTAACCCTAAAACTAACCCTACCCTAACCCCTAAATCTTAACCTTAACCCTAAGCGTTAACTCTCACGCTAACCTTTAATCCTAACCCTAATCCTAATCTTCAACCATAAACCTAACACTTAACCCTAACCCTGTACCAAACCCTAACCCCTCATCTTAACCCTAACCGTAAACCTCAACCCTAAACCAAAGTGTAACCGTTAAACCTAAGAGTAACCTTTAACCCTAACCCTAATTCCTAACCCTAAGCCCTCACCCTAACACTAAACTTCATCCTTAACCTTAACCAGAATCCTAACCCTAAGTCTAATTCTCAGACTTCTTGCTTTCTTAGAGTTTAGAAAGCCTGCAATCCTCCCATGCCATGCGTGAAAGGAGGCTCTACCACTGTGTCCTGCATGAAACCCACGGGCCCATACCCAGAGTATGATAGAGTGGGTTCCCGGGAACAATCCCAGCCCCCTAAACTCCTCCCGCCCGCCTAATGCAGACAGGGCCCGTGCGCTAAGCATAAACAATACCTTTAACAGATAACCCTAACCCTGAACATAACACCCAACCCTGTTCCTATTTCTCCCCTTAACACGTAAACCTCACCGTGCGCCTAACTTTAACCTCTTATCCTAACGTTAATGCATAACCCATTTCCTGAGAACAACCCCTATCCCATAATTCTAAACCTATCTCCTAGTCATCACTGTGACATCTAATCCCTAACCCTAATTCTAAACCGCTAACCCTAACCGTAATCCTATCTTCAACCCTAACACTGACAGTAACCCTTACTTCTAACCCCAACGCTATGCCTAACAAATACCCTAACCCTTGACCCTAACCCTTCACCCTAACCCCTAAGCCTTACCCTAACCATTAACCCTAATCCTAATCCTAACCATTAAATCTAACCCTAGCTCTTAAAGCTAACCCTAAACCTTACGCTCACGACTAGACCTAACCCTGACACTAACCTAACACCTAACACTAACCAGAACCCCTAAAGCTAACCCTGAACCCTATCCCTAACCCCAGCAGTAAACTTTAACCCTAAACCTAAGACCAACCCGTAACCCTAATCCTATCCTTTTACCCTAAAACTAACCCCTAAACCTATCCCCTATATCTCACCCTAACTCTAACCCCAATCCTAATTCTAACCATACCCCTTCATAAAACACTAACCCCTAACCGCTAACCCTAACACTAACCAAAAACCCTAATCACTAATCCCTAACCCTAACGCTTAACCTTTACCCTAACCGTTAACCCTCACCCTAAATCTTAACACTGACCCTAACCTTAACCTTTAACTCTAAGCCTAACCCTTAACCCTACAGTAAGGAAACCCTTAATGCTAATGGGATCCCTTATCCCTAACCCCAACACTACAGCTAAAAATAACCCTAACCTTTGATCCTTAAACCTGACCCCTAACACTTACTTTAACCCCAAACCCTAACCCTAATCCTAAGCATTAAACCTAAACCTATCTCTTAGCCGTAATGCTAGCCCTTACCCTAACGCCTAGATCTAACCCTAAATCTAACCTACCGCCTAATCCTAACCTTAAGCACTAATGGTAACACTAACCCGGAACCCTAAACCTACCCGTAACCCTTAACACTCACCCTATCCGTGAACCTTAACCCTGACCCTAACCATTACCCGCACCCAAGCATTTAACACTGACCCTAACCCTAATCCTTAATGCTAACCCTAACACTAAAACCTAACCGTAAGCCCAACACTTATCCCTAATCCTATTCGTTAACCTGAACCCTAACCCTAATGCTACCCCCTAAACGTAACCCTAACCGTGACCAGTAAACCTAACCCTAACCTCTAACACAAACCATAGCACATAACTCTAACCCTAAAACTAACACTAACCCTACCCTAACCCTAAACCCTAACTCTTAACCTTAACCCTAAGCGTTAACTCTCACGCTAACCTTTAATCCTAACCCTAATCCTAATCTTGAACCCTAAACCTAACACTTAACCCTAATCCTGTACCAAACCCTAAACCCTCATCTTAACCCTAACCATAAACCTCAACCCTAAGCCAAAGGGTAACCGTTAAACCTAAGAGTAACCTTTAACCCTAACTCTAATCCCTAACCCTAAGCCCTCACCCTAACACTAAACTTCATCCTTAACCATAACCAGAATCCTAACCCTAAATCTAATTCTCAGACTTCTTGCTTTCTTAGAGTTTAGAAAGCCTGCAATCCTCCCATGCCATGCGTGAAAGGAGGCTCTACCACTGGGTCCTGCATGAAACCCACGGGCCCATACCCAGAGTATGATAGAGTGGGTTCCCGGGTACAATCCCAGCCCCCTAAACTCCCCCCGCCCGCCTAATGCAGACAGGGCCCGTGCCATAAGCATAAACAATACCTTTAACAGATAACCCTAACCCTGAACATAACACCCAACCCTGTTCCTATTTCTCCCCTTAACACGTAAACCTCACCGTGCGCCTAACTTTAACCTCTTATCCTAACGTTAATGCATAACCCATTTCCTGAGAACAACCCCTATCCCATAATTCTAACCCTACCTCCTAGTCATCACTGTGACACCTAATCCCTAACCCTAATTCTAAACCGCTAACCCTAACCGTAACCCTACCTTCAACCCTAACACTGACAGTAACCCTTACTTCTAACCCCAACGCTATGCCTAACAAAAACCCTAACCCTTGACCCTAACCCTTCACCCTAACCCCTAAGCCTTACCCTAACCCTTAACCCTAATCCTAATCCTAACCATTAAACCTAACCCTAGCTCTTAAAGCTAACCCTAAACCTTACCCTCACGACTAGACCTAACCCTGACACTAACCTAACACCTAACCCTAACCAGAACACCTAAAGCTAACCCTGAACCCTATCGCTAACCCTAGGAGTAAATTTTAACCCTAAACCTAAGCCCAACCCGTAACCATAATCCTATCCTTTTACCCTAAAACTAACCCCTAAACCTAACCCCTATACCTCACCCTAACTCTAACCCCAATCCTAATTCTAACCATACCCCTTCATAAAACACTAACTCCTAACCACTAACCCTAACACTAACCAAAAACCCTAATCACTAATCCGTAACCCTAACGCTTAACCTTTACCCTAACCGTTAACCCTCACCCTAAATCTTAACACTGACCCTAACCTTAAACTTTAACTCTAAGCCTAACCGTTAACCCTACAGTAAGGAAGACCCTTAATGCTAATGGGATCCCTTATCCCTAACCCTAACACTACAGCTAGAAATAACCCTAACCTTGGATCCTTAAACCTAACCCCTAACACTTACTTTAACCCCAAACCCTAACCCGAATCCTAAGCATTAAACCTAACCCTATCTCTTAACCCTAACGCTAGCCCTTACCCTAACGCCTAGATCTAACCCTAAATCTAACCTACCGCCTAATCCTAACCTTAAGCCCTAATGCTAACACTAACCCTGAACCCTAAACCTACCCGTAACCCTTAACACTAACCCTATCCGTGAACCTTAACCCTGACCCTAACCATTACCCGCACCCAAGCATTTAACCCTGACCCTAACCCTAATCCTTAATGCTAACCCTAACACTAAATCCTAACCGTAAGCCCAACACTTATCTCTAATCCTATCCCTTAACCCTAACCCTAACCCTAATGCTACCCCTAAACGTAACCATAACCGTGACCAGTAAACCTAACCCTAACCTCTAACACAAACCATAGCACATAAGTCTAACCCTAAAACTAACCCTAACCCTAACCCTAACCCTAAACCCTAACTCTTGTCCTTAACCCTAAGCGTTAACTCTCACGCTAACCTTTAATCCTAAGCCTAATCCTAATCTTCAACCCTAAACCTAACACTTAACCCTAACCCTGTACCAAACCCTAACCCCTCATCTTAACCCTAACCGTAAACCTCAACCCTAAACCAAAGTGTAACCGTTAAACCTAAGAGTAACCTTTAAACCTAACCCTATTCCCTAACCCTAAGCTCTCACCCTAACACTAAACTTCATCCTTCACCATAACCAGAATCCTAACCCTAAATCTAATTCTCAGACTTCTTGCTTTCTTAGAGTTTAGAAAGCCTGCAATCCTCCCATGCCATGCGTGAAAGGAGGCTCTACCACTGTGTCCTGCATGAAACCGACGGGCCCATACCCAGAATATGATAGAGTGGGTTCCCGGGTACAATCCCAGCTCCCTGAACTCCCCCCACCCGCCTAATGCAGACAGGGCCCGTGCGCTAAGCATAAACAATACCTTTAACAGATAACCCTAACCCTGAACATAACACCCAACCCTGTTCCTATTTCTCCCCTTAACACGTAAACCTCACCGTGCGCCTAACTTTAACCTCTTATCCTAACGTTAATGCATAACCCATTTCCTGAGAACAATCCCTATCCCATAATTCTAACCCTATCTCCTAGTCATCACTGTGACACCTAATCCCTAACCCTAATTCTAAACGCTAACCCTAACCGTAACCCTACCTACAACCCTAACACTGACAGTAACCCTTACTTCTAACCCCAACGCTATGCCTAACAAAAACCCTAACCCTTGACCCTAACCCTTCACCCTAACCCCTAAGCCTTACCCTAACCCTTAACCCTAATCCTAATCCTAACCATTAAACCTAGCCCTAGCTCTTAAAGCTAACCCTAAACCTTACCCTCACGATTAGACCTAACCCTGACACTAACCTAACACCTAACCCTAACCAGAACCCCTAAAGCTAACCCTGAACCCTATCCCTAACCCTAGCAGTAAACTTTAACCCCAAACCAAAGCCCAACCCGTAACCCTAATCCTATCCTTTTACCCTAAAACCAACCCCTAAACCTAACCCCTATACCTCACCCTAACTCTAACCCCAATCCTAATTCTAACCATACCCCTTCATAAAACACTAACTCCTAACCGCTAACCCTAACACTAACCAAAAACCCTAATCACTAATCCCTAACCCTAACGCTTAACCTTTACCCTAACCGTTAACCCTTACCCTAAATCTTAACACTGACCCTAACCTTAACCTTTAACTCTAAGCCTAACCCTTAACCCTACAGTAAGGAAGACCCTTAATGCTAATGGGATCCCTTATCCCTAACCCTAACACTACAGCTAAAAATAACCCTAACCTTGGATCCTTAAACCTAACCCCTAACACTTACTTTAACCCCGAACCCTAACCCTAATCCTAAGCATTAAACCTAACCCTATCTCTTAACCCTAACGCTAGCCCTTACCCTAACGCCTAGATCTAACCCTAAATCTAACCTACCGCCTAATCTTAACCTTAAGCCCTAATCCTAACTCTAACCCTGAACCCTAAACCTACCCGTAACCCTTAACACTAACCCTATCCGTGAACCTTAACCCTGACCCTAAACATTACCCGCACCCAAACATTTAACCCTGACCCTAACCCTAATCCTTAATGCTAACCCTAACACTAAACCCTAACCCTAAGCCGAACACTTATCCCTAATCCTATCCCTTAACCCTAACCCAAACCCTAATGCTACCCCTTAAACGTAACCATAACCGTGACCAGTAAACCTAACCCTAACCTCTAACACAAACCATAGCACATAACTCTAACCCTAAAACTAACCCTAACCCTAACCCTAACCCTAAACCCTAACTCTTGTCCTTAACCCTAAGCGTTAACTCTCACGCTAACCTTTAATCCTAAGCCTAATCCTAATCTTCAACCCTAAACCTAACACTTAACCCTAACCCTGTAGCAAACCCTAACCCCTCATCTTAACACTAACCGTAAACCTCAACCCTAAACCAAAGTGTAACCGTTAAACCTAAGAGTAACCTTTAAACCTAACCCTATTCCCTAACCCTAAGCCCTCACCCTAACACTAAACTTCATCCTTCATCATAACCAGAATCCTAACCCTAAATCTAATTCTCAGACTTCTTGCTTTCTTAGAGTTTAGAAAGCCTGCAATCCTCCCATGCCATGCGTGAAAGGAGGCTCTACCATTGTGTTCTGCATGAAACCCACGGGCCCATACCGAGAGTATGATAGAGTGGGTTCCCGGGTACAATCCCAGCCCCCTGAACTCCCCCCACCCGACTAATGCAGACAGGGCCCGTGCCATAAGCATAAACAATACCTTTAACAGATAACCCTAACCCTGAACATAACACCCAACCCTGTTCCTATTTCTCCCCTTAACACGTAAACCTCACCGTGCGCCTAACTTTAACCTCTTATCCTAACGTTAATGCATAACCCATTTCCTGAGAACAACCCCTATCCCATAATTCTAACCCTATCTCCTAGTCATCACTGTGACACCTAATCCTTAACCCTAATTCTAAACCGCTAACCCTAACGGTAACCCTACCTACAACCCTAACACTGACAGTAACCCTTACTTCTAACCTCAACGCTATGCCTAACAAAAACCCTAAGCCTTGACCCTAACCCTTCACCCTAACCCCTAAGCCTTACCCTAACCCTTAACCCTAATCCTAATCCTAACCATTAAACCTAACCCTAGCTCTTACAGCTAACCCTAAACCTTACCCTCATGACTAGACCTAACCCTGACACTAACCTAACACCTAACCCTAACCAGAACCCCTAAAGCTAAACCTGAAACCTATCCCTAACCCTAGCAGTAAACTTTAACCCTAAACCTAAGCCCAACCCGTAACCCTAATCCTATCCTTTTACCCTAAAACTAAGCCCTAAACCTAACCCCTATACCTCACCCTAACTCTAACCCCAATCCTAATTCTAACCATACCCCTTCATAAAACACTAACTCCTAACCGCTAACCCTAACACTAACCAAAAACCCTAATCACTAATCCCTAACCCTAACGCTTAACCTTTACCCTAACCGTTAACCCTCACCCTAAATCTTAACACTGACCCTAACCTTAACCTTTAACTCTAAGCCTAACCCTTAACCCTACAGTAAGGAAGACCCTTAATGCTAATGGGATCCCTTATCCCTAACCCTAACACTACAGCTAAAAATAACCCTAACCTTGGATCCTTAAACCTAACCCCTAACACTTACTTTAACCCCGAACCCTAACCCTAATCCTAAGCATTAAACCTAACCCTATCTCTTAACCCTAACGCTAGCCTTTACCCTAACGCCTAGATCTAACCCCAAATCTAACCTACCGCCTAATCTTAACCTTAAGCCCTAATGCTAACTCTAACCCTGAACCCTAAACCTACCCGTAACCCTTAACACTAACCCTATCCGTGAACCTTAACCCTGACCCTAACCATTACCCGCACCCAAACATTTAACCCTGACCCTAACCCTAATCCTTAATGCTAACCCTAACACTAAACTCTAACCCTAAGCCGAACACTTATCCCTAATCCTATCCCTTAAACCTAACCCAAACCCTAATGCTACCCCCTAAAAGTAACCCTAACCGTGACCAGTAAACCTAACACTAACCTCTAACACAAACCATAGCACATAAGTCTAACCCTAAAACTAACCCTAACCCTAACCCTAACCCTAAAGCCTAACTCTTAACCTTAACCCTAAGCGTTAACTCTCACGCTAACCTTTAATCCTAACCCTAATCCTAATCTTCAACCCTAAACCTAACACTTAACCCTAACCCTGAACCAAACCCTAACCCCTCATCTTAACCCTAACCGTAAACCTCAACCCTAAACCAAAGTGTAACCGTTAAACCTAAGAGTAACCTTTAACCCTAACCCTAATCCCTAACCCTAAGCACTCACCCTAACACTAAACATCATCCTTAACCCTAACCATAAGCCTAACCCTAAATCTAATTCTCAGACTTCTTGCTTTCTTAGAGTTTAGAAAGCCTGCAATCCTCCCAGGCCAGGCGTGAAAGGAGGCTCTACCACTGTGTCCTGCATGAAACCCACGGGCCCATACCCAGAGTATAATAGAGTGGGTTCCCAGGTACAATCCCAGCCCCCTAAACTCCCCCCGCCCGCCTAATGCAGACAGGTCCCGTGCGCTAAGCATAAACAATACCTTTAACAGATAACCCTAACCCTGAACATAACACCCAACCCTGTTCCTATTTCTCCCCTTAACACGTAAACCTCACCGTGCGCCTAACTTTAACCTCTTATCCTAACGTTAATGCCTAACCCATTTCCTGAGAACAACCCCATTCCATAATTCTAACCCTATCTCCTAGTCATCACTGTGACACCTAATCCCTAACCCTAATTCTAAACCGCTAACCCTAACCGTAACCCTACCTACAACCCTAACACTGACAGTAACCCTTACTTCTAACTCCAACGCTATGCCTAACAAAAACCCTAACCCTTGACCCTAACCCTTCACCCTAACCCCTAAGCCTTACCCTAACCCTTAACCCTAATCCTAATCCTAACCATTAAACCTAACCCTAGCTCTTAAAGCTAACCTTAAACCTTACCCTCACGACTAGACCTAACCCTGACACTAACCTAACACCTAACCCTAACCAGAACCCCTAAAGCTAACCCTGAACCCTATCCCTAACCCTAGCAGTAAACTTTAACCTTAACCTAAGCCCAACCCGTAACCCTAATCCTATCCTTTTACCCTAAAACTGACACCTAAACCTAACCCCTATACCTCACCCTAACTCTAACCCCGATCCTAATTCTAACCATACCCCTTCATAAAGCACTAACTCCTAACCGCTAACCCTAACACTAACCAAAAACCCTAATCACTAATCCCTAACCCTAACGCTTAACCTTTACCCTAACCGTTAACCCTCACCCTAAATCTTAACACTGACCCTAACCTTAACCTTTAACTCTAAGCCTAACCCTTAACCCTACAGTAAGGAAGACCCTTAATGCTAATGGGATCCCTTATCCCTAACCCTAACACTACAGCTAAAATTAACCCTAACCTTGGATCCTTAAACCTAACCCCTAACACTTACTTTAACCCCGAACCCTAACCCTAATCCTAAGCATTAAACCTAACCCTATCTCTTAACCCTAACGCTAGCCTTTACCCTAACGCCTAGATCTAACCCCAAATCTAACCTACCGCCTAATCTTAACCTTAAGCCCTAATGCTAACTCTAACCCTGAACCCTAAACCTACCCGTAACGCTTAACACTAACCCTATCCGTGAACCTTAACCCTGACCCTAACCATTACCCGCACCCAAACATTTAACCCTGACCCTAACCCTAATCCTTAATGCTAACCCTAACACTAAACTCTAACCCTAAGCCGAACACTTATCCCTAATCCTATCCCTTAAACCTAACCCAAACCCTAATGCTACCCCCTAAAAGTAACCCTAACCGTGACCAGTAAACCTAACACTAACCTCTAACACAAACCATAGCACATAAGTCTAACCCTAAAACTAACCCTAACCCTAACCCTAACCCTAAACCCTAACTCTTAACCTTAACCCTAAGCGTTAACTCTCACGCTAACCTTTAATCCTAACCCTATTCCTAATCTTCAACCCTAAACCTAACACTTAACCCTAACCCTGAACCAAACCCTAACCCCTCATCTTAACCCTAACCGTAAACCTCAACCCTAAACCAAAGTGTAACCGTTAAACCTAAGAGTAACCTTTAACCCTAACCCTAATCCCTAACCCTAAGCCCTCACCCTAACACTAAACATCATCCTTAACCCTAACCATAAGCCTAACCCTAAATCTAATTCTCAGACTTCTTGCTTTCTTAGAGTTTAGAAAGCCTGCAATCCTCCCATGCCAGGCGTGAAAGGAGGCTCTACCACTGTGTCCTGCATGAAACCCACGGGCCCATACCCAGAGTATGATAGAGTGGGTTCCCAGGTACAATCCCAGCCCCCTAAACTCCCCCCGCCCGCCTAATGCAGACAGGTCCCGTGCGCTAAGCATAAACAATACCTTTAACAGATAACCCTAACCCTGAACATAACACCCAACCCTGTTCCTATTTCTCCCCTTAACACGTAAACCTCACCGTGCGCCTAACTTTAACCTCTTATCCTAACGTTAATGCCTAACCCATTTCCTGAGAACAACCCCATCCCATAATTCTAACCCTATCTCCTACTCATCACTGTGACACCTAATCCCTAACCCTAATTCTAAACCGCTAACCCTAACCGTAACCCTACCTTCAACCCTAACACTGACAGTAACCCTTACTTCTAACTCCAACGCTATGCCTAACAAAAACCCTAACCCTTGACCCTAACCCTTCACCCTAACCCCTAAGCCTTACCCTAACCCTTAACCCTAATCCTAATCCTAACCATTAAACCTAACCCTAGCTCTTAAAGCTAACCCTAAACCTTACCCTCACGACTAGACCTAACCCTGACACTAACCTAACACCTAACCCTAACCAGAACCCCTAAAGCTAACCCTGAACCCTATCCCGAACCCTAGCAGTAAACTTTAACCTTAACCTAAGCCCAACCCGTAACCCTAATCCTATCCTTTTACCCTAAAACTAACACCTAAACCTAACCCCTATACCTCACCCTAACTCTAACCCCGATCCTAATTCTAACCATACCCCTTCATAAAGCACTAACTCCTAACCGCTAACCCTAACACTAACCAAAAACCCTAATCACTAATCCCTAACCCTAACGCTTAACCTTTACCCTAACCGTTAACCCTCACCCTAAATCTAAACACTGACCCTAACCTTAACCTTAAACTCTAAGCCTAACCCTTAACCCTACAGTAAGGAAGACCCTTAATGTTAATGGGATCCCTTATCCCTAACCCCAACACTACAGTAAAAATAACCCTAACCTTGGATCCTTAAACCTAACCCCTAAGACTTACTTTAACCCCAAACCCTAACCCTAATCCTAAGCATTAAATATAACCCTATCTCTTAAACCTAACGATAACCCTTACCCTAACGCCTAGATCTAACCCTAAATCTTACCTACCGTCTAATCCTAACCTTAAACCCTAATGCTAACACTAACCCTGAACCCTAAACCTACCCGTAACCCTTAACACTAACCCTATCCGTGAACCTTATCCCTGACCCTAACCATTACCCGCACCCAAGCATTTAACCCTGACCCTAACCCTAATCCTTAATGCTAAGCCTAACACTAAACCCTAACCCTAAGCCCAACACTTAACCGTAATCCTATCCCTTAACCCTAACCCTGATGCTACCCCCTAAACGTAACCCTAACCGTGACCAGTAAACCTAACCCTAACCTCTAACACAAACCATAGCACATAACTCTAACCCTAAAACTAACCCTAAACCTAACCCTAAACCCTAACTCTTAACCTTAACCCTAAGCGTTAACTCTCACGCTAACCTTTAATCCTAACCCTAATCCTAATCTTGAACCCTAAACCTAACACTTAACCCTAACCCTGTACCAAACCCTAACCCTAACCCTAAACGAAAGTGTAACCATTAAACCTAAGAGTAACCTTTAACCCTAACCCTAATCCCTAACCCTAAGCCCTCACCCTAACACTCAACTTCATCCTTAACCCTAACCAGAATCCTAACCCTAAATCTAATTCTCAGACTTCTTGCTTTCTTAGTTTAGAAAGCCTGCAATCCTCCCATGCCATGCGTGAAAGGAGGCTCTACCACTGCGTCCTGCATGAATCCCACGGGCCCATACCCAGAGTATGATACAGTGGGTTCCCGGGTACAATCCCAGCCCCCTAAACACCCCCCGCCCACCTAATGCAGACAAGGCCCGTGCGCTAAGCATAAACAATACCTTTAACAGATAACCCTAACCCTGAACATAACACCCAACCCTGTTCCTATTTCTCCCCTTAACACGTAAACCTCACCGTGCGCCTAACTTTAACCACTTATCCTAACGTTAATGCATAACCCATTTCCTGAGAACAACCCCTATCCCATAATTCTAACCCTATCTCCTAGTCATAACTGTGACACCTAATCCCTAACCCTAATTCTAAACCGCTAACCCTAACCGTAACCCTACCTACAACCCTAACACTGACAGTAACCCTTACTTCTAACCCCAACGCTATGCCTAACAAAAACTCTAACCCTTGACCCTAACCCTTCACCCTAACCTCTAAGCCTTACCTTAACCCTTAACCCAAATCCTAATCCTAACCATTAAACCTAACCCTAGCTCTTAAAGCTAACCCTAAACCTTACCCTCACGACTAGACCTAACCCTGACACTAACCTAACACCTAACCCTAACCAGAACCCCTAAAGCTAACCCTGAACCGTATCCCTAACCCTAGCAGTAAACTTTAACCCTAAACCTAAGCCCAACCCATAACCCTAATCCTCTCCTTTTACCCCAAAACTGACCCCTAAACCTAACCCCTATACCTCACCCTAACTCTAACCCCAATACTAATTCTAACCATACCCCTTCATAAAACACTAACTCCTAACCGCTAACCCTAACACTAACCAAAAACCCTAATCACTAATCCCTAACCCTAATGCTTAACCTTTACCCTAACCGTTAACCCTCACCCTAAATCTTAACACTGACCCTAACCTTAATCTTTATCTCTAAGCCTAACCCTTAACCCTACAGTAAGGAAGACCCTTAATGCTAATGGGATCCCTTATACCTAACCCTAACACTACAGCTAAAAATAACCCTAACCTTTGATCCTTAAACCTTACCCCTAACACTTACTTTAACCCCAAACCCTAACCGTAATCCTAAGCATTAAACCTAACCCTATCTCTTAACCCTAACGCTAGCCCTTACCCTAATGCCTAGATCTAACCCTAAATCTAACCTACCGCCTAATCCTAACCTTAAGCCCTAATGCTAACTCTAACCCTGAACCCTAAACCTACCCGTAACCCTTAACACTAACCCTATCCGTGAACCTTAACCCTGACCCTAACCATTACCCGCACCCAAGCATTTAACCCTGACCCTAACCCTAATCCTTAATGCTAACCCTAACACGAAACCCTAACCCTAAGCCCAACACTTATCCCTAATCCTATCCCTTTACCCTAACCCTACCCTAATGTACCCCCTAAACGTAACCCTAACCGTGACCAGTAAACCTAAACCTAACCTCCAACACAAACCATAGCACATAACTCTAACCCTAAAACTAACCCTAACCCTAACCCTAACCCTAAACCCTAACTCTTAACCTTAACCCTAAGCGTTAACTCTCACGCTAACCTTTAATCCTAACCCTAATCCTAATCTTCAACCCTAAACCTAACACTTAACCCTAACCCTGTACCAAACCCTAACCCCTCATCTTAACCCTAAACCAAAGTGTAACCGTTAAACCTAAGAGTAACCTCTAACCCTAACCCTAATCCCTAACCCTAAGCCCTCACCCTAACACTAAACTTCATCCTTAACCCTAACCATAATCCTAACCCTAAATCTAATTCTCAGACTTCTTGCTTTCTTAGAGTTTAGAAAGCCTGCAATCCTCCCATGCCATGCGTGAAAGGAGGCTCTACCACTGTGTCCTGCATGAAACCCACGGGCCCATACCCAGAGTATGATAGGATAGGTTCCCGGGTACAATCCCAGCCCCTAAACTCCCCCCGCCCACCTAATGCAGACAGGGCCCGTGCGCTAAGCATAAACAATACCTTTAACAGATAACCCTAACCCTGAACATAACACCCAACCCTGTTCCTATTTCTCCCCTTAACACGTAAACCTCACCGTGCGCCTAACTTTAACCTCTTATCCTAACGTTAATGCATAACCCATTTCCTGAGAACAACCCCTATCCCATAATTCTAACCCTATCTCCTAGTCATCACTGTGACACCTAATCCTTAACCCTAATTCTAAACCGCTAACCCTAACCGTAACCCTACCTACAACCCTAACACTGACAGTAACCCTTACTTCTAACCCCAACGCTATGCCTAACAAAAACCCTAACCCTTGACCCTAACCCTTCACTCTAACCCCTAAGCCTTACCCTAACCCTTAACCCTAATCCTAATCCTAACCATTAAACCTAACCCTAGCTCTTAAAGCTAACCCTAAACCTTACCCTAACTACTAGACCTAACCCTGACACTAACCTAACACCTAACCCTAACCAGAACCCCTAAAGCTAACCCTGAACCCTATCCCTAACCCTAGCAGTAAACTTTAACCCTAAACCTAAGCCCAACCCGTAACCCTAATCCTATCCTTTTACCCTAAAACTGACCCCTAAACCTAAACCCTATACCTCACCCTAACTCTAACCCCAATCCTAATTCTAACCATACCCCTTCATAAAACACTAACTCCTAACCGCTAACCCTAACACTAACCAAAAACCCTAATCACTAATCCCTAACCCTAATGCTTAACCTTTACCCTAACCGTTAACCCTCACCCTAAATCTTAACACTGACCCTAACCTTAATCTTTAACTCTAAGCCTAACCCTTAACCCTACAGTAAGGAAGACCCTTAACACTAATGGGATCCCTTATCCCTAACACTAACATTACAGCTAAAAATAACCCTAACCTTGGATCCTTAAACATAACCCCTAACACTTACTTTAACCCCAAACCCTAACCCTAATCCTAAGCATTAAACCTAACCCTATCTCTTAACCCTAACGCTAGCCCTTACCCTAACGCCTAGATCTAACCCTAAATCTAACCTACCGCCTAATCCTAACCTTAAGCCCTAATGCTAACACTAACCCTGAACCCTAAACCTACCCGTAACCCTTAATACTAACCCTATCCGTGAACCTTAACCGTGACCCTAACCATTACCCGCACCCAAGCATTTAACCCTGACCCTAACACTAATCCTTAATGCTAACCCTAACACTAATCCCTAACCCTAAGCGCAACACTTAACCCTAATCCTATCCCTTAACCCTAACCCTAACCCTAATGCTACCCCCTAAACGTAACCCTAACCGTGACCAGTAAACCTAACCCTAACCTCTAACACAAACCATAGCACATAACTCTAACCCTAAAACTAACCCTAACCCTAACCCTAAACCCTAACTCTTAACCTTAACCCTAAGCATTAACTCTCACGCTAACCTTTAATCCTAACCCTAATCCTAATCTTCAACCCTAAACCTAACACTTAACCCTAACCCTGTACCAAACCCTAACCCCTCATCTTAACCCTAACTGTAAACCTCAACCCTAAACCAAAGTGTAACCGTTAAACCTCAGAGTAACCTTTAACCCTAACCCTAATCCCTAACCCTAAGCCCTCACCCTAAAACTAAACTTCATCCTTAACCCTAACCATAATCCTAACCCTAAATCTAATTCTCAGACTTCTTGCTTTCTTAGAGTTTAGAAAGCCTGCAATCCTCCCATGCCATGCGTGAAAGGAGGCTCTACCACTGTGTGCTGCATGAAACCCACGGGCACATACCCAGAGTATGATAGAGTGGGTTACCGGGTACAATCCCAGCCCCCTAAACTCCCCCCACCCGCCTAATGCAGACAGGGCCCGTAGGCTAAGCATAAACAATACCTTTAACAGATAACCCTAACCCTGAACATAACACCCAACCCTGTTCCTATTTCTCCCCTTAACACGTAAACCTCACCGTGCGCCTAACTTTAACCTCTTATCCTAACGTTAATGCATAACCCATTTCCTGAGAACAACCCCTATCCCATAATTCTAACCCTATCTCCTAGTCATCACTGTGACACCTAATCCCTAACCCTAATTCTAAACCGCTAACCCTAACCGTAACCCTACCTACAACCCTAACACTGACAGTAACCCTTACTTCTAACCCCAACGCTATGCCTAACAAAAACCCTAACCCTTTACCCTAACCCTTCACCCTAACCCCTAAGCCTTACCTTAACCCTTAACCCTAATCCTAATCCTAACCATTAAACGTAACCCTAGCTCTTAAAGCTAACCCTAAACCTTACCCTCACGACTAGACCTAACCCTGACACTAACCTAACACCTAACCCTAACCAGAACCCCTAAAGCTAACCCTGAACCCTATCCCTAACCCTAGCAGTAAACTTTAACCCTAAACCTAAGCCCAACCCGTAACCCTAATCCTATCCTTTTACCCTAAAACTAACCCCTAAACCTAACCCCTATACCTCACCCTAACTCTAACCCCAATCCTAATTCTAACCATACCCCTTCATAAAACACTAACTCCTAACCGCTAACCCTAACACTAACCAAAAACCCTAATCACTAATCCCTAACCCTAACGCTTAACCTTTACCCTAACTGTTAACCCTCACCCTAAATCTTAACACTGACCCTAACCTTAACCTTTAACTCTAAGCCTAACCCTTAACCCTACAGTAAGGAAGAACCTTAATGCTAATGGGATCACTTATCCCTAACCCTAACACTACAGCTAAAAATAACCCTAACCTTGGATCCTTAAACCTAACCCCTAACACTTACTTTAACCCCAAACCCTAACCCTAATCCTAAGCATTAAACCTAACCCTATCTCTTAAACCTAACGCTAGCCCTTACCCTAACGCCTAGATCTAACCCTACATCTAACGTACCGCCTAATCCTAACCTTAAGCCCTAATGCTAACACTAACCCTGAACCCTAAACCTACCCGTAACCCTTAACACTAACCCTATCCGTGAACCTAAATCCTGACCCTAACCATTACCTGCACCCAAGCATTTAACCCTGACCCTAACTCTAATCCTTAATGATAACCCTAACCCTAAGCCCAACACTTAACCCTAATCCTAACCCTTAACCCTAACCCTAACCCTAATGCTACCTCCTAAACGTAACCCTAACCGTGACCAGTAAACCTAACCCTAACCTCTAACACAAACGGTAGCACATAACTCTAACCCTAAAACTAACCCTAACCCTAAACCTAAACCCTAACTCTTAACCTTAACCCTAAGCGTTAACTCTCACGCTAACCTTTAAACCTAACCCTAATCCTAATCTTCTACCCTAATCCTAACACTTAACCCTAACCCTGTACCAAACCCTAACCCCTCATCTTAACCATAACCGTAAACCTCAACCCTAAACCAAAGTGTAACCGTTAAACCTAAGAGTAATCTTTAACCCTAACCGTAATCCCTAACCCTAAGCCCTCACCCTAACACTAAACTTCATCCTTAACCCTAACCAGAATCCTAACCCTAAATCTAATTCTCAGACTTCTTGCTTCCTTAGAGTTTAGAGAGCCTTCAATCCTCCCATGCCATGCGTGAAAGGAGGCTCTACCACTGTGTCCTGCATGAAACACACGGGCCATACCCAGAGTATGATAGAGTGGGTTCCCCGGTACAATCTCAGCCCCCTAAACTCCCCCCACCCGCCTAATGCAGACAGGGCCCGTGCGCTAAGCATAAACAATACCTTTAACAGATAACCCTAACCCTGAACATAACACCCAACCCTGTTCCTATTTCTCCCCTTAACACGTAAACCTCACCGTGCGCCTAACTTTAACCTCTTATCCTAACGTTAATGCAGCACCCATTTCCTGAGAACAACCCCTATCCCATAATTCTAACCCTATCTCCTAGTCATCACTGTGACACCTAATCCCTAACCCTAATTCTAAACCGCTAAACCTAACCGTAACCCTACCTACAACCCTAACACTGACAGTAACCCTTACTTCTAACCCCAACGCTATGCCTGACAAAAACCCTAACCCTTGACCCTAACCCTTGACCCTAACCCCTAAGCCTTACCCTAACCCTTAACCCTAATCCTAATCCTAACCATTAAACCTAACCCTAGCTCTTAAAGCTAACCCTAAACCTTACCCTCACGACTAGACCTAACCCTGACACTAACCTAACACCTAACCCTAACCAGAACCCCTAAAGCTAACCCTGAACCCTATCCCTAACCCTAGCAGTAAACTTTAACCCTAAACCTAAGCCCAAACCGTAACCCTAATCCTATCCTTTTACCCTAAAACTAACCCCTAAACCTAACCCCTATACCTCACCCTAACTCTAAGCCCAATCCTAATTCTAACCATACCCCTTCAGAAAACACTAACTCCTAACCGCTAACCCTAACAATAACCAAAAACCCTAATCACTAATCCCTAACCCTAACGCTTAAACTTTTCCCTAACTGTAAACCCTCACCCTAAATCTTAAACCTGACCCTAACCTTAACCTTTAACTCTAAGCCTAACCCTTAACCCTACAGTAAGGAAGACCCTTAATGCTAATGGGATCCCTTATCCCTAACCCTAACACTACAGCTAAAAATAACCCTAACTTTGGATCCTTAAACCTAACCCCTAACACTTACTTTAACCCCAAACCCTAACCCTAATCCTAAGCATTAAACCTAACCCTATCTCTTAACCCTAACGCTAGCCCTTACCCTAACGCCTAGATCTAACCCTAAATCTAACCTACCGCCTAATCCTAATCTTAAGCCCTAATGCTAACACTAACCCTGAACCCTAAACCTACCCGTAACCCTTAACACTAACCCTATCCGTGAACCTTAACCCTGACCCTAACCATTACCGCACCCAAGCATTTAAACCTAATTCTAACCCTAATCCTTAATGCTAACCCTAACACTAAACCCTAACCCTAAGCCCAACACTTAACCCTAATCCTATCCCTTAACCCTAACCCTAACCCTAATGCTACCCCCTAAACGTAACCCTAACCGTGACTAGTAAACCTAACCCTAACCTCTAACACAAACCATAGCACATAACTCTAACCCTAAAACTAACCCTAACCCTAACCCTAACCCTAAACCCTAACCCTTAACCTTAACCCTAAGCGTTAACTCTCACGCTAACCTTTAATCCTAACCCTAATCCTAATCTTCAACCCTAAACCTAACACTTAACCCTATCCCTGTACCAAACCCTAACCCCTCATCTTAACCCTAACCGTAAACCTCAAACCTAAACCAAAGTGTAACCGTTAAACCTAAGAGTAACCTTTAACCCTAACCCTAATCCCTAACCCTAAGCCCTCACCCTAACACTAAACTTCATCCTTAACCCTAACCAGAATCCTAACCCTAAATCTAATTCTCAGACTTCTTGCTTTCTTAGAGTTTCGAAAGCCTGCAATCCTCCCATGCCATGCGTGAAAGGAGGCTCTACCACTGTGTCCTGCATGAAACCCACGGGCCCATACCCAGAGTATGATAGAGTGGGTTCCCGGGTACAATTCCAGCCCCCTAAACTCCCCCCGCCCGCCTAATGCAGACAGGGCCCGTGCGCTAAGCATAAACAATACCTTTAACAGATGACCCTAACCCTGAACATAACACCCAACCCTGTTCCTATTTCTCCCCTTAACACGTAAACCTCACCGTGCGCCTAACTTTAACCTCTTATCCTAACGTTAATGCATAACCCATTTCCTGAGAACAACCCCTATCCCATAATTCTAACCCTATCTCCTAGTCATCACTGTGACACCTAATCCCTAACCCTAATTCTAAACCGCTAACCCTAACCGTAACCCTACCTACAACCCTAACACTGACAGTAACCCTTACTTCTAACCCCAACGCTATGCCTAACAAAAACCCTAACCCTTGACCCTAACCCTTCACCCTAACCCCTAAGCCTTACCCTAACCCTTAACCCTAATCCTAATCCTAACCATTAAATCTAACCCTAGCTCTTAAAGCTAAACCTAAACCTTACCCTCATGACTAGACCTAACCCTGACACTAACCTAACACCTAACCCTAACCAGAACCCCTAAAGCTAACCCTGAACTCTATCCCTAACCCCAGCAGTAAACTTTAACCCTAAACCTAAGCCCAACCCGTAACCCTAATCCTATCCTTTTACCCTAAAACTAACCCCTAAACCTAACCCCTATACCTCACCCTAACTCTAACCCCAATCCTAATGTTAACCATACCCCTTCATAAAACACTAACTCCTAACCGCTAACCTTAACAATAACCAAAAACCCCAATCACTAATCCCTAACCCTAACGCTTAACCTTTACCCTAACCGTTAACCCTCACCCTAAATCTTAACACTGACCCTAACCTTAACCTTTAACTCTAAGCCTAACCCTTAACCCTAGAGTAAGGAAGACCCTTAATGCTAATGGGATCCCTTATCCCTAACCCTAACACTACAGCTAAAAATAACCCTAACCTTGGATCCTTAAACCTTACCCCTAACACTTACTTTAACCCCAAACCATAACCCTAATCCTAAGCATTAAACCTAACCCTATCTCTTAACCCTAACGCTAGCCCTTACCCTAACGCCTAGATCTAACCCTAAATCTAACCTACCGCCTAATCCTAACCTTAAGCCCTAATGCTAACACTAACCCTGAACCCTAAACCTACCCGTAACCCTTAACACTAACCCTATCCGTGAACCTAAACCCTGACCCTAACCATTACCCTCACCCAAGCATTTAACCATGACCCTAACCCTAATCCTTAATGCTAATCCTATCACTAAACCCTAACCCTAAGCCCAACACTTATCCCTAATCCTATCCCTTAACCCTAACCCTAACCCTAATACTACCCCCTAAACGTAACCCTAACCGTGACCAGTAAACCTAACCCTAACCTCTAACACAAACCATAGCACATAACTCTAACCCTAAAACTAACCCTAACCCTAACCCTAACCCTAAACCCTAACTCTTAACCTTAACTCTAAGCGTTAACTCTCACGCTAACCTTTAATCCTAACCCTAATCCTAATCTTCAACACTAACCTAACAATTAACCCTAACCCTGTACCAAACCCTAACCTCTCATCTTAACCCTAACCGTAAACCTCAATCCTAAACCAAAGTGTAACCGTTAAACCTAAGAGTAACCTTTAACCCTAACCCTAATCCCTAACCCTAAGCCCTCACCCTAACACTAAACTTCATCCTTAACCCTAACCAGAATCCTAACCCTAAATCTAATTCTCAGACTTCTTGCTTTCTTAGAGTTTAGAAAGCCTGCAATCCTCCCATGCCATGCGTGAAAGGAGGCTCTACCCCTGTGTCCTCCATGAAACCCACGGGCCCATACCCAGAGTATGATAGAGTGGGTTCCCGGGTACAATCCCAGCCCCCTAAACTCCCCCCGCCCGCCTAATGCAGACAGGGCCCGTGCGCTAAGCATAAACAATACCTTTAACAGATAACACTAACCCTGAACATAACACCCAACCCTGTTCCTATTTCTCCCCTTAACACGTAAACCTCACTGTGCGCCTAACTTTAACCCCTTATCCTAACGTTAATGCATAACCCATTTCCTGAGAACAACCCCTATCCCATAATTCTAACCCTATCTCCTAGTCATCACTGTGACACCTAATCCCTAACCCTAATTCTAAACCGCTAACCCTAACCGTAACCCTACCTACAACCCTAACACTGACAGTAACCCTTACTTCTAACCCCAACGCTATGTCTAACAAAAACCCTAACCCTTGACCCTAACCCTTCACCCTAACCGCTAAGCCTTACCCTAACCCTTAACCCTAATCCTAATCCTAACCATTAAACCTAACCCTAGCTCTTAAAGCTAACCCTAAACCTTACCCTCATGACTAGACCTAACCCTGACACTAACCTAACACCTAACCCTAACCAGAACCCCTAAAGCTAACCCTGAACCCTATCCCTAACCCCAGCAGTAAACTTTAACCCTAAACCTAAGCCCAACCCGTAACCCTAATCCTATCCTTTTACCCTAAAACTAACCCCTAAACCTAACCCCTATACCTCACCCTAACTCTAACCCCAATCCTAATGCTAACCATACCCCTTCATAAAACACTAACTACTAACCGCTAACCCTAACACTATCCAAAAACCCTAATCACTAATCCCTAACCCTAACGCTTAACCTTTACCCTAACCGTTAACCCTCACCCTAAATCTTAACACTGACCCTAACCTTAACCTTTAACTCTAAGCCTAACCCTTAACCCTACAGTAAGAAAGACCCTTAATGCTAATGGGATCCCTTATCCCTAACCCTAACACTACAGCTAAAAATAACCCTTACCTTGGATCCTTAAACCTAACCCCTAACACTTACTTTAACCCCAAACCCTAACCCTAATCCTAAGCATTAAACGTAACCCTATCTCTTAACCCTAACGCTAGCCCTTACCCTAACGTCTAGATCTAACCCCAAATCTAACCTACCGCCTAATCCTAACCTTAAGCCCTAATGCTAACACTAACCCTGAACCCTAAACCTACCCGTAACCATTAACACTAACCCTATCCTTGAACCTTAACCCGGGCCCTAACCATTACCCGCACCCAAGCATTTAACCCTGACCCTAACCCTAATCCTTAATGCTAACCCTAACACTAAACCCTAACCCTAAGCCCATCACTTATCCCTAATATTATCCCTTAACACTAACCCCAATCCTAATGCTACCCCCTAAACATAACCCTAACCGTGACCAGGAAACCTAACCCTAACCTCTAACACAAACCATAGCACGTAACTCTAACCCTAAAACTAACCCTAACCCTAACCCTAAACCCTAACTCTTAACCTTAACCTTAAGCGCTAACTCTCACGCTAACCTTTAATCCTAACCCTAATCCTAATCTTCAACCCTAAACCTAACACTTAACCCTAACCCTTTACCAAACCCTAACCCCTCATCTTAACCCTAACCTTAAACCTCAACCCTAAACTAAAGTGTAACCGTTAAACCTAAGAGTAACCTTTAACCCTAACCCTAATCCCTAACCCTAAGCCCTCACCCTAACACTAAACTTCATCCTTCACCCTAACCAGAATCCTAACCCTAAATCTAATTCTCAGACTTCTTGCTTTCTTAGAGTTTCGAAAGCCTGCAATCCTCCCATGCCATGCGTGAAAGGAGGCTCTACCACTGTGTCCTGCATGAAACCCACGGGCCCATACCCAGAGTATGATAGAGTGGGTTCCCGGGTACAATCCCAGCCCCCTAAACTCCTCCCGCCCGCCTAATGCAGACAGGGCCCGTGCGCTAAGCATAAACAATACCTTTAACAGATAACCCTAACCCTGAACATAACACCGAACCCTGTTCCTATTTCTCCCCTTAACACGTAAACCTCACCGTGCGCCTAACTTTAACCTCTTATCCTAACGTTAATGCATAACCCATTTCCTGAGAACAACCCCTATCCCATAATTCTAACCCTATCTCCTAGTCATCACTGTGACACCTAATCCCTAACCCTAATTCTAAACCGCTAACCCTAACCGTAACCCTACCTACAACCCTAACACTGACAGTAACCCTTACTTCTAACCCCAACGCTATGCCTAACGAAAACCCTAACCCTTGACCCTAACCCTTCACCCTAACCCCTAAGCCTTACCCTAACCCTTAACCCTAATCCTAATCCTAACCATTAAACCTAACCCTAGCTCTTAAAGCTAACCCTAAACCTTACCCTCACGACTAGACCTAACCCTGACACTAACCTAACACCTAACCCTAACCAGAACACCTAAAGCTAACCCTGAACCCTATCCCTAACCCTAGCAGTAAATTTTAACCCTAAACCTAAGCCCAACACTTATCCCTAATCCTATCCCTTAACCCTAACCCTACCCCCTAATCGTAACCCTAACCGTGACCAATAAACCTAACCCTAACCTCTAACACAAACCATAGCACATAACTCTAACCCTAAAACTAACCCTAACCCTAAACCCTAACTATTAACCTTAACCCTAAGCGTTAACTCTAACGCTAACCTTTAATCCTAACCCTAATCCTAATCTTCAACCCTGAACCTAACACTTAACCCTAACCCTGTACCAAACCCTAACCCCTCATCTTAACCCTAACCGTAAACCTCAACCCTAAACTAAAGTGTAACCGTTAAACCTAAGAGTAACCTTTAACCCTAACCCTAATCCCTAACCCTAAGCCCTCAGCCTAACACTAAACTTCATCCTTAACCCTAACCATAATCCTAACCCTAAATCTAATTCTCAGACTTCCTGCTTTCTTAGAGTTTAGAAAGCCTGCAATCCTCCCATGCCATGCGTGAAAGGAGGCTCTACCACTGTGTCCTGCATGAAACCCACGGGCCCATACCCAGAGTATGATAGAGTGGGTTCCCGGGTACAATCCCAGCCCCCTAAACTCCCTCGCCCGCCTAATGCAGACAGGGCCCATGGGCTAAGGATAAACAATACTTTTAACAGATAACACTAACCCTGAACATAACACCCAACCCTGTTCCTATTTCTCCCCTTAACACGTAAACCTCACCGTGCGCCTAACTTTAACCTCTTATCCTAACGTTAATGCATAACCCATTTCCTGAAAACAACCCCTATCCCATAATTCTAACCCTATCTCCTAGTCATCACTGTAACACCTAATCCCTAACCCTAATTCTAAACCGCTAACCCTAACCGTAACCCTACCTACAACCCTAACACTGACAGTAACCCTTACTTCTAACCCCAACGCTATGCCTAACAAAAACCCTAACCCTTGACCCTAACCCTTCACCCTTACCCCTAAGCCTTACCCTAACCCTTAACCCTAATCCTAATCCTAACCATTAAACCTAACCCTAGCTCTTAAAGCTAACCCTAAACCTTACCCTCATGACTAGACCTAACCCTGACACTAACCTAACACCTAACCCTAACCAGAACCCCTAAAGCTAACCCTGAACCCTATCCCTAACCCTAGCAGTAAACTTTAACCTTAAACCTAAGCCCAACCCGTAACCCTAATCCTATCCTTTTACCCTAACACTAACCCCTAAACCTAACCCCTATACCTCACCCTAACTCTAACCCCAATCCTAATTCTAACCATACCCCTTCAGAAAACACTAACTCCTAACCGCTAACCCTAACACTAACCAAAAACCCTAATCACTAATCCCTAACCCTAACGTTTAACCTTTACCCTAACCGTTAACCCTCACCCTAAATCTTAACTCTGACCCTAACCTTAACCTTTAACTCTAACCCTAACCCTTAACCCTACAGTAAGGAAGACCCTTAATGCTAATGGGATCCCTTATCCCTAACCCTAACACTACAGCTAAAAATAACCCTAACCTTTGATCCTTAAACCTAACCCCTAACACTTACTTTAACCCCAAACCCTAACCCTAATCCTAAGCATTAAACCTAACCCTATCTCTTAACCCTAACGCTATCCCTTACCCTAACGCCTAGATCTAACCCTAAATCTAACCTAACGCCTAATCCTAACCTTACGCCCTAATGCTATCTCTAACCCTGAACCCTAAACCTACCCGTAACCCTTAACACTAACCCTATCCTTGAACCTTAACCCGGGCCCTAACCATTACCCGCACCCAAGCATTTAACCCTGACCCTAACCCTAATCCTTAAGGCTAACCCTAACACTAAACCCTAACCCTAAGCCCATCACTTATCCCTAATATTATCCCTTAACACTAACCCCAACCCTAATGCTACCCCCTAAACGTAACCCTAACCGTGACCAGGAAACCTAACCCTAACCTCTAACACAAACCATAGCACGTAACTCTAACCCTAAAACTAACCCTAACCCTAACCCTAACCCTAAACCCTAACTCTTAACCTTAACCTTAAGCGCTAACTCTCACGCTAACCTTTAATCCTAACCCTAATCCTAATCTTCAACCCTAAACCTAACACTTAACCCTAACCCTTTACCAAACCCTAACCCCTCATCTTAACCCTAACATTAAACCTCAATCCTAAACTAAAGTGTAACCGTTAAACCTAAGAGTAACCTTTAACCCTAACCCTAATCCCTAACCCTAAGCCCTCACCCTAACACTAAACTTCATCCTTCACCCTAACCAGAATCCTAACCCTAAATCTAATTCTCAGACTTCTTGCTTTCTTAGAGTTTCGAAAGCCTGCAATCCTCCCATGCCATGCGTGAAAGGAGGCTCTACCACTGTGTCCTGCATGAAACCCACGGGCCCATACCCAGAGTATGATAGAGTGGGTTCCCGGGTACAATCCCAGCCCCCTAAACTCCCCCCGCCCGCCTAATGCACACAGGGCTCGTGCGCTAAGCATAAACAATACCTTTAACAGATAACCCTAACCCTGAACATAACACCCAACCCTGTTCCTATTTCTCCCCTTAACACGTAAACCTCACCGTGCGCCTAACTTTAACCTCTTATCCTAACGTTAATGCATAACCCATTTCCTGAGAACAACCCCTATCCCATAATTCTAACCCTATCTCCTAGTCATCACTGTGACACCTAATCCCTAACCCTAATTCTAAACCGCTAACCCGAACCGTAACCCTACCTACAACCCTAACACTGACAGTAAACCTTACTTCTAACCCCAACGTTATGCCTAACAAAAACCCTAACCCTTGACCCTAACCCTTCACCCTAACCCCTAAGCCTTACCCTAACCCTTAACCCTAATCCTAATCCTAACCATTAAACCTAACCCTAGCTCTTAAAGCTAACCCTAAACCTTACCCTAACGACTAGACCTAACCCTGACACTAACCTAACACCTAACCCTAACCAGAACCCCTAAAGCTAACCCTGAACCGTATCCGTAACCCCAGCAGTAAACTTTAACCCTAAACCTAAGCCCAACCCGTAACCCTAATCCTATCCTTTTACCCTAAAACTAACCCCTAAACCTAACCCCTATACCTCACCCTAACTCTAACCCCAATCCTAATTCTAACCAAACCCCTTCAGAAAACACTAACTCCTAACCGCTAACCCTAACACTAACCAAAAACCCTAATCAATAATCCCTAATCCTAACGGTTAACCTTTACCCTAACCGTTAACCCTCACCCTAAATCTTAACACTGATCCTAACCTTAACCTTTAACTCTAAGCCTAACCTTTAACCCTACAGTAAGGAAGACCCTTAATGCTAATGGGATCCCTTATCCCTAACCCTAACACTACAGCTAAAAATAACCCTAACCTTGGATCCTTAAACCTAACCCCTAAAACGTACTTTAACCCCAAACTCTAACCCTAATCCTAAGCATTAAACCTAACCCTATCTCTTAACCCTAACGCTAGCCCTTACCCTAACGCCTAGATCTAACCCTAAATCTAACCTACCGCCTAATCCTAACCTTAAGCCCTAATGCTAACACTAACCCTGAACCCTAAACCTACCCGTAACCTTTAACACTAACCCTATCCGTGAACCTAAACCCTGACCCTAACCATTACCCGCACTTAACCCTGACCCTAACCCTAATCCTTAATGCTAACCTTAACACTAAACCCTAAACCTAAGCCCAACCCTTAACCCTAATCCTATGCCTTAACCCTAACCATAACCCTAACCCTAATGCTACCCCCTAAACGTAACCCTAACCGTCACCAGTAAACCTAACCCTAAACTCTAACACAAACCATAGCACATAACTCTAACCCCAAAACTAACCCTAACCCTAACCCTGAACCCTAAATCTTAACCTTAACCCTAAGCGTTAACTCTCACGATAACCTTTCATCCTAACCCTAATCCTAATCTTCAACCCTAAACCTAACACTTAATCCTAAACCTGTACCAAACCCTAACCCCTCATCTTAACCCTAACCGTAAACCTCAACCCTAAACCAAAGTGTAACCGTTAAACCTAAGAGTAACCTTTAACCCTATCCCTAATCCCTCACCCTAACACTAAACTTCATCCTTAACCCTAACCAGAATCCTAACACTAAATCTAATTCTCAGCCTTCTTGCTTTCTTAGAGTTTACAAAGCCTGCAATCCTCCCATGCCATGCGTGAAAGGAGGCTCTACCTCTGAGTCCCGCATGAAACACACGGGCCCATACCCAGAGTATGATAGAGTGGGTTCCCGGGTACAATCCCAGCCCCCTAAACTCCCCCCGCCCGCCTAATGCAGACAGGGCCCGTGCGTTAAGCATAAATAATACCTTTAACAGATAACCCTAACCCTGAAAATAACACCCAACCCTGTTCCTATTTCTCCCCTTAACACGTAAACCTCACCGTGCGCCTAACTTTAACTTCTTATCCTAACGTTAATGCATAAACTATTTCCTGAGAACAACCCCTATCCCATAATTCTAACCCTATCTCCTAGTCATCACTGTGACACCTAATCCCTAACCCTATTTCTAAATCGCTAACCCTAACCGTAACCCTACCTACAACCCTAACACTGACAGTAACCCTTACTTCTAACCCCAACGCTATGCCTAACAAAAACCCTAACCCTTGACCCTAACCCTTCACCCTAACCCCTAAGCCTTACCCTAACCCTTAACCCTAATCCTAATCCTAACCATTAAACCTAACCTTAGCTCTTAAAGCTAACCCTAAACCTTACCCTCACGACTAGACCTAACCCTGACACTAACCTAACACCTAACCCTAACAAGAACACCTAAAGCTAACCCTGAACCCTATCCCTAACCCCAGCAGTAAACGTTAACCCTAAACCTAAGCCCAACCCGTAACCCTAATCCTATCCTTTTACCCTAAAACTAACCCCTAAACCTAACCCCTATACCTCACCCTAACTCTAACTCCAATCCTAATTCTAACCATACCCTTTCATAAAACACCAACTCCAAACCGCTAACCCTAACACTAACCAAAAACCCTAATCACTAAACCCTAACCCTAACGCTTAACCTTTACCCTAACCATTAACCCTCACCCTAAATCTTAACACTGACCCTAACCTTAACCTTTAACTCTAAGCCTAACCCTTAACCCTACAGTAAGGAAGACCCTTAATGCTAATGGGATCCCTTATCCCTAACCCTAACACTACAGCTAAAAATAACCCTAACCTTGGATCCTTAAACTTAACCCCTAACACTTACTTTCACCCCAAACCCTAAACTTAATCCTAAGCATTAAACCTAACCCTATCTCTTAACCCTAACGCTAGCCCTTACCCTAACGCCTAGATCTAACCCTAAATCTAACCTACCGCCTAATCCTAACCTTAAGCCCTAATGCTAACACTAACCCTGAACCCCAAACCTACCCGTAACCCTTAACACTAACCCTATCCATGAACCTAAACCCTGACCCTCACCATTACCCGCACCCAAGCATTGAACCCTGACCCTAACCCTAATCCTTAATGCTAACCCTAACACTAAACCCTAACCCTAAGCCCAACACTTAACCCTAATCCTATCCCTTAACACTAAGCCTAACCCTAACCCTAATGCTAACCCCTAAACGTAACCCTAACCATGACCAGTAAACCTAACCCTAACCTCTAACACAAACCATAGCACATAACTCTAACCCTAAAACTAACCCTAACCATAAAACCTAACTCTTATCCTTAACCCTAAGCGTTAACTCTCTCGCTAACCTTTATTCCTAACCCTAATCCTAATCTTCAACCCTAAACCTAACACTTAACCCTAACCCTGTACCAAACCCTAACCCCTCATCTTAACCCTAACCGTAAACCTCAACCCTAAACCAAAGTGTAACCGTTATCCTAAGGGTAACCTTTAACCCTATCCCTAATCCCTCACCCTAACACTAAACTTCATCCTTAACCCTAACCAGAATCCTAACACTAAATCTAATTCTCAGCCTTCTTGCTTTCTTAGAGTTTACAAAGCCTGCAATCCTCCCATGCCATGCGTGAAAGGAGGCTCTACCTCTGAGTCCCGCATGAAACACACGGGCCCATACCCAGAGTATGATAGAGTGGGTTCCCGGGTACAATCCCAGCCCCCTAAACTCCCCCCGCCCGCCTAATGCAGACAGGGCCCGTGCATTAAGCATAAATAATACCTTTAACAGATAACCCTAACCCTGAACATAACACCCAACCCTGTTCCTATTTCTCCCCTTAACACGTAAACCTCACCGTGCGCCTAACTTTAACTTCTTATCCTAACGTTAATGCATAAACTATTTCCTGAGAACAACCCCTATCCCATAATTCTAACCCTATCTCCTAGTCATCACTGTGACACCTAATCCCTAACCCTATTTCTAAATCGCTAACCCTAACCGTAACCCTACCTACAACCCTAACACTGACAGTAACCCTTACTTCTAACCCCAACGCTATGCCTAACAAAAACCCTAACCCTTGACCCTAACCCTTCACCCTAACCCCTAAGCCTTACCCTAACCCTTAACCCTAATCCTAATCCTAACCATTAAACCTAACCCTAGCTCTTAAAGCTAACCCTAAACCTTACCCTCACGACTAGACCTAACCCTGACACTAACCTAACACCTAACCCTAACCAGAACCCCTAAAGCTAACCCTGAACCCTATCCCTAACTCCAGCAGTAAACTTTAACCCTAAACCTAAGCCCAACCCGTAACCCTAATCCTATCCTTTTACCCTAAAACTAACCCCTAAACCTAACCCCTATACCTCACCCTAACTCTAACCCCAATCCTGATTCTAACCATACCCCTTCATAAAACACTAACTCCTAACCGCTAACCCTAACACTAACCAAAAACCCTAATCACTAATCCCTAACCCTAACGCTTAACCTTTACCCTAACCGTTAACCCTCACCCTAAATCTTAACACTGACCCTAACCTTAACCTTTAACTCCAAGCCTGACCCTTAACCCTACAGTAAGGAAGACCCTTAATGCTAATGGGATCCCTTATCCCTAACCCTAACACTACAGCTAAAAATGACCCTAACCTTGGATCCTTAAACCTAACCCCTAACACTTACTTTAACCCCAAACCCTAACCCTAATCCTAAGCATTAAACCTAATCCTATCTCTTAACCCTAACGCTAGCCCTTACCTTAACGCCTAGATCTAACCCTAAATCTAACCTACCGCCTAATCCTAACCTTAAGCCCTAATGCTAACACTAACACTAAACCCTAAACCTACCCGTAACCCTTAACACTAACCCTATCCGTGAACCTAAACCCTGACCCTAACCATTACCTGCACCCAAGCATTTAACCCTGACCTTAACCCTAATCCTTAATGCTAACCTTAACACTAAACCCTAACCCTAAGCCCAACACTTAACCCTAATCCTAAGCCTTAACCCTAACCATAACCCTAACACTAATGCTAACCCCTAAACGTAACCCTAACCGTGACCAGTAAACCTAACCCTAACCTCTAACACGAACCATAGCACATAACTCTAACCCTAAAACTAACCCTAACCCGAACCCTAACCCTAAACCCTAACTCTTAACCTTAACCCTAAGCGTTAACTCTCACGCTAACCTTTAATCGTAACCCTAATCCTAATCTTCATCCCTAAACCTAACACTTAACCCTAACCCTTTACCAAACCCTAACCCCTCATCTTAACCCTAACCGTAAACCTCAACCCTAAACCAAAGTGTAACCGTTAAACCTAAGAGTAACCTTTAACCCTACCCTGATCCCTAACCCTAAGCCCTCACCCTAACACTAAACTTCATCCTTAACCCTAACCATAATCCTAACCCTAAATCTAATTCTCAGACTTCTTGCTTTCTTTTTTTTTTTTATTTTTTTTCAATTTAATTTTACAGAATCAAAGAGTCTAACAGTATATCTTGTTAGATACAGTATGTCCTCATAATGTATACATTATTTCTTGTACAATAATATGAAATAATATGGGAAATATTCATGATAAATTATTAAGTGAACAGTGCAAGTTAAAAACAATAGTTTCTTATTTTTTTCCCCACCCCCCCTTTCCCGAGTCAACACCTTCAAGTGTTACCACTCCCCAAACGGTGCGCAATGCACTCATTGTGTAGGCATACCCCCATCCCCTCCCCCACCCCCCACCTCAGTCTGATGTCCAATTGGTGTCATTCCCAGATTTGTATTTATGTGATGATCAGGGAAACCAATTTTCTGGTGAGTACATGTGATGCTTGTTTTTCCATTCTTGGGATACTTCACTTAATATAATGGGTTCCAACTCTCTCCAGGAGAACCATAGAGATGTCGTATCTTCATCATTCCTTATAGCTGAGTAATATTCCATGGTATACATATACCTCAGTTTACTAATCCAATCATGTATTGATGGGCATTTGGGTTGTTTCCACATCTTTGCTATTGTGAATTGTGCTGCTATAAACATTTGGGTACACGTGCCTTTGTTACAGAATGACCTTTTTTCCTTTGGGTATATGCCCAATAATGGGATTGCTGGGTCAAATGGCAGGTCTACTTGAATCTGTTTAAGATACCTCCATAATGCTTTCCACAGGGGTTGCACTAGTTTGCAGTCCCACCAGCAGTGAATTAGTGTTCCTGTCTCTCCACACCCACGCCAACATGTGTTGTTTTGGGTTTTTTTGATAAAGGCCATTCTCACTGGGGTTAAGTGATATCTCATTGTGGTTTTGATTTGCATTTCCCTGATGCTTAGAGATGTTGAACACTTTTTCATATGTTTGTTAGCCATTTTTATATCTTCTTTTGAAAAATTTCTATTCATGTCCTTTGCCCACTTTTTGATAGGGTTGCTTGATTTTTTCTTGCTGATTTTCCTGAGTTCTAAATAGATTCTTGTTATCAGTCCTTTATCTGATGTGTAGTATGCAAAAATTTTTTCCCATTCTGTAGGTGGTCTGTTTATTCTCTGGACTGTTTCTTTGGCTGTGCAGAAGCTTTTTAATTTAATCATGTCCCATTCATTTATTTTTGTTGCTGCTGTGATTGCCTTGGGGGTCTTCTTCATAAATTCTTTACCTAGGCCAAGGTCTGTAAGAGTCTTTCCTACATTTTCTTCTAGAATTCTGATTGTATCACGCCTAAGGTTTAAGTCTGTTATCCACCGTGATTTGATTTTTGTGAGAGGTGAAAGCTGTGGGTCCTGTTTCAGTCTTCTGCAAGTGGCTAACCAATTCTCCCAGCACCATTTGTTGAATAGGGATTCTTGTCCCCAGAGTATATTCTTTCCCGCTTTCTCAAAAATTAGGTGACTATATGAGGATGGTTCTATATTTGGATTTTCTGTTGTGTTCCACTGGTCTGTGTCCCTGCACTTGTGCCAATACCAGGCTGTTTTAAGAACCACGGCCTTGTAGTATAGTTTGAGGTCTGGCAAATTAATACCTCCAATTTTGTTTTTATTGCTTAAAATTGCTTTTGCTATACGGGGTCTTCTTTGATTCCATACAAAGTGTATAATTATTTTCTCTATGTCTGTAAAGAATGATGTTGGTAATTTAATAGGGATTGCATTGAATTTGTAGATCACTTTGGGTAGTATAGACATTTTAACAATGTTGATTCTTCCGATCCACGAGCATGGTATATTTTTCCATCTATTTGCAAGTTCTGCTATTTCTTTTCTCAGTGTTTCATAGTTTTCCTTATAGAGGTCCTTTACCTCTTTAGTTAGATATATACCTAGATATTTTATTTTCTTTGTTGCTATTTTGAAGGGTATTGAGTCTTTAATTTGGTTTTCCGATTGACTGTTATTGGCATATATAAATGCCTCTGATTTGTGTATATTAATTTTGTAGCCTGAGACTTTGCTGTATTCATTAATCAATTCCAGGAGTCTCTTGGTTGAATCCTGGGGGTTTTCCAGATATAACATCATATCATCAGCAAAAAGTGAGAGTTTGATCTCTTCCTTCCCTATTTGGACTCCCTTGATTCTGCTCTCTTGCCTGATAGCTCTCGCAAGGACTTCCAATACTATGTTGAAAAGTAATGGAGACAATGGGCAGCCCTGTCTGGTTCCAGTTCTAAGTGGGAGTGCTTTCAGTTTTTTCCCATTCAGTATGATGTTGGCTGTGGGTTTGTCATATATGGCTTGTATCATTTTTAGGTAGGTTCCATCAATGCCTATTTTGTTAAGCGTTTTTATCATAAAAGGGTGTTGAATTTTGTCAAATGCTTTTTCTGCATCTAATGAGAGTATCATATGATTTTTGTTTTTGCTTCTATTTATGTGGTGAATTACATTGATAGATTTACGTATGTTGAACCACCCCTGCATCTCTGGGATGAAGCCCACTTGGTCGTGGTGGATTACTTTTTTGATAAGTACTTGGATTCGATTTGCTAGTATTTTATTGAAAATTTTTGCATCTATATTCATGAGGGAAATTGGTCTGTAGTTCTCTATTTTTGTTGTGTCCTTTCCAGGCTTTGGTATTAATGTTATATTGGCTTGGTAGAACGTGTTGGGGAGAACTCCATCCTTCTCAATATTGGAGAATAGTTTATGTAGGATGGGCACCAGTTCTTCTTTGTATGTATGGTAAAATTCAGGTGTGAACCCATCTGGACCAGGGCTTTTCTTTTTGGGAAGGTTTTTTATTGCTGTTTCGATTTCAGTTCTTGATATTGGTCTGTTCAGGTACTCTATTTCTTCCTGGTTGAGCCTGGGAAGACTATGTGTTTCTAAAAATTTGTCCATTTCCTCCACGTTCTCCAGTTTGTGTGCATAAAGATTTTTGTAGAATTCATAGATGATATCTTGTATCTCTGTAGCATCGGTTGTGATTTCTCCTTTCATGTTCCTAATGGAGGTTATTAGAGATTTTACTTTTGTGCTCTTGGTTAGTCTAGCCAGAGGTGTGTCTATTTTGTTTATCTTTTCAAAGAACCAACTTTTTGTTTTATTAATTTCCCTTATAGTTTCTTTGTTGTCCTTTTCATTTAGTTCTGATTTGATCTTAGTAATTTCTTGCCTTCTGCTGGGTTTGGGATCGTTCTGTTCTTCTTTCTCCGGCTCTTTGAGTCTATTCGTTAGGTTGTCTATTTGCATGTTTTCTGTCTTTTTGATATAGGCATTTATGGAGATGAATTTTCCTCTCAGGACTGCTTTAGCTGCATCCCATAGATTTTGATAAGTTGTATCTCCATTGTCATTTAATTCAAAGAAATTTTTGATTTCCATCTTGCTTTCTTCTTTTATAGAATAATTATTCAGGAGAAGGTTATTTAGCTTCCATGACTTTGAGTAAGAGTGAGGGTTTCTGTTTGTGATCATTGTTACTTTTATTCCGCTGTGATCTGAGAAGATGCATGGTATAATTTCTATTTTTTTGAATTTTTGAAGACATGATTTATGTCCTAGGACATGGTCAATCTTAGAGAATGTCCTGTGAGCTGATGAGAAGAATGTATATTCTGTGGACTTTGGGTAGAATGTCCTATAGATGTCAGCCATGCCCATTTGTTCTAGCATTCTATTTAGGTCCATTATGTCTTTGTTTATTTTCTGTTTAGAGGATCTGTCCTGTACTGTCAGTGGGGTGTTAAAGTCTCCAGCTATTACAGTATTATTATCTATCATCTGGTTCAGATCTAGTAGGGTTTGCTTTATGAATCTAGGTGCACCTAGGTTGGGTGCATATATATTGAGTATAGTCATGGCTTCTTGTTGAATTGTGCCCTTGACCAGTATGTAGTAGCCATTTTTGTCTTTAATTATTTTTGTTGGTTTGAAAGCTAAGTTATTGGAAATTAAGATTGCCACACCAGCTTTCTTTTCGTTACCGTTTGCTTGAAATACCGATTTCCATCCTTTTACTTTCAGTCTAAATGCATCTTTGCTCGTTAGGTGGGTTTCTTGGAGACAGCAGATACTTGGCTTGTGCTTTTTTATCCATTGGGACAGTCTATGTCTCTTGAGCGGGGAATTCAAGCCATTCACATTTATTGAGAAAACTGATAAGTGAGACGGTTTTTTGTTCAGCTTGTTGGGTAGAACTTCATTGCGATGTTTTCTCTCCTGAGCCATTGTAGTATCTGGAATTTGATCTTTAGCTCTTGAGTAGTTTTACATTCGTGGATCTTTCTTGTGCTGATCCGTGTGTAACTCTCTTTTGAGTACTTCTTGCAGGGCTGGTCTTGTCTTGGTGAATTCCTTCAACCTTTGTTTATCTGAGAATGTCTTGATTTCTCCTTCGTATAGAAAACTTAGCTTAGCTGGGTACAAGATTCTAGGCTGGGCATTATTCTGTTTCAGAAGCGTGAAAATGGGGCCCCAACCTCTTCTTGCTTGTAAGGTTTCAGCTGAGAAATCTGGCGTAATTCTGATGGGTTTTCCTTTGTAAGTTACCTGTTTCTTTCTCCTTACAGCTCGGAGAAGGGACTCTTTAGTGGATATTTTGGTCAGCCTGATGACTACGTGGAGTGGTGTTTTCCTATTTGCTATGAATCTCCCAGGGGTCCTTTGAGCTTCTTGAATCTGTATGTCTAGAGTATTGGCAAGGCCTGGAAAATTTTCCTCGATTATGTCTTCAAATAGCTTGTCCAACCCTTGCTTATTATCTTCTTCACCCTCAGGATTGCCAATAACTCTCAAGTTAGGTTTCTTCACATAATCCCACATTTCTTGAAGACTCAGATCATTTCTCTTACTTTTTTGATCTATCTCTGTGACTGACTTATTTAGTTGGAAGGAGTTGTCTTCAATTTCTGAGATTCTTTCCTCTGTTTGATCTACCCTGCTTTTGAGACTTTCCACAGTGTTTTGTAGCTCTCTGAGTGAATTCTTCATTTCTAGGAGTTCAGTTTGGTTTTTCTTCAATATTTCAATTTCTTTAGTGAATTTTTCCTCCAAATCCTGTATTTTTTTTGCGTTTTCCTTGTGTTGTCTGTCCATTGATTCTTGTATATTATTCAGCTTGTTTATGATCCATAATTGGAATTCTTCCTGTGACATGTTGGTGTTTTGAGTCTGGTTTGTGTCAAATGGTTGAGAGCCGGTATTTCTCTTGGGGGTGAGCTTTCTGTTTGATTCTTTGTGCTTCCTGTGTTTTTTCGCTGGGCCCTTCCCATCTAGATTGATCGTTGGATCTTTACTTATAGATTTAGTCTGGTTAACAGCACTCTCTGTGCTCTATTCTTAGGCTGTGGAGCAGTCTAGGTATATTGCTTCCTTTGGCAAGAGGGGAAGACTGTTGTGAATTGTTTAGAAATTTTTCTATTTCAGTTGGGGGACTGCTTCTGATGGGTCCATTCCTAGAGGATTGGAGTGATCCAAGACTGCTTTGGTGAGTTAGGACACTGTGTTGTAGTCTTTCAGAGGGCAGGTAGGGTCCACACTAGTAGTGGACCAAAATTCTCTTTGTTTGTTTGTTTCCCTTTGGTTCTTCCTCTATAGGGTTGGTTTCTGTCTCTATCTGCAGGAAAGATACTAGCTGTGGGGAGTGGATGGTGCCCTCGCTCGCTCAGTGCCCCATTTGCCGCAACTCCCACAGGCAAAAGTCTGCCTTGGCCCAATGTCCCCAGGGACCAGGCTCCACACTCTCACTTCTGGAGAAGTAGTCAATGTTTAGACGTGGGTGGGGACCCTATATAAGGTCTGTGGACCAGGGGAGGGGGCCGTCCAGGGAGCCTCTTGGCACCCTATTGCTCCGCAGTGACTTGGCTGTGGGCCCCAAGATGGCTATTGCGCGCCCGCAGATCGCCGGCGTTGGGAGTGACTACTCAGGTTCCGGTATGTACCAGAGCCAGGGGCCTGGCCCGTTCGCAAGCTCAGCGTGGGTTCCCAGTTAGAAGGCAAAAAGAGAGAAGAAATAAGGAAAAAGAAAAAAGAAAAGAAAAGAAAAAAAGAAAAAAAGAAAAAAAAAGGGAAGTGAAAAGAAAGAACAGAAGGAGAAGAAAAAGAAAGAGAAAAGAAAAGGAGAAGAGAAGAGGGAAAAAAAGGAAAGAGAAAAGAAAAAACAAAACAACAACAACAAAAAAAAACAAAAGAAGCAAAATAAAACAAAACAAAACAAAGAAAAAACAAAAACCAAACTAACAAATAACACAAAGAGACCTAACCCAGAAACAGCGAAAACACAAACACAAAAGAACAAAAACAGAGCTACACAGCACCACAGCGCATCACTAAACGAAGGGATACACAATTCTGAAGTATATAGTTCAGCGGCTCAATGATTGTGTTTTTGCGCCTTAGCGCAGCTCCGCCCCTTCACGCCCGCTCCGTTGATTCCGGAGCGGCAACTCAATGTTTATTTTACGTCTTAGCGCAGCTCCGCCCCTTCACGCCGAGTGCGGCCGGCGGAGATGGCGCGGGCCCAGAGACCAGCGGGGGGCGCCGGGGAGAGAGAGCCGCTGGGCACCTTATGGCTCCCGAGCGGTTCCGCCTTTGCTTTCAAGATGGCGCCCGCAGCGCTCCGGGGTCGGAGGGGGACCGGCTCCCCGGCAGGCAGAGACCAGGGACCGCCGATGCCGGGGTGTTTGGTGGGCAAAGCCGCCGGGGGCCACCGGCTGAAGAACCACCGACAAAAGTAGCGCAGAGGTACAGCGCAATTCGCTGATCGGGGATTGTTTGTGCCCCTCCCCCCGGCACAGGTCCGTCCCTTCTCGCCAAGGACTGTCTCAGCCGAGACTTCCCAGGTTCCAAGCTCTTCTCCCGAAAAAGCCTCGTGTCTGCAATGCCCTACGTCTCGCTCGGTGATTCTGCTCTGGCTTGCGAGGGGGTCTCCAAGCAATTGGGGGTGGAGGTCAGTGAGGAGCGCAAGCCACTTTTCCTAAAGACTGCCCCCGCCCCACCTGGGGGCGGGCGCAGCCGCCTGCGCTCCGCTGGCTACTGTCTGTTCCGCGCCTTCCGCAGAGTTCCGCGATCTTAATTTCTGTTCACCTCAGACCTCACTTGCTCTGTTTGTCCCACGCTGATTCTCCGTGGATTCACACCGCTGTTCCTGTGTGGGAGCGGACCTCTAGCGTTGTGGCAGGTCCGGATCCACGGTTCCTCGCCGGGGCAGAGATCCGAGCAGTCACCGCCACTCCGCCATCTTCGCTTGCTTTCTTAGAGTTTAGAAAGCCTGAAATCCTCCCATGCCATGCGTGAAAGGAGGCTCTATCACTGTGTCCTGCATGAAACCCACGGGCCCATACCCAGAGTATGATAGAGTGGGTTCCCGGGTACAATCCCAGCCCCCTAAACTCCCCCCGCTCGCCTAATGCAGACAGGGCCCATGCGCTAAGCATAAACAATACCTTTAACAGATAACCCTAACCCTGAACATAACACCCAACCCTGTTCCTATTTCTCCGTTTAACACGTAAACCTCACCATGCGCCTAACTTTAACCTCTTATCCTAACGTTAATGCATAACCCATTTCCTGAGAACAACCCCTATCCCATAATTCTAACCCTATCTCCTAGTCATCACTGTGACACCTAATTCTAAACCGCTAACCCTAACTGTAACCCTACCTACAACCCTAACGCTGACAGTAACCCTTACTTCTAACCCCAACACTATGCCTAACAAACACCCTAACCCTTGACCCTAACCCTTCACCCTAACCCCTAAGCCTTACCCTAACCCTTAACCCTAATCCTAATCCTAACCATTAAACCTAACCCTAGCTCTTAAAGCTAACCCTAAACCTTACCCTCACGACTAGACCTAACCCTGACACTAACCTAACACCTAACCCTAACCAGAACCCATAAAGCTAAACCTGAACCCTATCCCTAAACCCCAGCAGTAAACTTTAACCCTAAACCTAAGCCCAACCCGTAACCCTAATCCTATCCTTTTACCCTAAAACTAACCCCTAAACCTAACACCTATACCTCACCCTAACTCTAACCCCAATCCTAATTCTAACCATACCCCTTCATAAAACACTAACTCCTAACCGCTAACCCTAACACAAACCAAAAACCCTAATCACTAATCCCGAACCCTAACGCTTAACCTTTACCCTAACCATTAACCCTCACCCTAAATCTTAACACTGACCCTAACCTTAACCTTTAACTCTAAGCCTAACCCTTAACCCTACAGTAAGGAAGACCCTTAATGCTAATGGGATCCCTTATCCCTAACCCTAACACTACAGCTAAAAATAACCCTAACCTTGGATCCTTAAACCTAACCCCTAACACTTACTTTAACCCCAAACCCTAACCCTAATCCTAAGCATTAAACCTAACCCTATCTCTTAACCCTAACGCTAGCCCTTACCCTAATGCCTTGATCTAACCCTAAATCTAACCTACCGCCTAATCTTAAGCTTAAGCCCTGATGCTAACTCTAACCCTGAACCCTAAACCTCCCGTAACCCTTAACACTAACCCTATCCGTGAACCTTAACCCTGACCCTAACCATTACCCGCACCCAAGCATTTAACCCTGACCCTAACCCTAATCCTTAATGCTAACCCTAACACTAAACCCTAACCCTAAGTCCAACACTTATCCCTAATCCTATCCCTTAACCCTAACCCTAACCCTAATGGTACCCCCTAAACGTAACCCTAACCGTGACCAGTAAACCTAACCCTAACCTCTAACACAAACCATAGCACATATCTCTAGCCCTAAAACTAACCCTAACCCTAACCCTAAACCCTAACGCTTAACCTTAACCCTAAGCGTTAACTCTCACGCTAACCTTTAATCCTAACCCTAATCCTAATCTTCAACCCTAAACCTAACACTTAACCCTAACCCTGTACCAAACCCTAACCCCTGATCTTAACCCTAACCGTAAACCTCAACCCTAAACCAAAGTGTAACCGTTAAACCTAAGAGTAACCTTTAACCCTAAACCTATTCCCTAACCCTAAGCCCTCACCCTAACACTAAACTTCATCCTTAACCCGAACCAGAATCGAACCCTAAATCTAATTCTCAGACTTCTTGCTTTCTTAGAGTTTAGAAAGCCTGCAATCCTCCCATGCCATGCGTGAAAGGAGGCTATACCACTGTGTCCAGCATGAAACCCACGGGCCCATACCCAGAGTATGATAGAGTGGGTTCCCGGTTACAATTCCAGAACCCAAACTCCCCCCGCCCGCCTAATGCAGACAGGGCCCGTGCGCTAAGCATAAACAATACCTTTAACAGATAACCCTAACCCTGAACATAACACCCAACCCTGTTCCTATTTCTCCCCTTAACACGTAAACCTCACCGTGCGTCTAACTTTAACCTCTTATCCTAACGTTAATGCATAACACATTTCCTGAGAACAACCCCTATCCCATAATTCTAACCCTATCTCCTAGTCATCACTGTCACACCTAATCCCTAACCCTAATTCTAAAACGCTAACCCTAACCGTAACCCTACCTACAACCCTAACACTGACAGTAACCCTTACTTCTAACATCAACGCTATGCCTAACAAAAACCCTAAGCCGTCAACCTAACCCCTAAGCCTTACCCTAACCCTTAACCCTAATCTTAATCCTAACCATTAAACCTAACCCTAGCTCTTAAAGCTAACCCTAAACCTTACCCTCACGACTAGACCTAACCCTGACACTAACCTAACACCTAACCCTAACCAGAACCCCTAAAGCTAACCCTGAACCCCATCCCTAACCCTAGCAGTAAACTTTAACCCTAAACCTAAGCCCAACCCGTAACCCTAATCCTATCCTTTTACCCTAAAACTAACCCCTAAACCTAACCCCTATACCTCACCCTAACTCTAACCCCAATCCTAATTCTAACCATACCCCTTCATAAAACACTAACTCCTAACCGCTAACCCTAACACTAACCAAAAACCCTAATCACTAATCCCTAACCCTAACGCTTAACCTTTACCCTAACCGTTAACCCTCACCCTAAATCTTAACACTGACCCTAACCTTAACCTTTAACTCTAAGCCTAACCCTTAACCCTACAGTAAGGAAGACCCTTAATGCTAATGGGATCCCTTATCCCTAACCCTAACACTACAGCTAAAAATAACCCTAACCTTGGATCCTTAAACCTAAACCCTAACACTTATTTTAACCCCAAACCCTAACCCTAATCCTAAGCATTAAACCTAACCCTATCTCTTAACCCTAACGCTAGCCCTTACCCTAACGCCTAGATCTAACCCTAAATCTAACCTACCGCCTAATCCTAACCTTAAGCCCTAATGCTAACACTAACCCTGAACCCTAAACCTACCCGTAACCCTTAACACTAACCCTATCCGTGAACCTTAACCCTGACCCTAACCATTACCCGCACCCAAGCATTTAAACCTGACCCTAACCCTAATCCTTAATGATAACCCTAACCCTAAGCCCAACACTTAACCCTAATCCTATCCCTTAACCCTAACCCTAACCCTAATGCTAACCCCTAAACGTAACCCTAACCGTGACCAGTAAACCTAACCCTAACCTCTAACACAAACCATAGCACATAACTCTAACCCTAAAACTAACCCTAACCCTAAGACTAACCCTTAACTCATAACCTTAACCATAAGCGTTAACGCTCACGCTAACCTTTAATCCTAACCCTAATCCTAATCTTCAACCCTAAACCTAACACTTAACCCTAACCCTGTACCAAACCCTAACCCCTCATCTTAACCCTAACCGTAAACCTCAACCCTAAACCAAAGTGTAACCGTTAAAACTAAGAGTAGCCTTTAGCCCTAACTCTAATCCCTAACCCTAAGCCCTCACCCTAACACTAAACTTCATCCTTAACCCTAACCAGAATCCTAACCCTAAATCTAATTCTCAGACTTCCTGCTTTCTTAGAGTTTAGAAAGCCTGCAATCCTCCCATGCCATGCGTGAAAGGAGGCTCTACCACTGTGTCCTGCATGAAACCCACGGGCCCATACCCAGAGTATAATAGAGTGGGTTCCCGGGTACAATCCCAGCCCCCTAAACTCCCCGCGCCCGCCTAATGCAGACAGGGCCCGTGCGCTAAGCATAAACAATACCTTTAACAGATAACCCTAACCCTGAACATAACACCCAACCCTGTTCCTATTTCTCCCCTTAACACGTAAACCTCACCGTGCGCCTAAATTTAACCTCTTATCCTAACGTTAATGCATAACCCATTTCCTGAGAACAACCCCTATCCCGTAATTCTAACCCTATCTCCTAGTCATCACTGTGACACCTAATCCCTAACCTTAATTCTAAACCGCTAACCCTAACCGTAACCCTACCTACAACCCTAACACTGACAGTAACCCTTACTTCTAACCCCAACGCTATGCCTAACAAAAACCCTAACCCTTGACCCTAACCCTTCACCCTAACCCCTAAGCCTTACCCTAACCCTTAACCCTACTCCTAATCCTAAACATTAAACCTAACCCTAGCTCTTAAAGCTAACCCTAAACCTTACCCTCACGACTAGACCTAACCCTGACACTAACCTAACACCTAACCCTAACCAGAACCCCTAAAGCTAACCCTGAACCCTATCCCTAACCCTAGCAGTAAACTTTAACCCAAAACCTAAGCCCAATCCGTAACCCTAATCCTATCCTTTTACCCTAAAAGTAACCTCTAAACCTAACCCCTATACCTCACCCTAACTCTAACCCCAATCCTAATTCTAACCATACCCCTTCATAAAACACTAACTCCTAACCGCTAACCCTAACACTAACCAAAAACCCTAATCACTAATCCCTAACCCTAACGCTTAACCTTTACCCTAACCGTTAACCCTCACCCTAAATCTTAACACTGACCCTAACCTTAACCTTTAACTCTAAGCCTAACCCTTAACCCTACAGTAAGGAAGACCCTTAATGCTAATGGGATACCTTATCCCTAGCCCTAACACTACAGCTAAAAATAACCCTATCCTTGGATCCTTAAACCTAACCCCTAACACTTACTTTAACCCGAAACCCTAACCCTAAACCTAAGCATTAAACCTAACCCTATCTCTTAACCCTAAAGCTAGCCCTTACCCTAACGCCTAGATCTAACCCTAAATCTAACCTACCGCCTAATCCTAACCTTAAGCCCTAATGCTAACACTAACTCTGAACCCTAAACCTACCCGTAACCCTTAACACTAACCCTATCCGTGAACCTTCACCCTGACCCTAACCATTACCCGCACCCAAGCATTTAACCCTGACCCTAACCGTAATCCTTAATGCTAACCCTAACACTAAACCCTAACCCTCAGCCCAACACGTAACACTAATCCTAACCCTTAACCTTAAGCCTAACCCTAACCCTAATGCTAACCCCTAAATGTAACCCTAACCGTGACCACTAAACCTAACCCTAACCTCTAACACAAACCATAGCACATAACTGTAACCCTAAAACTAACCCTAACCCTAACCCTAAACCCTAACTCTTAACCTTAACCAAAGCGTTACCTCTCACGCTAACCTTTAATCCTAACCCTAATCCTAATCTTCAACCCTAAACCTAACACTTAACCCTAACCCTGTACCAAACCCTAACCCCTCATCTTAACCCTAACCATAAACCTCAACCCTAAATCAAAGTGTAACCGTTAAACCTAAGAGTAACCTTTAACCCTAACCCTAATCTCTAACCCTAAGCCCTCACCCTAACACTAAACTTCATCCTTAACCCTAAACAGAATCCTAACCCTAAATCTAATTCTCAGACTTCTTGCTTTCTTAGAGTTTAGAAAGCCTGCAATCCTCCCATGCCATGCGTGAAAGGAGGCTCTACCACTGTGTCCTCATGAAACCCACGGGCCCATACCCAGAGTATGATAGAGTGGGTTCCCGTGTACAATCCCAGCCCCCTAAACTCCCCCCGCCCGCCTAATGCAGACAGGGCCCGTGCGCTAAGCATAAACAATACCTTTAACAGATAACCCTAACCCTGAACATAACACCCAACCCTGTTCCTATTTCTCCCCTTAATACGTAAACCTCACCGTGCGCCTAACTTTAACCTCTTATCCTAACGTTAATGCATAACCCATTTCCTGAGAACAACCCCTATCCCATAATTCTAACCCTATCTCCTAGTCATCACTGTGACACCTAATCCCTAACCCTAATTCTAAACCGCTAACCCTAACCGTAACCCTACCTACAACCCTAACACTGACAGTAACCCTTACTTCTAACCCCAACGCTATGCCTAACAAAAACCCTAACTCTTGACCCTAACCCTTCACCCTAACCCCTAAGCCTTACCCTAACCCTTAACCCTAATCCTAATCCTAACCATTAAACCTAACCCTAGCTCTTAAAGCTAACCCTAAACCTTACCCTCACGACTAGACCTAACCCTGACACTAACCTAACACCTAACCCTAACCAGAACCCCTAAAGCTAACCCTGAACCCTATCCCTAACCCTAGCAGTAAACTTTAACCCTAAACCTAAGCCCAACCCGTAACCCTAATCCTATCCTTTTACCCTAAAACTAATCCCTAAACCTAACCCCTATACCTCACCCTAACTCTAACCCCAATCCTAATTCTAACCATACCCCTTCAGAAAACACTAACTCCTAACCGCTAACCCTAACACTAACGAAAAACCCTAATCACTAATCCCTAAAGCTAACGCTTAACCTTTACCCTAACCGTTAACCCTCACCCTAAATCTTAACCTTAACTCTAAGCCTAACCCTTAACCCTACAGTAAGGAAGACCCTTAATGCTAATGGGATCCCTTATCCCTTACCCTAACACTACAGCTAAAAATAACCCTAACCTTAGATCCTTAAACCTAACCCCTAACACTTTAACCCCAAACCCTAACCCTAATCCTAAGCATTAAACGTAACCCTATCTCTTAACCCTAACGCTAGCTCTTACCCTAACGCCTAGATCTAACCCTAAATCTAACCTAAAGCCTAATCCTAACGTTAAGCCCTAATGCTAACACTAACCCTGAACCCTAAACCTACCCGTAACCATTAACACTAACCCTATCCATGAACTTTAACCCTGACCCTAACCATTACCCGCACCCAAGCATTTAACCCTGATTCTAACCCTAATCCTAAATGATAAACCTAACACTAAACCCTAACCCTAAGCCCAACACTTAACCCTAATCCTATCCCTTAAACCTAACCATAACCCTAATGCTAACCCCTAAACGTAACCGTAACCGTGACCGGTGAACCTAACCCTAACCTCTAACACAAACCATAGCACATAACTCTAATCCTAAAACTAACCCTAACCCTAAACCTAACCCTAAACCCTAACTCTTAACCTTAACCCTAAGCGTTAACTCTCACGCTAACCTTTAATTCTAACCCTAATCCTAATCTTCAACCCTAAACCTAACACTTAACCCTAACCCTGTACCAAACACTAACCCCTCATCTTAACCCTAACCGTAAACCTCAACCCTAAACCAAAGTGTAACCGTTAAACCTAAGAGTAACCTTTAACCCTAACCCTAATCCCTAACCCTAAGCCCTCACCCTAACACTAAACTTCATCCTTAACCCTAACCATAATCCTAACCCTAAATCTAATTCTCAGACTTCTTGCTTTCTTAGAGTTTAGAAAGCCTGCAATCCTCCCATGCCATGCGTGAAAGGAGGCTCTACCACTGTGTCCTACATGAAACCCACGGGCCCATACCCAGAGTATGATAGAGTGGGTTCCCGGGTACAATCCCAGCCCCCTAAACTCCCCCCGCCCGCCTAATGCAGACAGGGCCCGTGCGCTAAGGATAAACAATACCTTTAACAGATAACCCTAACCCTGAACATAACACCCAACCCTGTTCCTATTTCTCCCCTTAACACGTAAACCTCACCGTGCACCTAACTTTAACCTCTTATCCTAACGTTAATGCATAACCCATTTCCTGAGAACAACCCCTATCCCGTAATTCTAACCCTATCTCCTAGTCATCACTGTGACACCTAATCCCTAACCCTAATTCTAAACCGCTAACCCTAACCGTAACCCTACCTACAACCCTAACACTGACAGTAACCCTTACTTCTAACTCCAACGCTATGCCTAACAAAAACCCTAACTCTTGACCCTAACCCTTCACCCTCACCCCTAAGCCTTACCCTAACCCTTAACCCTAATCCTAATCCTAACCATTAAACCTAACCCTAGCTCTTAAAGCTAACCCTAAACCTTACCCTCACGACTAGACCTAACCCTGACACTAACCTAACACCTAACCCTAACCAGAACCCCTAAAGGTAACCCTGAAACCTATCCCTAACCCCAGCAGTAAACTTTAACCCTAAACCTAAGCCCAACCCGTAACCCTAATCCTATCCTTTTACCCTAAAACTAACCCCTAAACCTAACCCCTATACCTCACCCTAACTCTAACCCCAATCCTAATTCTAACCATACCCCTCATAAAACACTAACTCCTAACCGCTAACCCTAACACTAACCAAAAACCCTAATCACTAATCCCTAACCCTAACGCTTAACCTTTACCCTAACCGTTAACCCTCACCCTAAACCTTAACACTGACCCTAACCTTAACCTTTAACTCTAAGCCTAACCCTTAACCTTAGAGTAAGGAATTCCCTTAATGCTAATGGGATCCCTTATCCCTAACCCTAACACTACAGCTAAAAATAACCCTAACCTTGGATCCTTAAACTTAACCCCTAACACTTACTTTAACCCCAAACCCTAACCCTAAACCTGAGCATTAAACCTAACCCTATCTCTCAACCCTAACGCTAGCCGTTACCCTAACGCCTAGATCTAACCCTAAATCTAACCTACCGCCTAATCCTAACCTTAAGCCCTAATGCTAACACTAACCCTGAACCCTAAACCTACCCGTAACCCTTAACACTAACCCAATCCGTGAACCTTAACCCTGACCCTAACTATTACCCGCACCCAAGCATTTAACCCTGACCCTAACCGTAATCCTTAGTGCTAAACCTAACACTAAACCCTAACCCTACCCCAACAGTTATCCCTAATCCTATCCCTAAACCCTAACCCTAACCCTAATGCTACCCCCTAAACCTAACCCTAACCGGGACCAGTAAACCAAACCCTATCCTCTAACACAAACCATAGCACATAACTCTAACCCTAAAACTAACCCTAACCCTAACCCTAACCCTAAACCCTAACTCTTAACCTTAACCCTAAGCGTTAACTCTCACGCTAACCTTTAATCCTAACCCGAATCCTCATCTTCAACCCTAAACCTAACACTTAACCCTAACCCTGTACCAAACCCTAACCCCTCATCTTAACCCTAACCGTAAACCTCAACCCTAAACCAAAGTGTAAACCTTAAACCTAAGAGTAACCTTTAACCCTAACCCTAATCCCTAACCCTGAGCCCTCACCCTAATACTAAACTTCATCCTTAACCCTAACAAGAATCCTAACCCTAAATCTAATTCTCAGACTTCTTGCTTTCTTAGAGTTTCGAAAGCCTGCAATCCTCCCATGCCATGCGTGAAAGGAGGCTCTACCACTGTGTCCTAAATGAAACCCACGGGCCCATACCCAGAGTATGATGGAGTGGGTTCCCGGGTACAATCCCAGGCCCCTAAACTCCCCCCGCCCGCCTAATGCAGACAGGGCCCGTGCGCTAAGCATAAACAATACCTTTAACAGATAACCCTAACCCTGAACATAACACCCAACCCTGTTCCTATTTCTCCCCTTAACACGTAAACCTCACCGTGCGCCTAACTTTAACCTCTTATCCTAACGTTAATGCATAACCCATTTCCTGAGAACAACCCCTATCCCATAATTCTCACCCTATCTCCTAGTCATCACTGTAACACCTAATCCCTAACCCTAATTCTAAACCGCTAACTCTAACCGTAACCCTACCTACAACCCTAACACTGACAGTAACCCTTACTTCTAACCCCAACGCTATGCCTAACAAAAACCCTAACCCTTGACCCTAACCCTTCACCCTAACCCCTAAGCCTTACCCTAACCCTTAACCCTAATCCTAATCCTAACCATTAAACCTAACCCTAGCTCTTAAAGCTAACCCTAAACCTTACCCTCACGACTAGACCTAACCCTGACACTAACCTAACACCTAACCCTAACCAGAACCCCTAAAGCTAACCCTGAACCCTATCCCTAACCCTAGCAGTAAACTTTAACCCTAAACCTAAGCCCAACCCGTAACCCTAATCCTATCCTTTTACCCTAAAACTAATCCCTAAACCTAACCCCTATACCTCACCCTAACTCTAAACCCAATCCTAATTCTAACCATACCCCTTCAGAAAACACTAACTCCTAACCGCTAACCCTAACACTAACCAAACACCCTAATCACTAATCCCTAAAGCTAACGCTTAACCTTTACCCTAACCGTTAACCCTCACCCTAAATCTTAACCTTAACTCTAAGTCTAACCCTTAACCCTACAGTAAGGAAGACCCTTAATGCTAATGGGATCCCTTATCCCTAACCCTAACACTACAGCTAAAAATAACCCTAACCTTAGATCCTTAAACCTAACCCCTAACACTTACTTTAACCCCAAACCCTAACCCTAATCCTAAGCATTAAACGTAACCCTATCTCTTAACCCTAACGCTAGCTCTTACCCTAACGCCTAGATCTAACCCTAAATCTAACCTAAAGCCTAATCCTAACGTTAAGCCCTAATGCTAACACTAACCCTGAACCCTAAACCTACCCGTAACCATTAACACTAACCCTATCCATGAACTTTAACCCTGACCCTAACCATTACCCGCACCCAAGCATTTAACCCTGATTCTAACCCTAATCCTTAATGATAAACCTAACACTAAACCCTAACCCTAAGCCCAAAACTTAACCCTAATCCTATCCCTTAACCCTAACCCTAACCCTAATGCTAACCCCTAAACGTAACCGTAACCGTGACCGGTGAACCTAACCCTAACCTCTAACACAAACCATAGCACATAACTCTAACCCTAAAACTAACCATAACCCTAAACCTAACCCTAAACCCTAACTCTTAACCTTAACCCTAAGCGTTAACTCTCACGCTAACCTTTAATTCTAACCCTAATCCTAATCTTCAACCCTAAACCTAACACTTAACCCTAACCCTGTACCAAACACTAACCCCTCATCTTAACCCTAACCGTAAACCTCAACCCTAAACCAAAGTGTAACCGTTAAACCTAAGAGTAACCTTTAACCCTAACCCTAATTCCTAAACCTAAGCCCTCACCCTAACACTAAACTTCATCCTTAAACCTAACCATAATCCTAACCCTAAATCTAATTCTCAGACTTCTTGCTTTCTTAGAGTTTAGAAAGCCTGCAATCCTCCCATGCCATGCGTGAAAGGAGGCTCTACCACTGTGTCCTAAATGAAACCCACGGGCCCATACCCAGAGTATGATAGAGTGGGTTCCCGGGTACAATCCCAGCCCCCTAAACTCCCCCCGCCCGCCTAATGCAGACAGGGCCCGTGCGCTAAGGATAAACAATACCTTTAACAGATAACCCTAACCCTGAACATAACACCCAACCCTGTTCCTATTTCTCCCCTTAACACGTAAACCTCACCGTGCACCTAACTTTAACCTCTTATCCTAACGTTAATGCATAACCCATTTCCTGAGAACAACCCCTATCCCGTAATTCTAACCCTATCTCCTAGTCATCACTGTGACACCTAATCCCTAACCCTAATTCTAAACCGCTAACCCTAACCGTAACCCTACCTACAACCCTAACACTGACAGTAACCCTTACTTCTAACTCCAACGCTATGCCTAACAAAAACCCTAACTCTTGACCCTAACCCTTCACCCTCACCCCTAAGCCTTACCCTAACCCTTAACCCTAATCCTAATCCTAACCATTAAACCTAACCCTAGCTCTTAAAGCTAACCCTAAACCTTACCCTCACGACTAGACCTAACCCTGACACTAACCTAACACCTAACCCTAACCAGAACCCCTAAAGGTAACCCTGAAACCTATCCCTAACCCCAGCAGTAAACTTTAACCCTAAACCTAAGCCCAACCCGTAACCCTAATCCTATCCTTTTACCCTAAAACTAACCCCTAAACCTAACCCCTATACCTCACCCTAACTCTAACCCCAATCCTAATTCTAACCATACCTCTCATAAAACACTAACTCCTAACCGCTAACCCTAACACTAACCAAAAACCCTAATCACTAATCCCTAACCCTAACGCTTAACCTTTACCCTAACCGTTAACCCTCACCCTAAACCTTAACACTGACCCTAACCTTAACCTTTAACTCTAAGCCTAACCCTTAACCTTAGAGTAAGGAATTCCCTTAATGCTAATGGGATCCCTTATCCCTAACCCTAACACTACAGATAAAAATAACCCTAACCTTGGATCCTTAAACCTAACCCCTAACACTTACTTTAACCCCAAACCCTAACCCTAAACCTGAGCATTAAACCTAACCCTATCTCTCAACCCTAACGCTAGCCCTTACCCTAACGCCTAGATCTAACCCTAAATCTAACCTACCGCCTAATCCTAACCTTAAGCCCTAATGCTAACACTAACCCTGAACCCTAAACCTACCCGTAACCTTTAACACTAACCCAATCCGTGAACCTTAACCCTGACCCTAACTATTACCCGCACCCAAGCAATTAACCCTGACCCTAACCGTAATCCTTAGTGCTAAACCTAACACTAAACCCTAACCCTACCCCAACACTTATCCCTAATCCTATCCCTAAACCCTAACCCTAACCCTAATGCTACCCCCTAAACCTAACCCTAACCGGGACCAATAAACCAAACCCTATCCTCTAACACAAACCATAGCACATAACTCTAACCCTAAAACTAACCCTAACCCTAACCCTAACCCTAAACCCTAACTCTTAACCTTAACCCTAAGCGTTAACTCTCACGCTAACCTTTAATCCTAACCCGAATTCTCATCTTCAACCCTAAACCTAACACTTAACCCTAACCCTGTACCAAACCCTAACCCCTCATCTTAACCCTAACCGTAAACCTCAACCCTAAACCAAAGTGTAAATCTTAAACCTAAGAGTAACCTTTAACCCTAACCCTAATCCCTAACCCTGAGCCCTCACCCTAATACTAAACTTCATCCTTAACCCTAACCATAATCCTAACCCTAAATCTAATTCTCAGACTTCTTGCTTTCTTAGAGTTTAGAAAGCCTGCAATCCTCCCATGCCATGCGTGAAAGGAGGCTCTACCACTGTGTCCTGCATGAAACCCACGGGCCCATACCCAGAGTATGATGGAGTGGGTTCCCGGGTACAATCCCAGGCCCCTAAACTCCCCCCGCCCGCCTAATGCAGACAGGGCCCGTGCGCTAAGCATAAACAATACCTTTAACAGATAACCCTAACCCTGAACATAACACCCAACCCTGTTCCTATTTCTCCCCTTAACACGTAAACCTCACCGTGCGCCTAACTTTAACCTCTTATCCTAACGTTAATGCATAACCCATTTCCTGAGAACAACCCCTATCCCATAATTCTCACCCTATCTCCTAGTCATCACTGTGACACCTAATCCCTAACCCTAATTCTAAACCGCTAACTCTAACCGTAACCCTACCTACAACCCTAACACTGACAGTAACCCTTACTTCTAACCCCAACGCTATGCCTAACAAAAACCCTAACCCTTGACCCTAACCCTTCACCCTAACCCCTAAGCCTTACCCTAACCCTTAACCCTAATCCTAATCCTAACCATTAAACCTAACCCTAGCTCTTAAAGCTAACCCTAAACCTTACCCTCACGACTAGACCTAACCCTGACACTAACCTAACACCTAACCCTAACCAGAACCCCTAAAGCTAACCCTGAATCCTATCCCTAACCCCAGCATTAAACTTTAACCCTAAACCTAAGCCCAAACCGTAACCCTAATCCTATCCTTTTACCCTAAAACTAACTCCTAAACCTAACCCCTATACCTCACCCTAACTCTAACCCCAATCCTAATTCTAACCATACCCCTTCATAAAACACTAACTCCTAACCGCTAACCCTAACACTAACCAAAAACCCTAATCACTAATCCCTAACCCTAACGCTTAACCTTTACCCTAACCGTTAACCTCACCCTAAATCTTAACACGGACCCTAACCTTAACCTTTAACTCTAAGCCTAACCCTTTACCCTACAGTAAGGAAGACCCTTAATGCTAATGGGATCCCTTATCCCTAACCCTAACACTACAGCTAAAAATAACCCTAACCTTGGATCCTTAAACCTAACCCCTAACACTTACTTTAACCCCAAACCCTAACCCTAATCCTAAGCATTAAACCTAACCCTATCTCTTAACCCTAACGCTAGCCCTTATCCTAACGTCTAGATCTAACCCTAAATCTAACCTACCGCCTAATCCTAACCTTAAGCCCTAATGCTAACACTAACCCTGATCCCTAAACCTACCCGTAACCCTTAACACTAACCCTATCCGTGAACCTAAACCCTGACCCTAACCATTAACCGCACCCAAGCATTTAACCCTGACCCTAACCCTAATCCTTAATGCTAACCTTAACACTAAACCCTAACCCTAAGCCCAACACTTAACCCTAATCCTATCCCTTAACCCTAACCCTAAGCCTAACCCTAATGCTAACCACTAAACGTAACCCTAACCGTGACCAGTAAACCTAACCCAACCTCTAACACAAACCATAGCACATAACTCTAACCCTAAAACTAACCCTAACCCTAACCCTAAACCCTAACACTTAACCTTAACCCTAAGTGTTAACTCTCACGCTAACCTTTAATCCTAACTCTAATCCTAATCTTCAACCCTAAACCTAACACTTAACCCTAACCCTGTACCAAACCCTAACCCCTCATCTTAACCCTAACCGAAAACCTCAACCCTAAACCAAAGTGTAACCGTTAAACCTAAGAGTAACCTTTAACCTAACCCTAATCCCTAACCCTAAGCCCTCACCCGAACACTAAACTTCATCCTTAACCCTAACCATAATCCTAACCCTAAATCTAATTCTCAGACTTCTTGCTTTCTTAGAGTTTAGAAAGCCTGCCATCCTCCCATGCCATGTGTGAAAGGAGGCTCTACCACTGTGTCCTGCATGAAACCCACGGGCCCATACCCAGAGTATGATAGAGTGGGTTCCCGGGTACAATCCCAGCCCCCTAAACTCCCCCGGCCCGCCTAATGCAGACAGGGCCCGTGCCCTAAGCATTAACAATACCTTTAACAGATAACCCTAACCCTGAACATAACACCCAACCCTGTTCCTATTTCTCCCCTTAACACGTAAACCTCACCGTGCGCCTAACTTTAACCTCTTATCCTAACATTTATGCATAACCCATTTCCTGAGAACAACCCCTATCCCATAATTCTAACCCTATCTCCTAGTCATCACTGTGACACCTAATCCCTAACCCTAATTCTAAACCGCTAACCCTAACCGTAACCCTACCTACAACCCTAACACTGACAGTAACCCTTACTTCTAACCCCAATGCTATGCCTAACAAGAACCCTCACCCTTGACCCTAACCCTTCATCCTAACCCCTAAGCCTTACCCTAACCCTTAACCCTAATCCTAACCATTAAACCTAACCCTAGCTCTTAAAGCTAACCCTAAACCTTACCCTCACGACTAGACCTAACCCTGACACTAACCTAACACCTAACCCTAACCAGAACCCCTAAAGCTAACCCTGAACCCTATCCCTAACCCTAGCAGTAAACTTTAACCCTAAACCTAAGCCCAACCCGTAACCCTAATCCTATCCTTTTACCCTAAAACTAACCTCTAAACCTAACCCCTATATCTCACCCTAACTCTAACCCCAATCCTAATTCTAACCATACCCCTTCAGAAAACACTAACTCCTAATCGCTAACCCTAACACTAACCAAAACCCCTAGTCACTAATCCCTAACCATAACACTTAACCTTTACCCTAACCGTTAACCCTCACCCTAAATCTTAACACTGACCCTAACCTTAACCTTTAACTCTAAGCCGAACCCTTAATCGTACAGTAAGGAAGACCCTTAATGCTAATGGGATCCCTTATCCCTAACCCTAACACTACAGCTAAAAATAACCCTAACCTTGGATCCTTAAATCTAACCCCTAGCAATTACTTTAACTCCAAACCCTAACCCTAATCCTAAGCATTGAACCTAACCCTATCTCTTAACCCTAACGCTAGCCCTTACCCTAATGCCTAGATCTAACCGTACATCTAACCTACCGTGTAATCCTAACCTTAAGCACTAATGCTAACACTAACCCTGAACCCTAAACCTACCCGTAACCCTTAACACTAACCCTATCCGTGAACCTTAACCCTGACCCTAACCATTACCCGCACCCAAGCATTTAACCCTGACCCTACCCTAATCCTTAATGCTAACCCTAACACTAAACCCTAACCCTAAGCCCAACACTTAACCCTAATCCTATCCCTTAACCCTAACCCTAACCCTAATGCTACCCCCTAAACGTAACCCTAACCGTAGCCAGTAAACCTAACCCTAACCTCTAACACAAACCATAGCACATAACTCTAACCCTAAAACTAACCCTAACCCTAACCCTAAACCCTAACACTTAACCTTAACCCTAAGTGTTAACTCTCACGCTAACCTTTAATCCTAACCCTAATCCTAATCTTCAACCCTAAACCTAACACTTAACCCTAACCCTGTACCAAACCCTAACCCCTCACCTTAACCCTAACCGTAAACCTCAACCCTATACCAAAGTGTAACCGTTAAACCTAAGAGTAACCTTTAACACTAACCTTATTCCCTATCCCTAAGCCCTCACCCTAACACTAAACTTCATCCTTAACCCTAACCAGAATCCTAACCCTAAATCTAATTCTCAGACTTCTTGCTTTCTTAGAGTTTAGAAAGCCTACAATCCTCCCATGTCATGCGTGAAAGGAGGCTCTACCACTGTGTCCTCCATGAAACCCATGGGCCCATACCCAGAGTATGATAGAGTGGGTTCCCGGGTACAATCCCGGCCCCCTAAACTCCCCCCGCCCGCCTAATGCAGACAGGGCCCGTGCGCTAAGCATAAACAATACCTTTAACAGATAACCCTAACCCTGAACATAACACCCAACCCTGTTCCTATTTCTCCCCTTAACACGTAAACCTCACCGTGCGCCTAACTTTAACCTCTTATCCTAACGTTAATGCATAACCCATTTCCTGAGAACAACCCCTATCCCATAATTCTAACCCTATCTCCTAGTCATCACTGTGACACCTAATCTCTAACCCTAATTCTAAACCTCTAACCCTAACCGTAACCCTACCTACAACCCTAACCCTCACAGTAACCCTTACTTCTAACCCCAACGCTATGCCTAACAAAAACCCTAACCCTTGACCCTAACCCTTCACCCTAACCCCTAAGCCTTACCCTAACCCTTAACCCTAATCCTAATCCTAACCATTAAACCTAACCCTAGCTCTTAAAGCTAACCCTAAACCTTACCCTCACGACTAGACCTAACCCTGACACTAACCTAACACCTAACCCTAACCAGAACCCCAAAAGCTAACCCTCAACCCTATCCCTAACCCTAGCAGTAAACTTTAACCCTAAACCTAAGCCCAACCCGTAACCCTAATCCTATCCTTTTACCCTAAAACTAACCCCTAAACCTAACCCCTATACCTCACCCTAACTCTAACCCCAATCCTAATTCTAACCATACCCCTTCATAAAACACTAACTCCTAACCGCTACCCCTAACACTAACCAAAAACCCTAATCACTAATCCCTAACCCTAACGCTTAACCTTTACCCTAACCGTTAACGTTCACCCTAAATCTTAACACTACCCTAACCTTAACCTTTAACTCTAAGCCTAACCCTTAACCCTACAGTAAGGAAGACCCTTAATGCTAATGGGATCCCTTATCCCTAACCCTAACACTACAGCTAAAAATAACCCTAACCTTGGAACCTTAAACCTGACCCCTAACACTTACTTTAACCCCAAACCCTAACCCTAATCCTAAGCATTAAACCTAACCCTATCTGTTAACCCTAACGCTAGCCCTTACCCTAACGCCTAGATCTAACCCTAAATCTAACCTACCGCCTAATCCTAAACTTAAGCCCTAATGCTAACACTAACCCTGAACCCTAAACCTACCCGTAACCCTTAACACTAACCCTATCCGTTAACCTTAACCCTGACCCTAACCATTACCCGCACCCATCATTTAACCCTGATTCTAACCCTAATCCTTAATGCTAACCCTAACACTAAACCCGAACCCTAAGACCATCACTTAACCCTAACCCTATCCCTTAACCCTAACCTTAACCCTAATGCTACCCCCTAACCCTAACCCTAACCGTGACCAGTGAACCTAACCCTAACCTCTAACACAAACCATAGCACATAACTCTAACCCTAATACTAAGCCTAACCCTTAACACTAACCCTATCCGTGAACCTTAACCCTGACCCTAACCATTACCCACACCCAAGCATTTAACCCTGACCCTAACATTAATCCTTAATGCTAACCCTAACACTAAACCCTAACCCTAAGACCAACACTTAACCCTAATCCTATCCCTTAACCCTAACCCTAAACCTAACCATAATGCTAACCCCTAAACGTAACCCTAACCGTGACCAGTAAACCTAACCCTAACCTCTAACACAAACCATAGCACGTAACTCTAAACCTAAAACTAACCCTAACCCTAACCCTAAACCCTAACTCTTAACCTTAACCCTAAGCGTTAACTCTCACGCTAACCTTTAATCCTAACCCTAATCCTAATCTTCAACCCTAAACCTAACACATAACCCTAACCCTGTACCAAACCCTAACCCCTTATCTTAACCCTAACCGTAAACCTCAACCCTAAACCAAAGTGTAACCGTTAAACCTAAGAGTAACCTTTAACCCTAACCCTAATCCCTAACCCTGAGCCCTCACCCTAACACTAAACTTCATCCTTAACCCTAACAAGAATCCTAACCCTAAATCTAATTCTCAGACTTCTTGCTTTCTTACAGTTTAGAAAGCCTGCAATCCTCCCATGCCATGCGTGAAAGGAGGCTCTACCACTGTGTCATGCATGAAACCCACGGGCCCATAACCAGAGTATGATAAAGTGGGTTCCCGGGTACAATCCCAGCCCCCTAAACTCCCTCGCCCGCCTAATGCAGACAGGGCCCATGGGCTAAGGATAAACAATACCTTTAACAGATAACCCTAACCCTGAACATAACACCCAACCCTGTTCCTATTTCTCCCCTTAACACGTAAACCTCACCGTGCGCCTAACTTTAACCTCTTATCCTAACGTTAATGCATAACCCATTTCCTGAGAACAACCCCTATCCCATACTTCTAACCCTATCTCCTAGTCATCACTGTGACACCTAATCCCTAACCCTAATTCTAAACCGCTAACCCTAACCGTAACCCTACCTACAACCCTAACACTGACAGTAACCCTTACTTCTAACCCCAACGCTATGCCTAAAAAAAACTCGAACCCTTGACCCTAACCCTTGACCCTAACCCCTAAGCCTTACCCTAACCCTTAACCCTAATCCTAATCCTAACCATTAAACCTAACCCTAGCTCTTAAAGCTAACCCTAAACCTTACCCTCACGACTAGACCTAACCCTGACACTAACCTAACACCTAACCCTAACCAGAACTCCTAAAGCTAACCCTGAACCCTATCCCTAACCCTAGCAGTAAACTTTAACCCTAAACCTAAGCCCAACCCGTAACCCTAATCCTATCCTTTTACCCTAAAACTAACCCCTAAACCTAACCCCTATACCTCACCCTAACTCTAACCCAATCCTAATTCTAACCATACCCCTTCTTAAAACACTAACTCCTAACCGCTAACCCTAACACTAACCAAAAACCCTAATCACTAATCCCTAACCCTAACGCTTAAACTTTACCCTAACCGTTAACCCTCACCCTAAATCTTAACACTGACCCTAACCTTAACCTTTAACTCTAAGCCTAACCCTTAACCCTACAGTAAGGAAACCCTTAATGCTAATGGGATCCCTTATCCTTAACCCTAACACTACAGCTAAAAATAACCCTAACCTTGGATCCTTAAACCTAACCCCTAACACTTACTTTAACCCCAAACCCTAACCATAATCCTAAGCATTAAACCTAACCCTATCTCTTAACCCTAACGCTAGCCCTTACCCTAACGCCTAGATCTAACCCTAAATCTAACCTACCGCTTAATCCTAACCTTAAGCCCTAATGCTAACACTAACCCTGAACCCTAAACCTACCCGTAACCCTTAACACTAACCCTATCCTTGAACCTTAACACGGGCCCTAACCATTACCGGCACCCAAGCATTTAACCCTGACCCTAACCCTAATCCTTAATGCTAACCCTAACACTAAACCCTAACCCTAAGCCCAACACTTATCCCTAATATTATCCCTTAACACTAACCCTAACCCTAATGCTACCCCCTAAACGTAACCCTAACCGTGACCAGTAAACCTAACCCTAACCTCTAACACAAACCATAGCACGTAACTCTAACCCTAAAACTAACCCTAACCCTAACCCTAAACCCTAACTCTTAACCTTAACCCTAAGCGCTAACTCTCACGCTAACCTTTAATCCTAACCCTAATCCTAATCTTCAACCCTAAATCTAACACTTAACCATAACCCTGTACCAAACCCTAACCCCTCATCTTAACCCTAACCGTAAACCTCAACCCTAAACCAAAGTGTAACCGTTAAACCTAAGAGTAACCTTTAACCCTAACCCTAATCCCTAAACCTAAGCCCTCACCCTAACACTAAACTTCATCCTTAACCCTAACCAGAATCCTAACCCTAAATCTAATTCTCAGACTTCTTGCTTTCTTAGAGTTTAGAAAGCCTGCAATCCTCCCATGCCATGCCTTAAAGGAGGCTCTACCACTGTGTCCTGCATGAAACCCACGGGCCCATACCCAGAGTATGATAGAGTGGGTCCCCGGGTACAATCCCAGCCCCCTAAACTCCCCCCGCCCGCCTAATGCAGACAGGGCCCGTGCTCTAAGCATAAACAATACCTATAACAGATAACCCTAACCCTGAACATAACACCCAAGCCTCTTCCTATTGCTCCCCTTAACACGTAAACCTCACCGTGCGCCTAACTTTAACCTCTTATCCTAACGTTAATGCATAACCCATTTCCTGAGAACAACCCCTATCCCATAATTCTAACCCTATCTCCTAGTCATCACTGTGACACCTATTCCCTAATCCTAATTCTAAACCGCTAACCCTAGCCGTAACCCTACCTACAACCCTAACACTGACAGTAACCCTTACTTCTAACCCCAACGCTATGCCTAACAAAAACCCTAACCCTTGACCCTAACCCTTCACCCTAACCCCTAAGCCTTACCCTAACCCTTAACCCGAATCCTAATCCTAACCATTAAACCTAACCCTAGCTCTTAAAGCTAACCCTAAACCTTACCCTCACGACTAGACCTAACCCTGACACTAACCTAACACCTAACCCTAACCAAAACCCCTAAAGCTAACCCTGAACCTTATCCCTAACGCTAGCAGTAAACTTTAACCATAAACCTAAGCCCAACCCGTAACCCTAATCCTATCCTTTTACCATAAAACTAACCCGTAAACCTAACACCTATACCTAACCCTAACTCTAACCCCAATCCTAATTCTAACCATACCCCTTCAGAAAACACTAACTCCTAACCGCTAACCCTAACAATAACCAAAAGCCCTAATCACTAATCCCTAACCCTAACGCTTAACCTTTACCCTAAACGTTAACCCTCACCCTAAATCTTAACACTGACCCTAACCTTAACCTTTAACTCAAAGCCTAACCCTTAAAACTACAGTAAGGAAGACCCTTAATTCTAAAGGGATCCCTTATCCCTAACCCTAACAATACAGCTAAAAATAACCTGAACCTTGGATCCTTAAACCTAACCCCTAACGCTTATTTGAACCCCAAACTCTAACCCTAATCCTAAGCATTAAACCTAACCCTATCTCCTAACCCTAACGCTAGCCTTTACCCTAACGCCTAGATCTAACCCTAAATCTAACCTACCGCCTAATCCTAACCTTAAGCCCTAATGCTAACACTAACCCTGAACCCTAAGCCTACCCGTAACAGTTAACACTAACCCTATCCGTGAACCTAAACCCTGACCCTAACCATTACCCGCACCCAAGCATTTAACCCTGGCCCTAACCCTAATCCTTAGTGCTAACCCTAACACTAAACCCTAACCCTAAGCCCACCACTTTTCCCTAATCCTATCCCTTAACCCTAACCCTAACCTTAATGCTACCCCCTAAACGTAACCCTAACCGTGACCAGTAAACCTAACCCTAACCTCTAACACAAACCATAGCACATAACTCTAAACCTAAAACTAACCCTAACACTAACCCTAACCCTAACCCCTAACGCTTAACCTTAACTCTCAGCGTTAACTCTCACGCTAACCTTTAATCCTAACCCTAATCCTAATCTTCAACCCTAAACCTAACACTTAACCCTAACCCTGTACCAAACCCTAACCCCTCATCTTAACCCTAACCGTAAACCTCAACCCTAAACCAAAGTGTAACCGTTAAACCTAAGAGTAACCTTTAACCCTAACCCTATTCTCTAACCCTAAGCACTCACCCTAACACTAAACTTCATCTTTAACCCTAACCATAATCCAAACCCTAAATCTAATTCTCAGACTTCTTGCTTTCTTAGAGTTTAGAAAGCCTGCAATCCTCCCATGCCATGCGTGAAAGGAGGCTCTACCACTGTGTCCTCCTTGAAACTCACGGGCCCACACCCAGAGTATGATAGAGTGGGTTCCCGGGTACAATCCCAGGCCCCTAAACTCCCCCCGCCCGCCTAATGCAGACAGGGCACGTGCGCTAACCATAAACAATACCGTTAACAGATAACCCTAACCCTGAACATAACACCCAACCCTGTTCCTATTTCTCCCCTTAACACGTAAACCTCACCGTGCGCCTAACTTTAACCTCTTATCCTAACGTTAATGCATAACCCATTTCCTGAGAACAACCCCTATCCCATAATTCTAACCCTATCTCCTAGTCATCACTGTGACACCTAATCCCTAACCCTAATTCTAAACCGCTAACCGTAACCGTAACCCTACCTACAACCCCAACACTGACAGTAACCCTTACTTCTAACCACAACGCTATGCCTAACAAAAACCCTATCCCTTGACCCTAACCCTTCACCCTAACCCCTAAGCCTTACCCTAACCCTTAACCCTAATCCTAATCCTAACCATTAAACCTAACCTTAGCTCTTAAAGCTAACCCTAAACCTTACCCTCACGACTAGACCTAACCCTGACACTAACCTAACACCTAACACTAACCAGAACCCCTAAAGCTAACCCTGAACCCTATCCCTAACCCTAGCAGTAAATTTTAACCCTAAACCTAAGCCCAACCCGTAACCCTAATCCTATCCTTTTACCCTAAAACTAACCCCTAATCCTAACCCCTATACCTCACCCTAACTCTAACCCCAATCCTAATTCTAACCATACCCCTTCATAAAACACTAACTCCTAACCGCTAGCCCTAACACTATCCAAAAACCCTAATCACTAATCCCTAACCCTAACGCTTAACCTTTACCCTAACCCTTAACCCTCACCCTAAATCTTAACACTGACCCTAACCTTAACCTTTAACTCTAAGCCTAACCCTTAACCCTACAGTAAGGAAGACCCTTAATGTTAATGGGATCCCTTATCCCTAGCCCTAACACTACAGCTAAAAATAACCCTAACCTTGGATCCTTAAACCTAACCCCTAACACTTACTTTAACCCCAAACCCTAACCCTAATCCTAAGCATTAAACCTAGCCCTATCTCTTAATCCTAACGCTAGCCCTTACCCTAACGCCTAGATCTAACCCTAAATCTAACCTACCGCCTAATCTTAACCTTAAGCCCTAATGCTAACTCTAACCCTGAACCCTAAACCTACCCGTAACCCTTAACACTAACCCTATCCGTGAACCTTAACCCTGACCCTAACCATTACCCGCACCGAAACATTTAACCCTGACCCTAACCCTAATCCTTAATGCTAAACCTAACACTAAACCCTAACCCTAAGCCCAACCTTTATCTCTAATCCTATCCCTTAACCCTAACCCTAACCCTAATGCTACCCCCTAAACATAACCCTAACCATGACCAGTAAACCTAACCCTAACCTCTAACAAAAACCATAGCACATAACTCTAACCCTAAAACTAACCCTAAACCTATCCCTAACCTTAAACCCTAACTCTTAACCTTAACCCTAAGCGTTAACTATCACGCTAACCTTTAATCCTAACCCTAATCCTAATCTTCAACCCTAAACCTAACACTTAACCCTAACCCTGTACCAAACCCTAACCACTCATCTTAACCCTAACCGTAAACCTCAACCCTAAACCAAAGTGTCACCGTTAAACCTAAGAGTAACCTTTAACCCTAACCCTAATCCCTAACACTAAGCACTCACCCTAACACTAAACTTCATCCTTAACCCTAACCAGAATCCTAACCCTAAATCTAATTCTCAGACTTCTTGCTTTCTTAGAGTTTAGAAAGCCTACAATCCTCCCATGCCATTCGTGAAAGGAGGCTCTACCAATGTGTCCTGCATGAAACCCACGGGCCCATACCCAGAGTATGATAGAGTGGGTTCTCGGGTACAATCCCAGGCCCCTAAACTCCCCCCGCCCGCCTAATGCAGACAGGGACCGTGCGCTAAGCATAAACAATACCTTTAACAGATAACCCTAACCCTGAACATAACACCCAACCCTGTTCCTATTTCTCCCCTTAACACGTAAACCTCTCCGTGCGCCTAACTTTAACCTCTTATCCTAACGTTAATGCATAACCCATTTCCTGAGAACAACCCCTATCCCATAATTCTAACCCTATCTCCTAGTCATCACTGTGACACCTAATCCCTAACCCTAATTCTAAACCGCTAACCCTAACTGTAACCCTACCTACAACCCTGACACTGACAGTAACCCTTACTTCTAACCTCAACGCTATGCCTAACAAAAACCCTAACCCTTGACCCTAACCCTTCACCCTAACCCCTAAGCCTTACCCTAACCCTTAACCCTAATCCTAATCCTAACCATTAAACCTAACCCTAGCTCTTAAAGCTAACCCTATACCTTACCCTCACGACTAGACCTAACCCTGACACTAACCTAACACCTAACCCTAACCAGAACCCCTAAAGCTAACCCTGAACCCTATCCCTAACCCTAGCAGAAAATTTTAACCCTAAACCTAAGCCCAACCCGTAACCCTTATCCTATCCTTTTACCCTAAAACTAACCCCTAAACCTAACCCCTATACCTCACCCTAACTCTAACCCCAATCCTAATTCTAACCATACCCCTTCATAAAACACTAACTCCTAACCGCTAACCCTAACACTAACCAAAAACCCTAATCACTAATCCCTAACCCTAATGCTTAACCTTTACCCTAACCGTTAACCCTCAACCTAAATCTTAACACTGACCTTAACTTTAACCTTTAACTCTAACCCTAACCCTTAACCCTACAGTAAGGAAGACCCTTAATGCTAATGGGATCCCTTATCCCTAACCCTAACACTACAGTTAAAAATAACCCTAACCTTTGATCCTTAAACCTAACCCCTAACACTTACTTTAACCCCAAACCCTAACCCTAATCCTAAGCATTAAACCTAACCCTATCTCCTAACCCTAACGCTAGCCTTTACCCTAACGCCTAGATCTAACCCTAAATCTAACCTACCGCCTAATCCTAACCTTAAGCCCTAATGCTAACACTAACCCTGAACCCTAAACCTACCCGTAACCCTTAACACTAACCCTATCCGTGAACCTAAACCCTGACCCTAACCATTACCCGCACCCAAGCATTTAACCCTGACCCTAACCCTAATCCTTAGTGCTAACCCTAACACTAAACCCTAACCCTAAGCCCACCACTTTTCCCTAATCCTATCCCTTAACCCTAACCCTAACCTTAATGCTACCCCCTAAACGTAACCCTAACCGTGACCAGTAAACCTAACCCTAACCTCTAACACAAACCATAGCACATAACTCTAACCCTAAAACTAACCCTAACCCTAACCCTAACCCTAACCCCTAATGCTTAACCTTAACTCTCAGCGTTAACTCTCACGCTAACCTTTAATCCTAACCCTAATCCTAATCTTCAACCCTAAACCTAACACTTAACCCTAACCCTGTACCTAACCCTAACCCCTCATCTTAACCCTAACCGTAAACCTCAACCCTAAACCAAAGTGTAACCGTTAAACCTAAGAGTAACCTTTAACCCTAACTCTATTCTCTAACCCTAAGCACTCACCCTAACACTAAACTTCATCTTTAACCCTAACCATAATCCAAACCCTAAATCTAATTCCAGACTTCTTGCTTTCTTAGAGTTTAGAAAGCCTGCAATCCTCCCATGCCATGCGTGAAAGGACGCTCTACCACTGTGTCCTCCTTGAAACTCACGGGCCCATACCCAGAGTATGATAGAGTGGGTTCCCGGGTGCAATCCCAGCCCCCGAAACTCCCCCCGCCCGCCTAATGCAGACAGGGCCCGTGCGCTAACCATAAACAATACCGTTAACAGATAACCCTAACCCTGAACATAACACCCAACTCTGTTCCTATTTCTCCCCTTAACACGTAAACCTCACCGTGCGCCTAACTTTAACCTCTTATCCTAACGTTAATGCATAACCCATTTCCTGAGAACAACCCTATCCCATAATTCTAACTCTATCTCCTAGTCATCACTGTGACACCTAATCCCTAACCCTAATTCTAAACCGCTAACCCTAACCGTAACCCTACCCCCAACCCTGACACTGACAGTAACCCTTACTTCTAACCCCAACGCTATGCCTAACAAAAACCCTAACGCTTGACCCTAACCCTTCACCCTAACCCCTAAGCCTTACCCTAACCCTTAACCCTAATCCTAATCCTAACCATTAAACCTAACCCTAGCTCTTAAAGCTAACCCTAAACCTTACCCTCACGACTAGACCTAACCCTGACACTAACCTAACACCTAACCCTAACCAGAACCCCTAAAGCTAACCCTGAACCCTATCCCTAACCCTAGCAGAAAATTTTAACCCTAAACCTAAGCCCAACCCGTAACCCTAATCCTATCCTTTTACCCTAAAACTAACCCCTAAACCTAACCCCTATACCTCACCCTAACTCTAACCCCAATCCTAATTCTAACCATACCCCTTCATAAAACACTAACTCCTAACCGCTAACCCTAACACTAACCAAAAACCCTAATCACTAATCCCTAACCCTAATGCTTAACCTTTACCCTAACCGTTAACCCTCAACCTAAATCTTAACACTGACCCTAACCTTAACCTTTAACTCTAACCCTAACCCTTAACCCTACAGTAAGGAAGACCCTTAATGCTAATGGGATCCCTTATCCCTAACCCTAACACTACAGTTAAAAATAACCCTAACCTTTGATCCTTAAACCTAACCCCTAACACTTACTTTAACCCCAAACCCTAACCCTAATCCTAAGCATTAAACCTAACCCTATCTCCTAACCCTAACGCTAGCCTTTACCCTAACGCCTAGATCTAACCCTAAATCTAACCTACCGCCTAATCCTAACCTTAAGCCCTAATGCTAACACTAACCCTGAACCCTATACCTACCCGTAACCCTTAACACTAACCCTATCCGTGAACCTAAACCCTGACCCTAACCATTACCCGCACCCAAGCATTTAACCCTGACCCTAACCCTAATCCTTAGTGCTAACCCTAACACTAAACCCTAACCCTAAGCCCACCACTTTTCCCTAATCCTATCCCTTAACCCTAACCCTAACCTTAATGCTACCCCCTAAACGTAACCCTAACCGTGACCAGTAAACCTAACCCTAACCTCTAACACAAACCATAGCACATAACTCTAACCCTAAAACTAACCCTAACCCTAACCCTAACCCTAACCCCTAATGCTTAACCTTAACTCTCAGCGTTAACTCTCACGCTAACCTTTAATCCTAACCCTAATCCTAATCTTCAACCCTAAACCTAACACTTAACCCTAACCCTGTACCTAACCCTAACCACTCATCTTAACCCTAACCGTAAACCTCAACCCTAAACCAAAGTGTAACCGTTAAACCTAAGAGTAACCTTTAACCCTAACCCTATTCTCTAACCCTAAGCACTCACCCTAACACTAAAGTTCATCTTTAACCCTAACCATAATCCAAACCCTAAATCTAATTCTCAGACTTCTTGCTTTCTTAGAGTTTAGAAAGCCTGCAATCCTCCCATGCCATGCGTGAAAGGAGGCTCTACCACTGTGTCCTCCTTGAAACTCACGGGCCCATACCCAGAGTATGATAGAGTGGGTTCCCGGGTGCAATCCCAGCCCCCGAAACTCCCCCCGCCCGCCTAATGCAGACAGGGCCCGTGCGCTAACCATAAACAATACCGTTAACAGATAACCCTAACCCTGAACATAACACCCAACTCTGTTCCTATTTCTCCCCTTAACACGTAAACCTCACCGTGCACCTAACTTTAACCTCTTATCCTAACGTTAATGCATAACCCATTTCCTGAGAACACCCCTATCCCATAATTCTAACTCTATCTCCTAGTCATCACTGTGACACCTAATCCCTAACCCTAATTCTAAACCGCTAACCCTAACCGTAACCCTACCTACAACCCTGACACTGACAGTAACCCTTACTTCTAACCCCAACGCTATGCCTAACAAAAACCCTAACCCTTGACCCTAACCCTTCACCCTAACCCCTAAGCCTTACCCTAACCCTTAACCCTAATCCTAATCCTAACCATTAAACCTAACCCTAGCTCTTAAAGCTAACCCTAAACCTTACCCTCACGACTAGACCTAACCCTGACAGTAACCTAACACCTAACCCTAACCAGAACCCCTAAAGCTAACCCTGAACCCAATCCCTAACCCCAGCAGTAAACTTTAATCCGAAACCTAAGCCCAACCCGTAACCCTAATCCTATCCTTTTACCCTAAAACTAACCCCTAAACCTAACCCCTATACCTCACCCTAACTCTAACCCCAATCCTAATTCTAACCATACCCCTTCATAAAACACTAACTCCTAACCGCTAACCCTAACACTAACCAAAAACCCTAATCACTAATCCCTAACCCTAACGCTTAACCTTTACCCTAACCGTTAACCCTCACCCTAAGACTTAACACTGACCCTAACCTTAACCTTTAACTCTAAGCCTAACCCTTAACCCTACAGGAAGGAAGACACTTAATGCTAATGAGATCCCTTATCCCTAACCCTAACACTACAGCTAAAAATAACCCTAACCTTGGATCCTTAAACCTAACCCCTAACACTTAGTTTAACCCCAAACCCTAACCCTAATCCTAAGCATTAAACCTAACCTTATCTCTTAACCCTAACGCTAGCCCTTACCCTAACGCCTAGATCTAACCCTAAATCTAACCTACCGCCTAATCCTAACCTTAAGCCCTAATGCTAACACTAACCCTGAACCATAACCTACCCGTAAACTTTAACACTAACCCTATCCGTGAACCTTAACCCTGACCCTAACCATTACTCGCACCCAAGCATTTAACCCTGACCCTAACCCTAATTCTTAATGCTAACCTTAACACTAAACCCTAACCCTAAGCCCAACACTTAACCCTAATCCTATCCCTTAACCCTAACCCTAACCCTAATGCTAACCCCTAAACGTAACCCTAACCGTGACCAGTAAACCTAACCCTAAACTCTAACAGAAACCATAGCACATAACTCTAACCCTAAAACTAACCCTAACCCTAACCCTAAACCTTAACTCTTAACCTTAACCCTAAGCGTTAACTCTCACGCTAACCTTTATTCCTAACCCTAATCCTAATCTTCAACCCTAAACCTAACACTTAACCCTAACCCTGTACCAAACCCTAACCCCTCATCTTAACCCTAACCGTAAACCTCAACCCTAAACTAAAGTGTAACCGTTAAACCTAAGAGTAACCTTTAACCCTAACACTAATCCCTAACCCTAAGCCCTCACCCTAACACTAAACTTCATCCTTAACCCTAACCAGAATCCTAACCCTAAATCTAATTCTCAGACTTCTTGCTTTCTTAGAGTTTAGTAAGCCTGCAATCCTCCCATGCCATGCGTGAAAGGAGGCTCTACCACTGTGTCCTGCATGAAACCCACGGGCCCATACCCAGAGTATGATAGAGTGGTTTCCCGGGTACAATCCCAGCCCCCTAAACTCCCCCCGCCCACCTAATGCAGACAGGGCCCGTGCGCTAAGCATAAACAATACCTTTAACAGATAACCCTAACCCTGAACATAACACCCAACCCTGTTCCTATTTCTCCCCTTAACACGTAAACCTCACCGTGCGCCTAACTTTAACCTCTTATCCTAACGTTAATGCATAACCCATTTCCTGAGAACAACACCTATCCCATAATTCTAACCCTATCTCCTAGTCATCACTGTGACACCTAATCCCTAACCCTAATTCTAAACCGCTAACCCTAACCGTAACTCTACCTACAACCCTAACACTGACAGTAAACCTTACTTCTAACCCCAACGCTATGCCTAACAAAAACCCTAACCCTTGACCCTAACCCTTGGCCCTAACCCCTAAGCCTTACCCTAACCCTTAACCCTAATCTTAATCCTAACCATTAAACCTAACCCTAGCTCTTAAAGCTAACCCTAAACCTTACCCTCACGACTAGACCTAAGCCTGACACTAACCTAACACCTAACCCTAACCAGAACCCCTAAAGCTAGCTCTGAACCCTATCCCTAACCCTAGCAGTAAACTTTAACCCTAAACCTAAGCCGAACCCGTAACCCTAATCCTATCCTTTTACCCTAAAACTAACCCCTAATCCTAACCCCTATACCTCACCCTAACTCTAACCCCAATCCTAATTCTAACCATACCCCTTCATAAAACACTAACTCCTAACCGCTAGCCCTAACACTATCCAAAAACCATAATCACTAATCCCTAACCCTAACGCTTAACCTTTACCCTAACCCTTAACCCTCACCCTAAATCTTAACACTGACCCTAACCTTAACCTTTAACTCTAAGCCTAACCCTTAACCCTACAGTAAGGAAGACCCTTAATGTTAATGGGATCCCTTATCCCTAGCCCTAACACTACAGCTAAAAATAACCCTAACCTTGGATCCTTAAACCTAACCCCTAACACTTACTTTAACCCCAAACCCTAACCCTAATCCTAAGCATTAAACCTAGCCCTATCTCTTAATCCTAACGCTAGCCCTTACCCTAACGCCTAGATCTAACCCTAAATCTAACCTACCGCCTAATCTTAACCTTAAGCCCTAATGCTAACTCTAACCCTGAACCCTAAACCTACCCGTAACCCTTAACACTAACCCTATCCGTGAACCTTAACCCTGACCCTAACCATTACCCGCACCCAAACATTTAACCCTGACCCTAATCCTAATCCTTAATGCTAAACCTAACACTAAACCCTAACCCTAAGCCCAACCTTTATCTCTAATCCTATCCCTTAACCCTAACCCTAACCCTAATGCTACCCCCTAAACATAACCCTAACCATGACCAGTAAACCTAACCCTAACCTCTAACACAAACCATAGCACATAACTCTAACCCTAAAACTAACCCTAAACCTATCCCTAACCTTAAACCCTAACTCTTAACCTTAACCCTAAGCGTTAACTCTCACGCTAACCTTTAATCCTAACCCTAATCCTAATCTTCAACCCTAAACCTAACACTTAACCCTAACCCTGTACCAAACCCTAACCACTCATCTTAACCCTAACCGTAAACCTCAACCCTAAACCAAAGTGTCACCGTTAAACCTAAGAGTAACCTTTAACCCTAACCCTAATCCCTAACACTAAGCACTCACCCTAACACTAAACTTCATCCTTAACCCTAACCAGAATCCTAACCCTAAATCTAATTCTCAGACTTCTTGCTTTCTTAGAGTTTAGAAAGCCTACAATCCTCCCATGCCATGCGTGAAAGGAGGCTCTACCAATGTGTCCTGCATGAAACCCACGGGCCCATACCCAGAGTATGATAGAGTGGGTTCTCGGGTACAATCCCAGGCCCCTAAACTCCCCCCGCCCGCCTAATGCAGACAGGGACCGTGCGCTAAGCATAAACAATACCTTTAACAGATAACCCTAACCCTGAACATAACACCCAACCCTGTTCCTATTTCTCCCCTTAACACGTAAACCTCACCGTGCGCCTAACTTTAACCTCTTATCCTAACGTTAATGCATAACCCATTTCCTGAGAACAACCCCTATCCCATAATTCTAACCCTATCTCCTAGTCATCACTGTGACACCTAATCCCTAACCCTAATTCTAAACCGCTAACCCTAACTGTAACCCTACCTACAACCCTGACACTGACAGTAACCCTTACTTCTAACCCCAACGCTATGCCTAACAAAAACCCTAACCCTTGACCCTAACCCTTCACCCTAACCCCTAAGCCTTACCCTAACCCTTAACCCTAATCCTAATCCTAACCATTAAACCTAACCCTAGCTCTTAAAGCTAACCCTATACCTTACCCTCACGACTAGACCTAACCCTGACACTAACCTAACACCTAACCCTAACCAGAACCCCTAAAGCTAACCCTGAACCCTATCCCTAACCCTAGCAGAAAATTTTAACCCTAAACCTAAGCCCAACCCGTAACCCTAATCCTATCCTTTTACCCTAAAACTAACCCCTAAACCTAACCCCTATACCTCACCCTAACTCTAACCCCAATCCTAATTCTAACCATACCCCTTCATAAAACACTAACTCCTAACCGCTAACCCTAACACTAACCAAAAACCCTAATCACTAATCCCTAACCCTAATGCTTAACCTTTACCCTAACCGTTAACCCTCAACCTAAATCTTAACACTGACCCTAACATTAACCTTTAACTCTAACCCTAACCCTTAACCCTACAGTAAGGAAGACCCTTAATGCTAATGGGATCCCTTATCCCTAACCCTAACACTACAGTTAAAAATAACCCTAACCTTTGATCCTTAAACCTAACCCCTAACACTTACTTTAACCCCAAACCCTAACCCTAATCCTAAGCATTAAACCTAACCCTATCTCCTAACCCTAACGCTAGCCTTTACCCTAACGCCTAGATCTAACCCTAAATCTAACCTACCGCCTAATCCTAACCTTAAGCCCTAATGCTAACACTAACCCTGAACCCTAAACCTACCCGTAACCCTTAACACTAACCGTATCCGTGAACCTAAACCCTGACCCTAACCATTACCCGCACCCAAGCATTTAACCCTGACCCTTACCCTAATCCTTAGTGCTAACCCTAACACTAAACCCTAACCCTAAGCCTACCACTTTTCCCTAATCCTATCCCTTAACCCTAACCCTAACCTTAATGCTACCCCCTAAACGTAACCCTAACCGTGACCAGTAAACCTAACCCTAACCTCTAACACAAACCATAGCACATAACTCTAACCCTAAAACTAACCCTAACCCTAACCCTAACCCTAACCCCTAATGCTTAACCTTAACTCTCAGCGTTAACTCTCACGCTAACCTTTAATCCTAACCCTAATCCTAATCTTCAACCCTAAACCTAACACTTAACCCTAACCCTGTACCTAACCCTAACCCCTCATCTTAACCCTAACCGTAAACCTCAACCCTAAACCAAAGTGTAACCGTTAAACCTAAGAGTAACCTTTAACCCTAACTCTATTCTCTAACCCTAAGCACTCACCCTAACACTAAACTTCATCTTTAACCCTAACCATAATCCAAACCCTAAATCTAATTCTCAGACTTCTTGCTTTCTTAGAGTTTAGAAAGCCTGCAATCCTCCCATGCCATGCGTGAAAGGAGGCTCTACCACTGTGTCCTCCTTGAAACTCACGGGCCCATACCCAGAGTATGATAGAGTGGGTTCCCGGGTGCAATCCCAGCCCCCGAAACTCCCCCCGCCCGCCTAATGCAGACAGGGCCCGTGCGCTAAGCATAAACAATACCTTTAACAGATAACCCTAACCCTGAACATAACACCCAACTCTGTTCCTATTTCTCCCCTTAACACGTAAACCTCACCGTGCGCCTAACTTTAACCTCTTATCCTAACGTTAATGCATAACCCATTTCCTGAGAACACCCCTATCCCATAATTCTAACTCTATCTCCTAGTCATCACTGTGACACCTAATCCCTAACCCTAATTCTAAACCGCTAACCCTAACCGTAACCCTACCCCCAACCCTGACACTGACAGTAACCCTTACTTCTAACCCCAACGCTATGCCTAACAAAAACCCTAACCCTTGACCCTAACCCTTCACCCTAACCCCTAAGCCTTACCCTAACCCTTAACCCTAATCCTAATCCTAACCATTAAACCTAACCCTAGCTCTTAAAGCTAACCCTAAACCTTACCCTCACGACTAGACCTAACCCTGACACTAACCTAACACCTAACCCTAACCAGAACCCCTAAAGCTAACCCTGAACCCTATCCCTAACCCTAGCAGAAAATTTTAACCCTAAACCTAAGCCCAACCCGTAACCCTAATCCTATCCTTTTACCCTAAAACTAACCCCTAAACCTAACCCCTATACCTCACCCTAACTCTAACCCCAATCCTAATTCTAACCATACCCCTTCATAAAACACTAACTCCTAACCGCTAACCCTAACACTAACCAAAAACCCTAATCACTAATCCCTAACCCTAATGCTTAACCTTTACCCTAACCGTTAACCCTCAACCTAAATCTTAACACTGACCCTAACCTTAACCTTTAACTCTAACCCTAACCCTTAACCCTACAGTAAGGAAGACCCTTAATGCTAATGGGATCCCTTATCCCTAACCCTAACACTACAGTTAAAAATAACCCTAACCTTTGATCCTTAAACCTAACCCCTAACACTTACTTTAACCCCAAACCCTAACCCTAATCCTAAGCATTAAACCTAACCCTATCTCCTAACCCTAACGCTAGCCTTTACCCTAACGCCTAGATCTAACCCTAAATCTAACCTACCGCCTAATCCTAACCTTAAGCCCTAATGCTAACACTAACCCTGAACCCTAAACCTACCCGTAACCCTTAACACTAACCCTATCCGTGAACCTAAACCCTGACCCTAACCATTACCCGCACCCAAGCATTTAACCCTGACCCTAACCCTAATCCTTAGTGCTAACCCTAACACTAAACCCTAACCCTAAGCCCACCACTTTTCCCTAATCCTATCCCTTAACCCTAACCCTAACCTTAATGCTACCCCCTAAACGTAACCCTAACCGTGACCAGTAAACCTAACCCTAACCTCTAACACAAACCATAGCACATAACTCTAACCCTAAAACTAACCCTAACCCTAACCCTAACCCTAACCCCTAATGCTTAACCTTAACTCTCAGCGTTAACTCTCACGCTAACCTTTAATCCTAACCCTAATCCTAATCTTCAACCCTAAACCTAACACTTAACCCTTACCCTGTACCTAACCCTAACCCCTCATCTTAACCCTAACCGTAAACCTCAACCCTAAACCAAAGTGTAACCGTTAAACCTAAGAGTAACCTTTAACCCTAACCCTATTCTCTAACCCTAAGCACTCACCCTAACACTAAACTTCATCTTTAACCCTAACCATAATCCAAACCCTAAATCTAATTCTCAGACTTCTTGCTTTCTTAGAGTTTAGAAAGCCTGCAATCCTCCCATGCCATGCGTGAAAGGAGGCTCTACCACTGTGTCCTCCTTGAAACTCACGGGCCCATACCCAGAGTATGATAGAGTGGGTTCCCGGGTGCAATCCCAGCCCCCGAAACTCCCCCCGCCCGCCTAATGCAGACAGGGCCCGTGCGCTAACCATAAACAATACCGTTAACAGATAACCCTAACCCTGAACATAACACCCAACTCTGTTCCTATTTCTCCCCTTAACACGTAAACCTCACCGTGCGCCTAACTTTAACCTCTTATCCTAACGTTAATGCATAACCCATTTCCTGAGAACACCCCTATCCCATAATTCTAACTCTATCTCCTAGTCATCACTGTGACACCTAATCCCTAACCCTAATTCTAAACCGCTAACCCTAACCGTAACCCTACCTACAACCCTGACACTGACAGTAACCCTTACTTCTAACCCCAACGCTATGCCTAACAAAAACCCTAACCCTTGGTTAAATGCTTGGGTGCGGGTAATGGTTAGGGTCAGGGTTAAGGTTCACGGATAGGGTTAGTGTTAAGGGTTACGGGTAGGTTTAGGGTTCAAGGTTAGTGTTAGCATTAGGGCTTAAGGTTACGATTAGGCGGTAGGTTAGATTTAGGGTTAGATCTAGGCGTTAGGGTAAGGGCTAGCGTTAGGGTTAAGAGATAGGGTTAGGCATGGAGAAGATGGCGGAATGGCGGTGACTGCTCGGATCTGCGCTCCGGCGACGAACCGTGGATCCGGACCTGCCACAACGCTAGAGGACCGCTCCCACACAGGAACAGCGGTGTGAATCCACGGAGAATCAGCGTGGGACAAACAGAGCAAGTGAGGTCTGAGGTGAACAGAAATTAAGATCGCGGAACTCTGCGGAAGGCGCGGAACAGACAGTAGCCAGCGGAGCGCAGGCGGCTGCGCCCGCCCCCAGGTGGGGCGGGGGCAGTCTTTAGGAAAAGCGGCTTGCGCTCCTCACTGACCTCCACCCCCAATTGCTTGGAGACCCCCTCGCAAGCCAGAGCAGAATCTCCGAGCGAGACGTAGGGCATTGCAGACAGGAGGCTTTTTCGGGAGAATAGCTTGGAACCTGGGAAGTCTCGGCTGAGACAGTCCTTAGCGAGAAGGGACGGACCTGTGCCGGGGGGAGGGGCACGATCAATCCCCGATCAGCGAATTGCGCTGTACCTCTGCGCTACTTTTGTCGGTGGTTCTTCAGCCGGTGGCCCCCGGCGGCTTTGCCCGCCAAACCCCCCGGCAGCGGCGGTCCCTGGTCTCTGCCTGCCGGGGAGCCGGTCCCCCTCCGACCCCGGAGCGCTGCGGGCGCCATCTTGAAAGCAAAGTCGGAACCGCTCGGGAGCCATAAGGTGCCCAGCAGCTCTCTCTCCCCGGCGCCCCCCGCTGGTCTCTGGGCCCGCGCCATCTCCGCCGGCGGCCCTCGGCGTGAAGGGGCGGAGCTGCGCTAAGACTTAAAATAAACACTGAGTTGCCGCTCCGGAACCAACGGAGCCGGCGTGAAGGGGCGGAGCTGCGCTAAGACTTAAAATAAACACTGAGTTGCCGCTCCGGAACCAACGGAGCCGGCGTGAAGGGGCGGAGCTGCGCTAAGACGTAAAATAAACACTGAGTTGCCGCTCCGGAACCAATGGAGCGGGCGTGAAGGGGCGGAGCTGCGCTAAGGCGCAAAAACACGATCATTGAGCCGCTGAATTGTATACTTCAGAATTGTGTATCCCTTCGTTTAGTGATGCGTTGTGGTGTTGTGTAGCTCTGTTTTTGTTCTTTTGTGTTTGTGTTTTCGCTGTTTCTGGGTTAGGTCTCTTTGTGTTATTTGTTAGTTTAGTTTTTGTTTTTGTCTTTGTTTTTTTTTTTTATTTTTTTTTTTTATTTTTTTTTTTATTTTATTTTATTTTATTTTTTTTATTTTTTTTATTTTTATTATTTTTTTCTTTTTTCCTCTTCTCTTCTCCTTTTCTTTTCTCTTTCCTTTTCTTCTCCTTCTGTTCTTTCTTTTCACTTCTATTTTTTTTCTTTTCTTTTCTTTTCTTTTCTTTTTTCTTTTTCCTTATTTCTTCTCTCTTTTTGCCTTCTAACTGGGAACCCACGCTGAGCTTGGGAACGGGCCAGGCCCCTGGCTCTGGTACATACCGGAACCTGAGTAGTCACTCCCAACGCCGGCGATCTACGGGCGCGCAATAGCCATCTTGGGGCCCACAGCCAAGTCACTGCGGAGCAATAGGGTGCCAAGAGGCTCCCTGGACGGCCCCCTCCCCAGGTCCACAGACCTTATATAGGGTCCCCACCCACGTCTAAACATTGACTACTTCTCCAGAAGCGAGAGTGTGGAGCCTGGTCCCTGGGGACATTGGGCCAAGGCAGACTTTTGCCTGTGGGAGTTGCGGCAAATGGGGCGCTGAGCGAGCGAGGGCACCATCCACTCCCCACAACTAGTATTTTTCCTGCAGATAGAGACAGAAACCACCCCTATAGAGGAAGAACCAAAGGGAAACAAACAAACAAAGAGAATTTTGGCCCACTACTAGTGTGGACCCTGCCAGCCCTCTGAAAGACTACAACACAGTGTCCTAACTCACCAAAGCAGTCTTGGATCACTCCAATCCTCTAGGATTGGACCCATCAGAAGCAGTCCCCCAACTGAAATAGAAAAATTTCTAATCAATTCACAACAGTCTTCCCCTCTTGCCAAAGGAAGCAATATACCTAGACTACTCCACAGCCTAAGAATAGAGCACAGAGAGTGCTGTTAACCAGACTAAATCTATAAGTAAAGATCCAACGATTAATCTAGATGGGAAGGGCCCAGCGAAAAAACACAGGAAGCACAAAGAATCAAACAGAAAGCTCACCCCCAAAGAGAAATACCGGCTCTCAACCATTTGACACAAACCAGACTCAAAACACCAACATGTCACAGGAAGAATTCCAATTATGGATCATAAACAAGCTAAATAATATACAAGAATCAATGGACAGACAACACAAGGAAAATGCAAAAAAAATTCAGGATTTGGAGGAAAAATTCACTAAAGAAATTGAAATATTGAAGAAAAACCAAACTGAACTCCTAGAAATGAAGAATTCACTCAGAGAGCTACAAAACACTGTGGAAAGTCTCAAAAGCAGGGTAGATCAAACAGAGGAAAGAATTTCAGAAATTGAAGATAACTCCTTTCAACTAAATAAGTCAGTCACAGAGATAGATCAAAAAAGTAAGAGAAATGATCTGAGTCTTCAAGAAATGTGGGATTATGTGAAGAAACCTAACTTGAGAGTTATTGGCATCCCTGAGGGTGAAGAAGACAATAAGCAAGGGTTGGACAAGCTATTTGAAGACATAATCGAGGAAAATTTTCCAGGCCTTGCCAATACTCTAGACATACAGATTCAAGAAGCTCAAAGGACCCCTGGGAGATTCATAGCAAATAGGAAAACACCACGCCACGTAGTCATCAGGCTGACCAAAATATCCACTAAAGAGTCCCTTCTCCGAGCTGTAAGGAGAAAGAAACAGGTAACTTACAAAGGAAAACCCATCAGAATTACGCCAGATTTCTCAGCTGAAACCTTACAAGCAAGAAGAGCTTGGGGCCCCATTTTCACGCTTCTGAAACAGAATAATGCCCAGCCTAGAATCTTGTACCCAGCTAAGCTAAGTTTTCTATATGAAGGAGAAATCAAGACATTCTCAGATAAACAAAGGTTGAGGGAATTCACCAAGACAAGACCAGCCCTGCAAGAAGTACTCAAAAGAGAGTTACACACGGACCAGCACAAGAAAGATCCACGAATGTAAAACTACTCAAGAGCTAAAGATCAAATTCCAGATACCACAATGGCTCAGGAGAGAAAACATTGCAATGAAGTTCTACCCAACAAGCTGAACAAAAAACCGTCTCACTTATCAGTTTTCTCAATAAATGTGAATGGCTTGAATTCCCCGCTCAAGAGACATAGACTGTCCCAATGGATAAAAAAGCACAAGCCAAGTGTCTGCTGTCTCCAAGAAACCCACCTAACGAGCAAAGATGCATTTAGACTGAAAGTAAAAGGATGGAAATCGGTATTTCAAGCTAACGGTAATGAAAAGAAAGCTGGTGTGGCAATCTTAATTTCCAATAACTTAGCTTTCAAACCAACAAAAATAATAAAAGACAAAAATGGCTACTACATACTGGTCAAGGGCACAATTCAACAAGAAGCCATGACTATACTCAATATATATGCACCCAACCTAGGTGCACCTAGATTTATAAAGCAAACCCTACTAGATCTGAACCAGATGATAGATAATAATATTGTAATAGCTGGAGACTTTAACACCCCACTGACAGTACAGGACAGATCCTCTAAACAGAAAATAAACAAAGACATAATGGACCTAAATAGAATGCTAGAACAAATGGGCATGGCTGACATCTATAGGACATTCTACCCAAAGTCCACAGAATATACATTCTTCTCATCAGCTCACAGGACATTCTCTAAGATTGACCATGTCCTAGGACATAAATCATGTCTTCAAAAATTCAAAAAAATAGAAATTATACCATGCATCTTCTCAGATCACAGCGGAATAAAAGTAACAATGATCACAAACAGAAACCCTCACTCTTACTCAAAGTCATGGAAGCTAAATAACTTTCTCCTGAATAATTATTCTATAAAAGAAGAAATCAAGATGGAAATCAAAAATTTCTTCGAATTAAATGACAATGGAGATACAACTTATCAAAATCTATGGGATGCAGCTAAAGCAGTCCTGAGAGGAAAATTCATATCCATAAATGCCTATATCAAAAAGACAGAAAACATGCAAATAGACAACCTAACGAATAGACTCAAAGAGCTGGAGAAAGAAGAACAGAACGATCCCAAACCCAGCAGAAGGCGAGAAATTACTAAGATCAAATCAGAACTAAATGAAAAGGACAACAAAGAAACTATAAGGGAAATTAATAAAACAAAAAGTTGGTTCTTTGAAAAGATAAACAAAATAGACACACCTCTGGCTAGACTAACCAAGAGCACAAAAGTAAAATCTCTAATAACCTCCATTAGGAACATGAAAGGAGAAATCACAACCGATGCTACAGAGATACAAGATATCATCTATGAATTCTACAAAAATCTTTATGCACACAAACTGGAAAACGTGGAGGAAATGGACAAATTTTTAGAGACACATAGTCTTCCCAGGCTCAACCAGGAAGAAATAGAGTACCTGAACAGACCAATATCAAGAACTGAAGTCGAAACAGCAATAAAAAACCTTCCCAAAAAGAAAAGCCCTGGTCCAGATGGGTTCACACCTGAATTTTACCATACATACAAAGAAGAACTGGTGCCCATCCTACATAAACTATTCTCCAATATTGAGAAGGATGGAGTTCTCCCCAACACGTTCTACCAAGCCAATATAACATTAATACCAAAGCCTGGAAAGGACTCAACAAAAATAGAGAACTACAGACCAATTTCCCTCATGAATATAGATGCAAAAATTTTCAATAAAATACTAGCAAATCGAATCCAAGTACTTATCAAAAAAGTAATCCACCACGACCAAGTGGGCTTCATCCCCGAGATGCAGGGGTGGTTCAACATACGTAAATCTATAAATGTAATTCACCACATAAATAGAAGCAAAAACAAAAATCATATGATACTCTCATTAGATGCAGAAAAAGCATTTGACAAAATTCAACACCCTTTTATGATAAAAACGCTTAACAAAATAGGCATTGATGGAACCTACCTAAAAATGATACAAGCCATATATGACAAACCCACAGCCAACATCATACTGAATGGGGAAAAACTGAAAGCACTCCCACTTAGAACTGGAACCAGACAGGGCTGCCCATTGTCTCCATTACTTTTCAACATAGTATTGGAAGTCCTTGCGAGAGCTATCAGGCAAGAGAGCAAAATCAAGGGAGTCCAAATAGGGAAGGAAGAGATCAAACTCTCACTTTTTGCTGATGATATGATGTTATATCTGGAAAACCCCCAGGATTCAACCAAGAGACTCCTGGAATTGATTAACGAATACAGCAAAGTCTCAGGCTACAAAATTAATATACACAAATCAGAGGCATTTATATATGCCAATAACAGTCAATCGGAAAACCAAATTAAAGACTCAATACCCTTCAAAATAGCAACAAAGAAAATAAAATATCTAGGTATATATCTAACTAAAGAGGTAAAGGACCTCTATAAGGAAAACTATGAAACACTGAGAAAAGAAATAGCAGAACTTGCAAATAGATGGAAAAATATACCATGCTCGTGGATCGGAAGAATTTACATTGTTAAAATGTCTATACTACCCAAAGTGATCTACAAATTCAATGCAATCCCTATTAAATTACCAACATCATTCTTTACAGACATAGAGAAAATAATTATACAATTTGTATGGAATCAAAGAAGACCCCGTATAGCAAAAGCAATTTTAAGCAATAAAAACAAAGTGGGAGGTATTAATTTGCCAGACCTCAAACTATATTACAAGGCCGTGGTTCTTAAAACAGCCTGGTATTGGCACAAGTGCAGGGACACAGACCAGTGGAACACAACAGAAAATCCAAATATAGAACCATCCTCATATAGTCACCTAATTTTTGACAAAGCGGGAAAGAATATACTCCGGGGACAAGAATCCCTATTCAACAAATGGTGCTGGGAGAATTGGTTAGCCACTTGCAGAAGAATGAAACAGGACCCACAGCTTTCACCTCTCACAAAAATCAAATCACGGTGGATAACAGACTTAAACCTTAGGCGTGATACAATCAGAATTCTAGAAGAAAATGTAGGAAAGACTCTTACAGACATTGGCCTAGGCAGAGAATTTATGAAGAAGACCCCCAAGGCAATCACAGCAGCAACAAAAATAAATGAATGGGACATGATTAAACTAAAAAGCTTCTGCACAGCCAAAGAAACAGTCCAGAGAATAAACAGATCACCTACAGAATGGGAAAAAATTTTTGCATACTACACATCAGATAAAGGACTGATAACAAGAATCTATTTAGAACTCAGAAAAATCAGCAAGAAAAAATCAAGCAACCCTATCAAAAAGTGGGCAAAGGACATGAATAGAAATTTTTCAAAAGAAGATATAAAAATGGCTAACAAACATATGAAAAAGTGTTCAACATCTCTAATCATCAGGGAAATGCAAATCAAAACCACAATGAGATATCACTTAACCCCAGTGAGAATGGCCTTTATCAAAAAAACCCAAAACAACACATGTTGGCGTGGGTGTGGAGAGACAGGAACACTAATACACTGCTGGTGGGACTGCAAACTAGTGCAACCCCTGTGGAAAGCATTATGGAGGTATCTTAAACAGATTCAAGTAGACCTGCCATTTGACCCAGCAATCCCATTACTGGGCATATACCCAAAGGAAAAAAGGTCATTCCATAACAAAGGCACGTGTACCCAAATGTTTATAGCAGCACAATTCACAATAGCAAAGATGTGGAAACAACCCAAATGCCCATCAATACATGATTGGATTAGTAAGCTGTGGTATATGTATACCATGGAATATTACTCAGCTATAAGGAATGATGAAGATACGACATCTCTATGGTTCTCCTGGAGAGAGTTGGAACCCATTATATTAAGTGAAGTATCCCAAGAATGGAAAAACAAGCATCACATGTACTCACCAGAAAATTGGTTTCCCTGATCATCACCTAAATACAAATCTGGGAATGACACCAATTGGACATCAGACTGAGGTGGGGGGTGGGGGAGGGGATGGGGGTATGCCTACACAATGAGTGCATTACACACCGTTTGGGGAGTGGTAACACTTGAAGGTGCTGACTCGGGAAAGGGGGGGTGGGGAAAAAAATATGAAAATATTGTTTTTAACTTGCACTGTTCACTTAATAATTTATCATGAATATTTCCCATATTATTTCATATCATTGTACAAGAAATAATGTATACATTATGAGGACATACTGTATCTAACAAGATATACTGTTAGACTCTTTGATTCTGTAAAACTAAATTGAAAAAAATATATATATATAATAAAAAAATAATAAAAAATAAAAAAATAAAAAAAAAATAAAAATGCAGGAAAATTTTGCAAGTTAGCAAAAAAAAAAAAAGAGATAGGGTTAGGTTTAATGCTAAAAAAAAAAAAAAAAAAAAACCCTAACCCTTGACCCTAACCCTTCACCCTAACCCCTAAGCCTTACCCTAACCCTTAACCCTAATCCTAATCCTAACCATTAAACCTAACCCTAGCTCTTAAAGCTAACCCTAAACCTTACCCTCACGACTAGACCTAACCCTGACAGTAACCTAACACCTAACCCTAACCAGAACCCCTAAAGCTAACCCTGAACCCAATCCCTAACCCCAGCAGTAAACTTTAATCCGAAACCTAAGCCCAACCCGTAACCCTAATCCTATCCTTTTACCCTAAAACTAACCCCTAAACCTAACCCCTATACCTCACCCTAACTCTAACCCCAATCCTAATTCTAACCATACCCCTTCATAAAACACTAACTCCTAACCGCTAACCCTAACACTAACCAAAAACCCTAATCACTAATCCCTAACCCTAACGCTTAACCTTTACCCTAACCGTTAACCCTCACCCTAAGTCTTAACACTGACACTAACCTTAACCTTTAACTCTAAGCCTAACCCTTAACCCTACAGGAAGGAAGACACTTAATGCTAATGAGATCCCTTATCCCTAACCCTAACACTACAGCTAAAAATAACCCTAACCTTGGATCCTTAAACCTAACCCCTAACACTTAGTTTAACCCCAAACCCTAACCCTAATCCTAAGCATTAAACCTAACCTTATCTCTTAACCCTAACGCTAACCCTTACCCTAACGCCTAGATCTAACCCTAAATCTAACCTACCGCCTAATCCTAACCTTAAGCCCTAATGCTAACACTAACCCTGAACCATAACCTACCCGTAAACTTTAACACTAACCCTATCCGTGAACCTTAACCCTGACCCTAACCATTACTCGCACCCAAGCATTTAACCCTGACCCTAACCCTAATTCTTAATGCTAACCTTAACACTAAACCCTAACCCTAAGCCCAACACTTAACCCTAATCCTATCCCTTAACCCTAACCCTAACACTAACCCTAATGCTAACCCCTAAACGTAACCCTAACCGTGACCAGTAAACCTAACCCTAAACTCTAACACAAACCATAGCACATAACTCTAACCCTAAAACTAACCCTAACCCTAACCCTAAACCTTAACTCTTAACCTTAACCCTAAGCGTTAACTCTCACGCTAACCTTTATTCCTAACCCTAATCCTAATCTTCAACCCTAAACCTAACACTTAACCCTAACCCTGTACCAAACCCTAACCCCTCATCTTAACCCTAACCGTAAACCTCAACCCTAAACTAAAGTGTAACCGTTAAACCTAAGAGTAACCTTTAACCCTAACACTAATCCCTAACCCTAAGCCCTCACCCTAACACTAAACTTCATCCTTAACCCTAACCAGAATCCTAACCCTAAATCTAATTCTCAGACTTCTTGCTTTCTTAGAGTTTAGTAAGCCTGCAATCCTCCCATGCCATGCGTGAAAGGAGGCTCTACCACTGTGTCCTGCATGAAACCCACGGGCCCATACCCAGAGTATGATAGAGTGGTTTCCCGGGTACAATCCCAGCCCCCTAAACTCCCCCCGCCCACCTAATGCAGACAGGGCCCGTGCGCTAAGCATAAACAATACCTTTAACAGATAACCCTAACCCTGAACATAACACCCAACCCTGTTCCTATTTCTCCCCTTAACACGTAAACCTCACCGTGCGCCTAACTTTAACCTCTTATCCTAACGTTAATGCATAACCCATTTCCTGAGAACAACACCTATCCCATAATTCTAACCCTATCTCCTAGTCATCACTGTGACACCTAATCCCTAACCCTAATTCTAAACCGCTAACCCTAACCGTAACTCTACCTACAACCCTAACACTGACAGTAAACCTTACTTCTAACCCCAACGCTATGCCTAACAAAAACCCTAACCCTTGACCCTAACCCTTGGCCCTAACCCCTAAGCCTTACCCTAACCCTTAACCCTAATCTTAATCCTAACCATTAAACCTAACCCTAGCTCTTAAAGCTAACCCTAAACCTTACCCTCACGACTAGACCTAAGCCTGACACTAACCTAACACCTAACCCTAACCAGAACCCCTAAAGCTAGCTCTGAACCCTATCCCTAACCCTAGCAGTAAACTTTAACCCTAAACCTAAGCCGAACCCGTAACCCTAATCCTATCCTTTTACCCTAAAACTAACCCCTAAACCTAACCCCGATACCTCACCCTAACTCTCACCCCAATCCTAATTCTAACCATACCCCTTCATAAAACACTAACTCCTAACCGCTAACCCTAACACTAACCAAAAACCCTAATCACTAATCCCTAATCCTAACGCTTAACCTTTACCCTAACCGTTAACCCTCACCCTAAATCTTAACACTCACCCTAACCTTAACCTTTAATTCTAAGCCTAACCCTTAACCCTACAGTAAGGAAGACCCTTAATGCTAATGGGATCCCTTATCCCTAACCCTAAAACTACAGCTAAAAATAAACCTAACCTTGGATCCTTAAACCTAACCCCTAACACTTACTTTAACCCCAAACCCTAACCCGAATCCTAAGCATTAAACCTAACCCTATCTCTTAACACTAACGCTAGCCCTTACCCTAACGCCTAGATCTAATCCTAAATCTATCCTACCGCCTAATCTTAACCTTAAGCCCTAATGCTGACTCTAACCCTGAACCCTAAACCTACCCGTAACCCTTAACACTAACCCTATCCGTGAACCTAAACCCTGACCCTAACCATTACCCGCACCCAAGCATTTAACCCTAACCCTAACCCTAATCCTTAATGCTAACCCTAACACTAAACCCTAACCCTAAGCCCACCACTTATCCCTAATCATATCCCTTAACCCTAACCCTAACCTTAATGCTACCCCCTAAACGTAAACCTAACTGTGACCAGTAAACCTAACCCAAAGCTCTAACACAAACCATAGCACATAACTCTAACCCTAAAACAAACCTTAACCCTAACCCTAAACCCTAACTCTTAACCTTAACCCTAAGCGTTAACTCTCACGCTAACCTTTAATCCTAACCCTAATCCTAATCTTCAACCCTAAACCTAACACTTAACCCTAACCCTGTACCAAACCCTAACCCCTCATCTTAACCCTAACCGTAAACCTCAACCCTAAACGAAAGTGTAACCGTTAAAACTAAGAGTAACCTTTAACCCTAACCCTATTCTCTAACCCTAAACCCTCACCCTAAAACTAAACTTCATCCTTAACCCTAACCAGAATCCTAACCCTAAATCTAATTCTCAGACTTCTTGCTTTCTTAGAGTTAGAAAGCCTGCATCCCTCCCATGCCATGCGTGAAAGGAGGCTCTACCACTGTGTCCTCCTTGAAACTCACGGGCCCATACCCAGAGTATGATAGAGTGGGTTCCCGGGTACATTCCCAGCCCCCTAAACTCCCCTCGCCCGCCTAATGCAGACAGGGCCCGTGCACTAAGCATAAACAATACCTTTAACAGATAACCCTAACCCTGAACATAACACCCAACCCTGTACCTATTTCTCCCCTTAACACGTAAACCTCACCGTACGCCTAACTTTAACCTCTTATCCTAACGTTAATGCATAACCCATTTCCTGAGAACACCCCTATCCCATAATCCTAACCCTATCTTCTAGTCATCACTGTGACACCTAATCCCTAACCCTAATTCTAAACCGCTAACCCTAACCGTAACCCTACCTACAACCCTAACACTGACAGTAACCCTTACTTCTAACCCCAACGCTATGCCTAACAAAAACCCTAACTCTTGACCCTAACCCTTCACCCTAACCCCTAAGCCTTACCCTAACCCTTAACCCTAATCCTAATCCTAACCATTAAACCTAACCCTAGCTCTTAAAGCTAACCCTAAACCTTACCCTCAACACTAGACCTATCCCTGACACTAACCTAACACCTAACCCTAACCAGAACCCCTAAAGCTAACCCTGAAACCTATCCCTAACCCTAGCAGTAAACTTTAACCCGAAACCTAAGCCCAACCCGTAACCCTAATCCTATCCTTTTACCCTAAAACTAACCCCTAAACCTAACCCCTATACCTCACCCTAACTCTAACCCCAATCCTAATTCTAACCATACCCCTTCATAAAACACTAACTCCTAACCGCTAACCCCAACACTAACCAAAAACCCTAATCTCTAATCCCTAACCCTAACGCTTAACCTTTACCCTAACCGTTAACCCTCACCCTAAATCTTAACACTGACCCTAACCTTAACCTTTAACTCTAAGCCTAACTCTTAACCCTACAGGAAGGAAGACCCTTATTGCTAATGGGATCCCTTATCCCTAACCCTAACACTACAGCTAAAAATAACCCTAACCTTGGATCCTTAAACCTAACCCCTAACACTTATTTTAACCCCAAACCCTAACCCTAATCCTAAGCATTAAACTTAACCCTATCTCTTATCCCTAACGCTAGCCCTTACCCTAACGCCTAGATCTAACCCTAAATCTATCCTACCGCCTAATCTTAACCTTAAACCCTAATGCTAACTCTAACCCTGAACCCTAAACCTACTCGTAACCCTTAACACTAACCCTATCCGTGAACCTTAACCCTGACCCTAACCATTACCCACACACAAACATTTAACCCTGACCCTAACCCTAATACTTAATGCTAACCCTAACACTAAACCCTAACCCTAAGCCCAACCTTTATGTCTAATCCTATCCCTTAACCCTAACCCTAACCCTAATGCTACCCCCTAAACGTAACCCTAACCGTGACCAGTAAACCTAACCCTAACCTCTAACACAAAACATAGCACATAACTCTAACCCTAAAACTAACCCTAACCCTAACCCTAACCCTAAACCCTAACTCTTAACCTTAACCCTAAGCGTTAACTCTCACGCTAACCTTTAATCCTAACCCTAATCCTAATCTTCAACCCTAAACCTAACACTTAACCCTAACCCTGTACCAAACCCGAACCTCTCATCTTAACCCTAACCGTAAACCTCAACCCGAAACCAAAGTGTAACCGTTAAACCTAAGAGTAACCTTTAACCCTAAACCTAATCCCTAACCCTAAGCCCTCACCCTAACACTAAACTTCATCCTTAACCCTAACCATAATCCTAACCGTAAATCTAATTCTCAGACTTCTTGCTTTCTTAGAGTTTAGAAAGCCTGCAATCCTCCCATGCCATGCGTGAAAGGAGGCTCTACCACTGTGTCCTGCATGAAACCCACGGGCCCATACCCACAGTATGTTAGAGTGGGTTCCCGGGTACAATCCCAGCCCCCTAAACTCCCCCCGCCCGCCTAATGCAGACAGGGCCCATGCGCTAAGCATAAACAGTACCTTTAACAGATAACCCTAACCCTGAACATAACACCCAACCCTGTTCCTATTTCTCCCCTTAACACGTAAACCTCACTGTGCGCCTAACTTTAACCTCTTATCCTAACGTTAATGCATAACCCATTTCCTGAGAACAACCCCTATCCCATAATTCTAACCCTATCTCCTAGTCATCACTGTGACACCTAATCCCTAACCCTAATTCTAAACCGCTAACCCTAACCGTAACCCTACCTACAACCCTAACACTGACAGTAACCCTTACATCTAACCCCAACGCTATGCCTAACAAAAACCCTAACCCTTGACCCTAACCCTTCACCCTAACCCCTAAGCCTTACCCTAACCCTTAACCCTAATCCTAATCTTAATCATTAAACCTAACCCTAGCTCTTAAAGCTAACCCTAAACCTTACCCTCACGACTAGACCTAACCCTGACACTAACCTAACACCTAACCCTAACCAGAACCCCTAAAGCTAACCCGGAACCCTATCCCTAACTCCAGCAGTAAACTTTAACCCTAAACCTAAGCCCAACCCGTAACACTAATCCTATCCTTTGACCCTAAAACTAACCCCTAAACCTAACCCCTATACCTCACCCTAACTCTCACCCCAATCCTAATTCTAACCATACCCCTTCATAAAACACTAACTCCTAACCGCTAACCCTAACACTAACCAAAAACCCTAATCACTAATCCCTAATCCTAACGCTTAACCTTTACCCTAACCGTTAACCCTCACCCTAAATCTTAACACTCACCCTAACCTTAACCTTTAATTCTAAGCCTAACCCTTAACCCTACAGTAAGGAAGACCCTTAATGCTAATGGGATCCCTTATCCCTAACCCTAAAACTACAGCTAAAAATAAACCTAACCTTGGATCCTTAAACCTAACCCCTAACACTTACTTTAACCCCAAACCCTAACCCGAATCCTAAGCATTAAACCTAACCCTATCTCTTAACACTAACGCTAGCCCTTACCCTAACGCCTAGATCTAATCCTAAATCTATCCTACCGCCTAATCTTAACCTTAAGCCCTAATGCTACCTCTAACCCTGAACCCTAAACCTACCCGTAACCCTTAACACTAACCCTATCCGTGAACCTAAACCCTGACCCTAACCATTACCCGCACCCAAGCATTTAACCCTAACCCTAACCCTAATCCTTAATGCTAACCCTAACACTAAACCCTAACCCTAAGCCCACCACTTATCCCTAATCATATCCCTTAACCCTAACCCTAACCTTAATGCTACCCCCTAAACGTAACCCTAACTGTGACCAGTAAACCTAACCCAAAGCTCTAACACAAACCATAGCACATAACTCTAACCCTAAAACAAACCTTAACCCTAACCCTAAACCCTAACTCTTAACCTTAACCCTAAGCGTTAACTCTCACGCTAACCTTTAATCCTAACCCTAATCCTAATCTTCAACCCTAAACCTAACACTTAACCCTAACCCTGTACCAAACCCTAACCCCTCATCTTAACCCTAACCGTAAACCTCAACCCTAAACCAAAGTGTAACCGTTAAACCTAAGAGTAACCTTTAACCCTAACCCTATTCTCTAACCCTAAACCCTCACCCTAAAACTAAACTTCATCCTTAACCCTAACCAGAATCCTAACCCTAAATCTAATTCTCAGACTTCTTGCTTTCTTAGAGTTAGAAAGCCTGCATCCCTCCCATGCCATGCGTGAAAGGAGGCTCTACCACTGTGTCCTCCTTGAAACTCACGGGCCCATACCCAGAGTATGATAGAGTGGTTTCCCGGGTACATTCCCAGCCCCCTAAACTCCCCTCGCCCGCCTAATGCAGACAGGGCCCGTGCACTAAGCATAAACAATACCTTTAACAGATAACCCTAACCCTGAACATAACACCCAACCCTGTACCTATTTCTCCCCTTAACACGTAAACCTCACCGTACGCCTAACTTTAACCTCTTATCCTAACGTTAATGCATAACCCATTTCCTGAGAACACCCCTATCCCATAATCCTAACCCTATCTTCTAGTCATCACTGTGACACCTAATCCCTAACCCTAATTCTAAACCGCTAACCCTAACCGTAACCCTACCTACAACCCTAACACTGACAGTAACCCTTACTTCTAACCCCAACGCTATGCCTAACAAAAACCCTAACTCTTGACCCTAACCCTTCACCCTAACCCCTAAGCCTTACCCTAACCCTTAACCCTAATCCTAATCCTAACCATTAAACCTAACCCTAGCTCTTAAAGCTAACCCTAAACCTTACCCTCAACACTAGACCTAACCCTGACACTAACCTAACACCTAACCCTAACCAGAACCCCTAAAGCTAACCCTGAAACCTATCCCTAACCCTAGCAGTAAACTTTAACCCGAAACCTAAGCCCAACCCGTAACCCTAATCCTATCCTTTTACCCTAAAACTAACCCCTAAACCTAACCCCTATACCTCACCCTAACTCTAACCCCAATCCTAATTCTAACCATACCCCTTCATAAAACACTAACTCCTAACCGCTAACCCCAACACTAACCAAAAACCCTAATCTCTAATCCCTAACCCTAACGCTTAACCTTTACCCTAACCGTTAACCCTCACCCTAAATCTTAACACTGACCCTAACCTTAACCTTTAACTCTAAGCCTAACTCTTAACCCTACAGTAAGGAAGACCCTTATTGCTAATGGGATCCCTTATCCCTAACCCTAACACTACAGCTAAATATAACCCTAACCTTGGATCCTTAAACCTAACCCCTAACACTTATTTTAACCCCAAACCCTAACCCTAATCCTAAGCATTAAACTTAACCCTATCTCTTATCCCTAACGCTAGCCCTTACCCTAACGCCTAGATCTAACCCTAAATCTATCCTACCGCCTAATCTTAACCTTAAACCCTAATGCTAACTCTAACCCTGAACCCTAAACCTACTCGTAACCCTTAACACTAACCCTATCCGTGAACCTTAACCCTGACCCTAACCATTACCCACACACAAACATTTAACCCTGACCCTAACCCTAATACTTAATGCTAACCCTAACACTAAACCCTAACCCTAAGCCCAACCTTTATGTCTAATCCTATCCCTTAACCCTAACCCTAACCCTAATGCTACCCCCTAAACGTAACCCTAACCGTGACCAGTAAACCTAACCCTAACCTCTAACACAAAACATAGCACATAACTCTAACCCTAAAACTAACCCTAACCCTAACCCTAACCCTAAACCCTAACTCTTAACCTTAACCCTAAGCGTTAACTCTCACGCTAACCTTTAATCCTAACCCTAATCCTAATCTTCAACCCTAAACCTAACACTTAACCCTAACCCTGTACCAAACCCGAACCTCTCATCTTAACCCTAACCGTAAACCTCAACCCGAAACCAAAGTGTAACCGTTAAACCTAAGAGTAACCTTTAACCCTAAACCTAATCCCTAACCCTAAGCCCTCACCCTAACACTAAACTTCATCCTTAACCCTAACCATAATCCTAACCCTAAATCTAATTCTCAGACTTCTTGCTTTCTTAGAGTTTAGAAAGCCTGCAATCCTCCCATGCCATGCGTGAAAGGAGGCTCTACCACTGTGTCCTGCATGAAACCCACGGGCCCATACCCACAGTATGTTAGAGTGGGTTCCCGGGTACAATCCCAGCCCCCTAAACTCCCCCCGCCCGCCTAATGCAGACAGGGCCCATGCGCTAAGCATAAACAGTACCTTTAACAGATAACCCTAACCCTGAACATAACACCCAACCCTGTTCCTATTTCTCCCCTTAACACGTAAACCTCACCGTGCGCCTAACTTTAACCTCTTATCCTAACGTTAATGCATAACCCATTTCATGAGAACAACCCCTATCCCATAATTCTAACCCTATCTCCTAGTCATCACTGTGACACCTAATCCCTAACCCTAATTCTAAACCGCTAACCCTAACCGTAACCCTTCCTACAACCCTAACACTGACAGTAACCCTTACATCTAACCCCAACGCTATGCCTAACAAAAACCCTAACCCTTGACCCTAACCCTTCACCCTAACCCCTAAGCCTTACCCTAACCCTTAACCCTAATCCTAATCTTAATCATTAAACCTAACCCTAGCTCTTAAAGCTAACCCTAAACCTTACCCTCACGACTAGACCTAACCCTGACACTAACCTAACACCTAACCCTAACCAGAAGCCCTAAAGCTAACCCGGAACCCTATCCCTAACTCGAGCAGTAAACTTTAACCCTAAACCTAAGCCCAACCCGTAACCCTAATCCTATCCTTTTACCCTAAAACTAACCCCTAAACCTAACCCCTATACCTCACCCTAACTCTAACCCCAATCCTAATTCTAACCATACCCCTTCATAAAACACTAACTCCTAACCGCTAACCCTAACACTAACCAAAAACCCTAATCACTAATCCCTAATCCTAACGCTTAACCTTTACCCTAACCGTTAACCCTCACCCTAAGTCTTAACACTGACCCTAACCTTAACCTTTAACTCTAAGCCTAACCCTTAACCCTACAGGAAGGAAGACACTTAATGTTAATGAGATCCCTTATCCCTAACCCTAACACTACAGCTAAAAATAACCCTAACCTTGGATCCTTAAACCTAACCCCTAACACTTAGTTTAACCCCAAACCCTAACCCTAATCCTAAGCATTAAACCTAACCTTATCTCTTAACCCTAACGCTAGCCCTTACCCTAACGCCTAGATCTAACCCTAAATCTAACCTACCGCCTAATCCTAACCTTAAGCCCTAATGCTAACACTAACCCTGAACCATAACCTACCCGTAAACTTTAACACTAACCCTATCCGTGAACCTTAACCCTGACCCTAACCATTACTCGCACCCAAGCATTTAACCCTGACCCTAACCCTAATTCTTAATGCTAACCTTAACACTAAACCCTAACCCTAAGCCCAACACTTAACCCTAATCCTATCCCTTAACCCTAACCCTAACCCTAACCCTAATGCTAACCCCTAAACGTAACCCTAACCGTGACCAGTAAACCTAACCCTAAACTCTAACACAAACCATAGCACATAACTCTAACCCTAAAACTAACCCTAACCCTAACCCTAAACCTTAACTCTTAACCTTAACCCTAAGCGTTAACTCTCACGCTAACCTTTATTCCTAACCCTAATCCTAATCTTCAACCCTAAACCTAACACTTAACCCTAACCCTGTACCAAACCCTAACCCCTCATCTTAACCCTAACCGTAAACCTCAACCCTAAACTAAAGTGTAACCGTTAAACCTAAGAGTAACCTTTAACCCTAACACTAATCCCTAACCCTAAGCCCTCACCCTAACACTAAACTTCATCCTTAACCCTAACCAGAATCCTAACCCTAAATCTAATTCTCAGACTTCTTGCTTTCTTAGAGTTTAGTAAGCCTGCAATCCTCCCATGCCATGCGTGAAAGGAGGCTCTACCACTGTGTCCTGCATGAAACCCACGGGCCCATACCCAGAGTATGATAGAGTGGTTTCCCGGGTACAATCCCAGCCCCCTAAACTCCCCCCGCCCACCTAATGCAGACAGGGCCCGTGCGCTAAGCATAAACAATACCTTTAACAGATAACCCTAACCCTGAACATAACACCCAACCCTGTTCCTATTTCTCCCCTTAACACGTAAACCTCACCGTGCGCCTAACTTTAACCTCTTATCCTAACGTTAATGCATAACCCATTTCCTGAGAACAACACCTATCCCATAATTCTAACCCTATCTCCTAGTCATCACTGTGACACCTAATCCCTAACCCTAATTCTAAACCGCTAACCCTAACCGTAACTCTACCTACAACCCTAACACTGACAGTAAACCTTACTTCTAACCCCAACGCTATGCCTAACAAAAACCCTAACCCTTGACCCTAACCTTAGGCCCTAACCCCTAAGCCTTACCCTAACCCTTAACCCTAATCTTAATCCTAACCATTAAACCTAACCCTAGCTCTTAAAGCTAACCCTAAACCTTACCCTCACGACTAGACCTAAGCCTGACACTAACCTAACACCTAACCCTAACCAGAACCCCTAAAGCTAGCTCTGAACCCTATCCCTAACCCTAGCAGTAAACTTTAACCCTAAACCTAAACCGAACCCGTAACCCTAATCCTATCCTTTTACCCTAAAACTAACCCCTAAACCTAACGCCTATACCTCACCCTAACTCTCACCCCAATCCTAATTCTAACCATACCCCTTCATAAAACACTAACTCCTAACCGCTAACCCTAACACTAACCAAAAACCCTAATCACTAATCCCTAATCCTAACGCTTAACCTTTACCCTAACCGTTAACCCTCACCCTAAATCTTAACACTCACCCTAACCTTAACCTTTAATTCTAAGCCTAACCCTTAACCCTACAGTAAGGAAGACCCTTAATGCTAATGGGATCCCTTATCCCTAACCCTAAAACTACAGCTAAAAATAAACCTAACCTTGGATCCTTAAACCTAACCCCTAACACTTACTTTAACCCCAAACCCTAACCCGAATCCTAAGCATTAAACCTAACCCTATCTCTTAACACTAACGCTAGCCCTTACCCTAACGCCTAGATCTAATCCTAAATCTATCCTACCGCCTAATCTTAACCTTAAGCCCTAATGCTGACTCTAACCCTGAACCCTAAACCTACCCGTAACCCTTAACACTAACCCTATCCGTGAACCTAAACCCTGACCCTAACCATTACCCGCACCCAAGCATTTAACCCTAACCCTAACCCTAATCCTTAATGCTAACCCTAACACTAAACCCTAACCCTAAGCCCACCACTTATCCCTAATCATATCCCTTAACCCTAACCCTAACCTTAATGCTACCCCCTAAACGTAACCCTAACTGTGACCAGTAAACCTAACCCAAAGCTCTAACACAAACCATAGCACATAACTCTAACCCTAAAACAAACCTTAACCCTAACCCTAAACCCTAACTCTTAACCTTAACCCTAAGCGTTAACTCTCACGCTAACCTTTAATCCTAACCCTAATCCTAATCTTCAACCCTAAACCTAACACTTAACCCTAACCCTGTACCAAACCCTAACCCCTCATCTTAACCCTAACCGTAAACCTCAACCCTAAACCAAAGTGTAACCGTTAAACCTAAGAGTAACCTTTAACCCTAACCCTATTCTCTAACCCTAAACCCTCACCCTAAAACTAAACTTCATCCTTAACCCTAACCAGAATCCTAACCCTAAATCTAATTCTCAGACTTCTTGCTTTCTTAGAGTTAGAAAGCCTGCATCCCTCCCATGCCATGCGTGAAAGGAGGCTCTACCACTGTGTCCTCCTTGAAACTCACGGGCCCATACCCAGAGTATGATAGAGTGGGTTCCCGGGTACATTCCCAGCCCCCTAAACTCCCCTCGCCCGCCTAATGCAGACAGGGCCCGTGCACTAAGCATAAACAATACCTTTAACAGATAACCCTAACCCTGAACATAACACCCAACCCTGTACCTATTTCTCCCCTTAACACGTAAACCTCACCGTACGCCTAACTTTAACCTCTTATCCTAACGTTAATGCATAACCCATTTCCTGAGAACACCCCTATCCCATAATCCTAACCCTATCTTCTAGTCATCACTGTGACACCTAATCCCTAACCCTAATTCTAAACCGCTAACCCTAACCGTAACCCTACCTACAACCCTAACACTGACAGTAACCCTTACTTCTAACCCCAACGCTATGCCTAACAAAAACCCTAACTCTTGACCCTAACCCTTCACCCTAACCCCTAAGCCTTACCCTAACCCTTAACCCTAATCCTAATCCTAACCATTAAACCTAACCCTAGCTCTTAAAGCTAACCCTAAACCTTACCCTCAACACTAGACCTAACCCTGACACTAACCTAACACCTAACCCTAACCAGAACCCCTAAAGCTAACCCTGAAACCTATCCCTAACCCTAGCAGTAAACTTTAACCCGAAACCTAAGCCCAACCCGTAACCCTAATCCTATCCTTTTACCCTAAAACTAACCCCTAAACCTAACCCCTATACCTCACCCTAACTCTAACCCCAATCCTAATTCTAACCATACCCCTTCATAAAACACTAACTCCTAACCGCTAACCCCAACACTAACCAAAAACCCTAATCTCTAATCCCTAACCCTAACGCTTAACCTTTACCCTAACCGTTAACCCTCACCCTAAATCTTAACACTGACCCTAACCTTAACCTTTAACTCTAAGCCTAACTCTTAACCCTACAGTAAGGAAGACCCTTATTGCTAATGGGATCCCTTATCCCTAACCCTAACACTACAGCTAAAAATAACCCTAACCTTGGATCCTTAAACCTAACCCCTAACACTTATTTTAACCCCAAACCCTAACCCTAATCCTAAGCATTAAACTTAACCCTATCTCTTATCCCTAACGCTAGCCCTTACCCTAACGCCTAGATCTAACCCTAAATCTATCCTACCGCCTAATCTTAACCTTAAACCCTAATGCTAACTCTAACCCTGAACCCTAAACCTACTCGTAACCCTTAACACTAACCCTATCCGTGAACCTTAACCCTGACCCTAACCATTACCCACACACAAACATTTAACCCTGACCCTAACCCTAATACTTAATGCTAACCCTAACACTAAACCCTAACCCTAAGCCCAACCTTTATGTCTAATCCTATCCCTTAACCCTAACCCTAACCCTAATGCTACCCCCTAAACGTAACCCTAACCGTGACCAGTAAACCTAACCCTAACCTCTAACACAAAACATAGCACATAACTCTAACCCTAAAACTAACCCTAACCCTAACCCTAACCCTAAACCCTAACTCTTAACCTTAACCCTAAGCGTTAACTCTCACGCTAACCTTTAATCCTAACCCTAATCCTAATCTTCAACCCTAAACCTAACACTTAACCCTAACCCTGTACCAAACCCGAACCTCTCATCTTAACCCTAACCGTAAACCTCAACCCGAAACCAAAGTGTAACCGTTAAACCTAAGAGTAACCTTTAACCCTAAACCTAATCCCTAACCCTAAGCCCTCACCCTAACACTAAACTTCATCCTTAACCCTAACCATAATCCTAACCCTAAATCTAATTCTCAGACTTCTTGCTTTCTTAGAGTTTAGAAAGCCTGCAATCCTCCCATGCCATGCGTGAAAGGAGGCTCTACCACTGTGTCCTGCATGAAACCCACGGGCCCATACCCACAGTATGTTAGAGTGGGTTCCCGGGTACAATCCCAGCCCCCTAAACTCCCCCCGCCCGCCTAATGCAGACAGGGCCCATGCGCTAAGCATAAACAGTACCTTTAACAGATAACCCTAACCCTGAACATAACACCCAACCCTGTTCCTATTTCTCCCCTTAACACGTAAACCTCACCGTGCGCCTAACTTTAACCTCTTATCCTAACGTTAATGCATAACCCATTTCATGAGAACAACCCCTATCCCATAATTCTAACCCTATCTCCTAGTCATCACTGTGACACCTAATCCCTAACCCTAATTCTAAACTGCTAACCCTAACCGTAACCCTACCTACAACCCTAACACTGACAGTAACCCTTACATCTAACCCCAACGCTATGCCTAACAAAAACCCTAACCCTTGACCCTAATCCTTCACCCTAACCCCTAAGCCTTACCCTAATCCTTAACCCTAATCCTAATCTTAATCATTAAACCTAACCCTAGCTCTTAAAGCTAACCCTAAACCTTACCCTCACGACTAGACCTAACCCTGACACTAACCTAACACCTAACCCTAACCAGAAACCCTAAAGCTAACCCGGAACCCTATCCCTAACTCCAGCAGTAAACTTTAACCCTAAACCTAAGCCCAACCCGTAACACTAATCCTATCCTTTTACCCTAAAACTAACCCCTAAACCTAACCCCTATACCTCACCCTAACTCTAACCCCAATCCTAATTCTAACCATACCCCTTCATAAAACACTAACTCCTAACCGCTAACCCTAACACTAACCAAAAACCCTAATCACTAATCCCTAATCCTAACGCTTAACCTTTACCCTAACCATTAACCCTCACCCTAAATCTTAACACTGACCCTAACCTTAACCTTTAACTCTAAGCCTAACCCTTAACCCTACAGGAAGGAAAACCCTTAATGCTAATGGGATCCCTTATCCCTAACCCTAACACTACAGCTAAAAATAACCCTAACCTTTGATCCTTAAACCTATCCCCTAACACTTACTTTAACCCCAAACCCTAACCCTAATCCTAAGCATTAAACCTAACCCTATCTCTTAACCCTAACGCTAGCCCTTACTCTAAAGCCTAGATCTAACCCTAAATCTAACCTACCGCCTAATCCTAACCTTAAGTCTTAATGCTAACACTAACAATGAACCCTAAACCTACCCGTAACCCTTAACACTAACCCTATCCGTGAACCTAAACCCTGACCCTAATCATGACCCGCACCCAAGCATTTAACCCTGACCCTAACCCTAATCCTTAATGCTAATCTTAACACTAAACCCTAACCCTAAGCCTAACACTTAACCCTAATCCTATCCCTTAACCCTAACCCTAACCGTAACCCTAATGCTAACCCCTAAACGTAACCCTAACCGTGACCACTAAACCTAACCCTAACCTCTAACACAAACCATAGCAAATAACTCTAACCCTAAAATAACCCTAAACCTAACCCTAAACCCTAACTCTTAACCTTAACCCTAAGCGTTAACTCTCACGCTAACCTTTAATCCTAACCCTAATCCTAATATTCAACCCTAAACCTAACACTTAACCCTAACCCTGTACCAAACCCTAACCCCTCATCTTAACCCTAACCGTAAACCTCAACCCTAAACCAAAGTGTAACCGTTAAACCTAAGAGTAACCTTTAACCCTAACCCCATTCTCTAACCCTAAGCCCTCACCCTAACACTAAACTTCATCCTTAACCCTAACCAGAATCCTATCCCTAAATCTAATTCTCAGACTTCTTGCTTTCTTAGAGTTTAGAAAGCCTGCAATCCTCCCATGCCATGCGTGAAAGGAGGCTCTACCACTGTGTCCTCCTTGAAACTCACGGGCCCATACCCAGAGTATGATAGAGTGGGTTCCCGGGTACAATCCCAGCCCCCTAAACTCCCCCCGCCCGCCTAATGCAGACAGGGCCCGTGCGCTAAGCATAAACAATACCTTTAACAGATAACCCTAACCCTGAACATAACACCCAACCCTGTTCCTATTTCTCCCCTTAACACGTAAACCTCACCGTGCGCCTAACTTTAACCTCTTATCCTAACGTTAATGCATAACCCATTTCCTGAGAACACCCCTATCCCATAATTCTAACCCTATCTCCTAGTCATCACTGTGACACCTAATCCCTAACCCTAATTCTAAACCGCTAACCCTAACCGTAACCCTACCTACAACCCTAACACTGACAGGAACCCTTACTTCTAACCCCAACGCTATGCCTAACAAAAACCCTAACCCTTCACCCTAACCCTTCACCCTAACCCCTAAGCCTTACCCTAAACCTTAACCCTAATCTTAATCCTAACCATTAAACCTAACCCTAGCTCTTAAAGCTAACCCTAAACCTTACCCTTACGACTAGACCTAACCCTGACACTAACCTAACACCTAACCCTAACCAGAACCCCTAAAGCTAACCCTGAACCCTATCCCTAACCCTAGCAGTAAACTTTAACCCTAAACCTAAGCCCAACCCGTAACCCTAATCCTATCCTTTTACCCTAAAACTAACCCCTAAACCTAAACCCTATACCTCACCCTAACTCTAACCCCAATCCTAATTCTAACCATACCCCTTCATAAAACACTAACTCCTAACCGCTAACCCTAACACTAACCAAAAACCCTAATCACTAATCCCTAACCCTAACGCTTAACCTTTACCCTAACCGTTAACCCTCACCCTAAATCTTAACACTGACCCTAACCTTAACCTTTAACTCTAAGCCTAACCCTTAACCCTACAGTAAGGAAGACCCTTAATGCTAATGGGATCCCTTATCCCTAACCCTAACACTACAGCTAAAAATAACCCTAACCTTGGATCCTTAAACCTAACCCCTAACACTTATTTTAACCCCAAACCCTAACCCTAATCCTAAGCATTAAACCTAACCCTATCTCTTAACCCTAACGCTAGCCCTTACCCTAACGCCTAGATCTAACCCTAAATCTAACCTACCGCCTAATCTTAACCTTAAGCCCTAATGCTAACTCTAACCCTGAACCCTAAACCTACCCGTAACCCTTAACACTAACCCTATCCGTGAACCTTAACCCTGACCCTAACCATTACCCGCACACAAACATTTAACCCTGACCCTAACCCTAATCCTTAATGCTAACCCTAACACTAAACCCTAACCCTAAGCCCAACCTTTATGTCTAATCCTATCCCTTAACCCTAACCCTAACCCTAATGCTACCCCCTAAACGTAACCCTAACCGTGACCAGTAAACCTAACCCTAACCTCTAACACAAACCATAGCACATAACTCTAACCCTAAAACTAACCCTAACCCTAATCCTAACCCTAAACCCTAACTCTTAACCTTAACCCTAAGCGTTAACTCTCACGCTAACCTTTAATCCTAACCCTAATCCTAATCTTCAACCCTAAACCTAACACTTAATCCTAACCCTGTACCAAACCTAACCCCTCATCTTAACCCTAACCGTAAACCTCAACCCTAAACCAAAGTGTAACCGTTAAACCTAAGAGTAACCTTTAACCCTAACCCTATTCCCTAACCCTAAGCCCTCACCCTAACACTAAACTTCATCCTTAACCCTAACCATATCCTAACCCTAAATCTAATTCTCAGCCTTCTTGCTTTCTTAGAGTTTAGAAAGCATGCAATCCTCCCATGCCATGCGTGAAAGGAGGCTCTACCACTGTGTCCTGCATGAAACCAACGGGCCCATACCCAGAGTATGATAGAGTGGGTTCCCGGGTACAATCCCAGCCCCCTAGCTCCCCCCGCCCGCCTAATGCAGACAGGGCCCGTGCCATAAGCATAAACAATACCTTTAACAGATAACCCTAACCCTGAACATAACACCCAACCCTGTTCCTATTTCTCCCCTTAACACGTAAACCTCACCGTGCACCTAACTTTAACCTCTTATCCTAACGTTAATGCATAACCCATTTCCTGAGAACAACCCCATCCCATAATTCTAACCCTATCTCCTAGTCATCACTGTGACACCTAATCCCTAACCCTAATTCTGAACCGCTAACCCTAACCGTAACCCTACCTACAACCCTAACACTGATAGTAACCCTTACTTCTAACCCCAACGCTATGCCTAACAAAAACCCTAACCCTTGACCCTAACCCTTCACCCTAACCCCTAAGCCTTACCCTAACCCTTAACCCTAATCCTAATCCTAACCATTAAACCTAACCCTAGCTCTTAAAGCTAACCCTAAACCTTACCCTCACGACTAGACCTAACCCTGACACTAAACTAACACCTAACCCTAACCAGAACCCCTAAAGCTAACCCTGAACCCTATCCCTAACCCTAGCAGTAAAGTTTAACCCTAAACCTAAGCCCAACCCGTAACCCTAATCCTATCCTTTTACCCTAAAACTAACCCCTAAACCTAACCCCTATACCTCACCCTAACTCTAACCCCAATCCTAATTCTAACCATACCCCTTCATAAAACACTAACTCCTAACCGCTAACCCTAACACTAACCAAAAACCCTAATCACTAATCCCTAACTCTAACGCTTAACCTTTACCCTAACCGTTAACCCTCACCCTAAATCTTAACCCTGACCCTAACTTTAACCTTTAACTCTAAGCCTAACCCTTAACCCTACAGTAAGGAAGACCCTTAATGCTAATGGGATCCCTTATCCCTAACCCTAACACTACAGATGAAAATAACCCTATCCTTGGATCCTTAAACCTAACCCCTAACACTTACTTTAACCCCAAACCCTAACCCTAATCCTAAGCATTAAACCTAACCCTATCTCTTAACCGTAACGCTAGCCCTTACCCTAACGCCTAGATCTAACCCTAAATCTAACCTACCGCCTAATCCTAACCTTAAGCCCTATTGCTAACACTAACCCTGAACCCTAACCCTACCCGTAACCCTTAACACTAACCCTATCCGTGAACCTAAACCCTGACCCTAACCATTACCTGCACCCAAGCATTTAACCCTGACCCTAACCCTAATCCTTAATGCTAACCTTTTTTTTTTTTAATTGTCTAATATGTTTCTCGTTTTATTTATTCTACCCAGTATTACATTTGTATTTGAATAGATCTTAATAATTCTTTACATTCAGACATCTATATCTTGACAAATATCACAAATACATAGGTTTCATCATGTGAATCACATATTTTATTACACCCTTCAGATTCTGGCTGCTTAGAAGAAAAATGAGCCCACATCTGGAAGTCAGGAGAGGAGAGTTCCATTTCCTGCCTTGGGCCCTGCTAACTGCACCTCTATAAGCCACATCATGTCTCTGGCCTTGGGTTCTTATTGGCCTCTTTGGGTAATTGTCACTGTTCTACATATGCACGAGAAATTACGGGAATGAATTAGGTGATGTGAATGCAGAAAAGATGCACTGGTAGCAATTTTTCAGCATATGTGCTAAAGGCAGAATCACATTGTTTACATCCTGATTACTAATTAGCAGTACTTCGAGAAAATTATTTAATTTTTTGTTTCTATTACCTCTAAAATAGGGATAATAACTATACTTACCTGTTTTTTGTGAGTGTTAAATGAGCTAATATATATTAAGCTCTTATAAACTTCATTTGGCACATGATAAGTAATCAAATATGTGTATTTGAACACTGAAACTTTCATTTTCTCGTGAAGTCTATTTGAATATTTCCATTTTGTATTGTTGTCTGACTATCTTTTGATATCATCTATAAAGCTGCTGAAGATCGAAATGTCTAAAACGTATACATTAAAAATTTCAAGATGATCCATATTTGGAGATAAGCATGAATAAACATAGTTTAGAATGATATCTGACAGAGTAAAAATTGATGGGAAAATAGGAATCTATTTACTTGTTCTTATTTTCTTTTCATTTCTGTGTTTCACATCAGTGTGTACCACATTTTTGTAAAGCCCCCTCAATCTTTGCCCCCATATTCTCTACCTCCAATTACTCTTACTTTTTTCCTCTGTCTGGTACATGGTGAGCCCCCAATAAGCTGTAGCCATTATCACTATTAGTTAAAAGAAAAGAAAAGAAATAACCAAATAAAGTAATCTAGAACTGGGGACAGGAAAAGCATGCTCTGAATGTTTCATTAAATAGAAAATCTTACTCATTTGGAAAGCGGTGATTTTTCCTACTTTTTCAGTCTCCTCTCCCCATTCCTTCTTCTTATTAAAGATTTGGAGGGGTTGCAAACAGTCCAACTATAGATTAGGGTTTTTTTGCATGCATGCACACATTTGTTTACTCACCCAAAAAACTTTATTTAGCACCTACTAAGTATTAAGTACTGAGTATAATATTCTAACGTTACAGTAACTACCCAGGGCTGGCCGTTGGTAATTTCTGTTATACTTTTTTTATTTTCTACATTTATTTGCAACAAGTAGGTCATGACTATCATAGCAGTAACTTCTCTTTATGGTCTTCAGCCTCATAAACCACTTTTGACAATGACACAGGTTGCAGGTAATTTACTTATATATCTCCTAGTGAAATGTTCTCATTGCCTCTTCAATGCACTTTGGTGTGCACATTTACATACAATTAGAGTAATACACAATAGAGGGTTTTAATTTAAAACAAAAAAAATCATAGTAATTTGCAAAATAATACCAATATCATTATGACTTACATTCTCCAGAGAGTATCTATGGAAATTTTAAAATTCATTCTACAATAATTATAAGAGACATGAATTTTGCTTACTAAAAGTGAGTACTCAGATGGCCCCAGGGATCATTCCTAGATTATATATAGTGAAAATTTTTAATCTGTGTATTTTTATTTTTTTTTTATTTTTTTATTATTTTTTTATTATATATATATATATTTTCAATTTAGTTTTACAGAGTCAAAGAGTCTAACAGTATATCTTGTTAGATACAGTATGTCCTCATAATGTATACATTATTTCTTATACAATGATATGAAATAATATGGGAAATATTCATGATAAATTATTAAGTGAACAGTGCAAGTTAAAAACAATAGTTTCATATTTTTTTCCCCACTCCCCCTTTCCCGAGTCAGCACCTTCAAGTGTTACCACTCCCCAAACGGTGTGCAATGCACTCATTGTGTAGGCATACCCCCATCCCCTCCCCCACCCCCACCTCAGTCTGATGTCCAATTGGTGTCATTCCCAGATTTGTATTTAGGTGATGATCAGGGAAATCAATTTTCTGGTGAGTACATGTGATGCTTGTTTTTCCATTCTTGGGATACTTCACTTAATAGAATGGGTTCCAACTCTCTCCAGGAGAACCATAGAGATGTCGTATCTTCATCATTCCTTATAGCTGAGTAATATTCCATGGTATACATATACCACAGCTTACTAATCCAATCATGTATTGATGGGCATTTGGGTTGTTTCCACATCTTTGCTATTGTGAATTGTGCTGCTATAAACATTTGGGTACACGTGCCTTTGTTATAGAATGACCTTTTTTCCTTTGGGTATATGCCCAGTAATGGGATTGCTGGGTCAAATGGCAGGTCTACTTGAATCTGTTTAAGATACCTCCATAATGCTTTCCACAGGGGTTGCACTAGTTTGCAGTCCCACCAGCAGTGTATTAGTGTTCCTGTCTCTCCACACCCACGCCAACATGTGTTGTTTTGGGTTTTTTTGATAAAGGCCATTCTCACTGGGGTTAAGTGATATCTCATTGTGGTTTTGATTTGCATTTCCCTGATGATTAGAGATGTTGAACACTTTTTCATATGTTTGTTAGCCATTTTTATATCTTCTTTTGAAAAATTTCTATTCATGTCCTTTGCCCACTTTTTGATAGGGTTGCTTGATTTTTTCTTGCTGATTTTCCTGAGTTCTAAATAGATTCTTGTTATCAGTCCTTTATCTGATGTGTAGTATGCAAAAATTTTTTCCCATTCTGTAGGTGATCTGTTTATTCTCTGGACTGTTTCTTTGGCTGTGCAGAAGCTTTTTAGTTTAATCATGTCCCATTCATTTATTTTTGTTGCTGCTGTGATTGCCTTGGGGGTCTTCTTCATAAATTCTCTGCCTAGGCCAATGTCTGTAAGAGTCTTTCCTACATTTTCTTCTAGAATTCTGATTGTATCACGCCTAAGGTTTAAGTCTGTTATCCACCGTGATTTGATTTTTGTGAGAGGTGAAAGCTGTGGGTCCTGTTTCAGTCTTCTGCAAGTGGCTAACCAATTCTCCCAGCACCATTTGTTGAATAGGGATTCTTGTCCCCGGAGTATATTCTTTCCCGCTTTGTCAAAAATTAGGTGACTATATGACGATGGTTCTATATTTGGATTTTCTGTTGTGTTCCACTGGTCTGTGTCCCTGCACTTGTGCCAATACCAGGCTGTTTTAAGAACCACGGCCTTGTAGTATAGTTTGAGGTCTGGCAAATTAATACCTCCCATTTTGTTTTTATTGCTTAAAATTGCTTTTGCTATACGGGGTCTTCTTTGATTCCATACAAATTGTATAATTATTTTCTCTATGTCTGTAAAGAATGATGTTGGTAATTTAATAGGGATTGCATTGAATCTGTAGATCACTTTGGGTAGTATAGACATTTTAACAATGTTGATTCTTCCGATCCACGAGCATGGTATATTTTTCCATCTATTTGCAAGTTCTGCTATTTCTTTTCTCAGTGTTTCATAGTTTTCCTTATAGAGGTCCTTTACCTCTTTAGTTAGATATATACCTAGATATTTTATTTTCTTTGTTGCTATTTTGAAGGGTATTGAGTCTTTAATTTGGTTTTCCGATTGACTGTTATTGGCATATATAAATGCCTCTGATTTGTGTATATTAATTTTGTAGCCTGAGACTTTGCTGTATTCGTTAATCAATTCCAGGAGTCTCTTGGTTGAATCCTGGGGGTTTTCCAGATATAACATCATATCATCAGCAAAAAGTGAGAGTTTGATCTCTTCCTTCCCTATTTGGACTCCCTTGATTCTGCTCTCTTGCCTGATAGCTCTCGCAAGGACTTCCAATACTATGTTGAAAAGTAATGGAGACAATGGGCAGCCCTGTCTGGTTCCAGTTCTAAGTGGGAGTGCTTTCAGTTTTTCCCCATTCAGTATGATGTTGGCTGTGGGTTTGTCATATATGGCTTGTATCATTTTTAGGTAGGTTCCATCAATGCCTATTTTGTTAAGCGTTTTTATCATAAAAGGGTGTTGAATTTTGTCAAATGCTTTTTCTGCATCTAATGAGAGTATCATATGATTTTTGTTTTTGCTTCTATTTATGTGGTGAATTACATTTATAGATTTACGTATGTTGAACCACCCCTGCATCTCGGGGATGAAGCCCACTTGGTCGTGGTGGATTACTTTTTTGATAAGTACTTGGATTCGATTTGCTAGTATTTTATTGAAAATTTTTGCATCTATATTCATGAGGGAAATTGGTCTGTAGTTCTCTATTTTTGTTGTGTCCTTTCCAGGCTTTGGTATTAATGTTATATTGGCTTGGTAGAACGTGTTGGGGAGAACTCCATCCTTCTCAATATTGGAGAATAGTTTATGTAGGATGGGCACCAGTTCTTCTTTGTATGTATGGTAAAATTCAGGTGTGAACCCATCTGGACCAGGGCTTTTCTTTTTGGGAAGGTTTTTTATTGCTGTTTCGATTTCAGTTATTGATATTGGTCTGTTCAGGTACTCTATTTCTTCCTGGTTGAGCCTGGGAAGACTATGTGTCTCTAAAAATTTGTCCATTTCCTCCACGTTCTCCAGTTTGTGTGCATAAAGATTTTTGTAGAATTCATAGATGATATCTTGTATCTCTGTAGCATCGGTTGTGATTTCTCCTTTCATGTTCCTAATGGAGGTTATTAGAGATTTTACTTTTGTGCTCTTGGTTAGTCTAGCCAGAGGTGTGTCTATTTTGTTTATCTTTTCAAAGAACCAACTTTTTGTTTTATTAATTTCCCTTATAGTTTCTTTGTTGTCCTTTTCATTTAGTTCTGATTTGATCTTAGTAATTTCTCGCCTTCTGCTGGGTTTGGGATCATTCTGTTCTTCTTTCTCCAGCTCTTTGAGTCTATTCGTTAGGTTGTCTATTTGCATGTTTTCTGTCTTTTTGATATAGGCATTTATGGATATGAATTTTCCTCTCAGGACTGCTTTAGCTGCATCCCATAGATTTTGATAAGTTGTATCTCCATTGTCATTTAATTCAAAGAAATTTTTGATTTCCATCTTGATTTCTTCTTTTATAGAATAATTATTCAGGAGAAGGTTATTTAGCTTCCATGACTTTGAGTAAGAGTGAGGGTTTCTGTTTGTGATCATTGTTACTTTTATTCCGCTGTGATCTGAGAAGATGCATGGTATAATTTCTATTTTTTTGAATTTTTGAAGACATGATTTATGTCCTAGGACATGGTCAATCTTAGAGAATGTCCTGTGAGCTGATGAGAAGAATGTATATTCTGTGGACTTTGGGTAGAATGTCCTATAGATGTCAGCCATGCCCATTTGTTCTAGCATTCTATTTAGGTCCATTATGTCTTTGTTAATTTTCTGTTTAGAGGATCTGTCCTGTACTGTCAGTGGGGTGTTAAAGTCTCCAGCTATTACAGTATTATTATCTATCATCTGGTTCAGATCTAGTAGGGTTTGCTTTATGAATCTAGGTGCACCTAGGTTGGGTGCATATATATTGAGTATAGTCATGGCTTCTTGTTGAATTGTGCCCTTGACCAGTATGTAGTAGCCATTTTTGTCTTTTATTATTTTTGTTGGTTTGAAAGCTAAGTTATTGGAAATTAAGATTGCCACACCAGCTTTCTTTTCGTTACTGTTTGCTTGAAATACCGATTTCCATCCTTTTACTTTCAGTCTAAATGCATCTTTGCTCGTTAGGTGGGTTTCTTGGAGACAGCAGATACTTGGCTTGTGCTTTTTTATCCATTGGGACAGTCTATGTCTCTTGAGCGGGGAATTCAAGCCATTCACATTTATTGAGAAAACTGATAAGTGAGACGGTTTTTTGTTCAGCTTGTTGGGTAGAACTTCATTGCAATGTTTTCTCTCCTGAGCCATTGTGGTATCTGGAATTTGATCTTTAGCTCTTGAGTAGTTTTACATTCGTGGATCTTTCTTGTGCTGGTCCGTGTGTAACTCTCTTTTGAGTACTTCTTGCAGGGCTGGTCTTGTCTTGGTGAATTCCCTCAACCTTTGTTTATCTGAGAATGTCTTGATTTCTCCTTCGTATAGAAAACTTAGCTTAGCTGGGTACAAGATTCTAGGCTGGGCATTATTCTGTTTCAGAAGCGTGAAAATGGGGCCCCAAGCTCTTCTTGCTTGTAAGGTTTCAGCTGAGAAATCTGGCGTAATTCTGATGGGTTTTCCTTTGTAAGTTACCTGTTTCTTTCTCCTTACAGCTCGGAGAAGGGACTCTTTAGTGGATATTTTGGTCAGCCTGATGACTACGTGGCGTGGTGTTTTCCTATTTGCTATGAATCTCCCAGGGGTCCTTTGAGCTTCTTGAATCTGTATGTCTAGAGTATTGGCAAGGCCTGGAAAATTTTCCTCGATTATGTCTTCAAATAGCTTGTCCAACCCTTGCTTATTGTCTTCTTCAACCTCAGGGATGCCAATAACTCTCAAGTTAGGTTTCTTCACATAATCCCACATTTCTTGAAGACTCAGATCATTTCTCTTACTTTTTTGATCTATCTCTGTGACTGACTTATTTAGTTGAAAGGAGTTATCTTCAATTTCTGAAATTCTTTCCTCTGTTTGATCTACCCTGCTTTTGAGACTTTCCACAGTGTTTTGTAGCTCTCTGAGTGAATTCTTCATTTCTAGGAGTTCAGTTTGGTTTTTCTTCAATATTTCAATTTCTTTAGTGAATTTTTCCTCCAAATCCTGAATTTTTTTTGCATTTTCCTTGTGTTGTCTGTCCATTGATTCTTGTATATTATTTAGCTTGTTTATGATCCATAATTGGAATTCTTCCTGTGACATGTTGGTGTTTTGAGTCTGGTTTGTGTCAAATGGTTGAGAGCCGGTATTTCTCTTTGAGGGTAAGCTTTCTGTTTGATTCTTTGTGCTTCCTGTGTTTTTTCGCTGGGCCCTTCCCATCTAGATTGATCGTTGGATCTTTACTTATAGATTTAGTCTGGTTAACAGCACTCTCTGTGCTCTATTCTTAGGCTGTGGAGTAGTCTAGGTATATTGCTTCCTTTGGCAAGAGGGGAAGACTGTTGTGAATTGATTAGAAATTTTTCTATTTCAGTTGGGGGACTGCTTCTGATGGGTCCAATCCTAGAGGATTGGAGTGATCCAAGACTGCTTTGGTGAGTTAGGACACTGTGTTGTAGTCTTTCAGAGGGCAGGCAGGGTCCACAATAGTAGTGGGCCAAAATTCTCTTTGTTTGTTTGTTTCCCTTCGGTTCTTCCTCTATAGGGGTGGTTTCTGTCTCTATCTGCAGGAAAAATACTAGTTGTGGAGAGTGGATGGTGCCCTCGCTCGCTCAGCGCCCCATTTGCTGCAACTCCCACAGGCAAAAGTCTGCCTTGGCCCAATGTCCCCAGGGACCAGGCTCCACACTCTCGCTTCTGGAGAAGTAGTCAATGTTTAGACGTGGGTGGGGACCCTATATAAGGTCTGTGGACTTGGGGAGGGGGCCGTCCAGGGAGCCTCTTGGCACCCTATTGCTCCGCAGTGACTTGGCTGTGGGCCCCAAGATGGCTATTGCGCGCCCGTAGATCACCGGCGTTGGGAGTGACTACTCAGGTTCCGGTATGTACCAGAGCCAGGGGCCTGGCCCGTTCCCAAGCTCAGCGTGGGTTCCCAGTTAGAAGGCAAAAAGAGAGAAGAAATAAGGAAAAAGAAAAAAGAAAAGAAAAGAAAAGAAAAAAAAAAGAAGTGAAAAGAAAGAACAGAAGGAGAAGAAAAGGAAAGAGAGAAGAAAAGGAGAAGAGAAGAGGAAAAAAAGAAAAAAAAATAAAAAAAAAAATAAAAAAATAAAAAATAAAAAAATAAAAAAAAATAAAAATAAAAAAAAAAACAAAGACAAAAACAAAAACTAAACTAACAAATAACACAAAGAGACCTAACCCAGAAACAGCGAAAACACAAACACAAAAGAACAAAAACAGAGCTACACAACACCGCAACGCATCACTAAACGAAGGGATACACAATTCTGAAGTATACAGTTCAGCGGCTCAATGATCGTGTTTTTGCGCCTTAGCGCAGCTCCGCCCCTTCACGCCCGCTCCATTGGTTCCGGAGCGGCAACTCAGTGTTTATTTTACGTCTTAGCGCAGCTCCGCCCCTTCACGCCGGCTCCGTTGGTTCCGGAGCGGCAACTCAGTGTTTATTTTAAGTCTTAGCGCAGCTCCGCCCCTTCACGCCGGCTCCGTTGGTTCCGGAGCGGCAACTCAGTGTTTATTTTAAGTCTTAGCGCAGCTCCGCCCCTTCACGCCCGCTCCGTTGGTTCCGGAGCGGCAACTCAGTGTTTATTTTAAGTCTTAGCGCAGCTCCGCCCCTTCACGCCGAGTGCTGCCGGCGGAGATGGCGCGGGCCCAGAGACCAGCAGGGGGCGCCGGGGAGAGAGAGCTGCTGGGCACCTTATGGCTCCCGAGCGGTTCCGACTTTGCTTTCAAGATGGTGCCCGCAGCGCTCCGGGGTCGGAGGGGGACCGGCTCCCCGGCAGGCAGAGACCAGGGACCGCCGCTGCCGGGGCGTTTGGCGGGCAAAGCCGCCGGGGGCCACCGGCTGAAGAACCACCGACAAAAGTAGCGCAGAGGTACAGCGCAATTCGCTGATCGGGGATTGATCGTGCCCCTCCCCCCTGGCACAGGTCCGTCCCTTCTCATTAAGGACTGTCTCAGCCGAGACTTCCCAGGTTCCAAGCTATTCTCCCGAAAAAGCCTCCTGTCTGCAATGCCCTACGTCTCACTCGGAGATTCTGCTCTGGCTTGCGAGGGGGTCTCCAAGCAATTGGGGGTGGAGGTCAGTGAGGAGCGCAAGCCGCTTTTCCTAAAGACTGCCCCTGCCCAACCTGGGAGCGGGCGCAGCCGCCTGCGCTCCGCTGGCTACTGTCTGTTCCGCGCCTTCCGCAGAGTTCCGTGATCTTAATTTCTGTTCACCTCAGACCTCACTTGCTCTGTTTGTCCCACGCTGATTCTCCGTGGATTCACACCGCTGTTCCTGAGTGGGAGCGGTCCTCTAGCGTTGGGGCAGGTCCGGATCCACGCTTCGTCGCCGGAGCGCAGATTCAAGCAGTCACCGCCACTCCGCCATCTTCCCTCCTCCAATGCTAACCTTAACACTAAACCCTAACCCTAAGCCCAACACTTAACCCTAATCCTATCCCTTTACCCTAACCCTAACCCTAATGCTAACCCCTAAAAGTAACCCTAACCATGACCAGTAACCCTAACCCTAACCTCTAACACAAACCATAGCACATAACTCTAACCCCAAAGCTAACCCTAACCCTAACCCTTAACCCTAAATCTTAACCTTAACCCTAAGCGTTAACTCTCACGCTAACCTTTAATCCTAACCCTAATCCTAATCTTCAACCCTAAACCTAACACTTAACCCTAACCCTGTACCAAACCTAACCCCTCATCTTAACCCTAACCGTAAACCTCAACCCTAAACCAAAGTGTAACCGTTAAACCTAAGAGTAACCTTTAACCCTAACCCTAATCTCTAACCCTAAACCCTCACCCTAACACTAAACTTCATCCTTAAACCCTAACCAGAATCCTAACCCTAAATCTAATTCTCAGACTTCTTGCTTTCTTAGAGTTTAGAAAGCCTGCAATCCTCCCATGCCATGCGTGAAAGGAGGCTCTACCACTGTGTCCTGCATGAAACCCACGGGCCCATACCCAGAGTATGATAGAGTGGGTTCCCGGGTACAATCCCAGCCCCCTAAACTCCCCCCGCCCGCCTAATGCAGACAGGGCCCATGCGCTAAGCATAAACAATACCTTTAACAGATAACCCTAACCCTGAACATAACACCCAACCCTGTTCCTATTTCTCCCCTTAACACGTAAACCTCACCGTGCGCCTAACTTTAACCTCTTATCCTAACGTTAATGCATAACCCATTTCCTGAGAACAACCCCTATCCCATAATTCTAACCCTATCTCCTAGTCATCACTGTGACACCTAATCCCTAACCCTAATTCTAAACTGCTAACCCTAACCGTAACCCTACCTACAACCCTAACACTGACAGTAACCCTTACTTCTAACCCCAACACTATGCCTAACAAAAACCCTAACCCTTGACCCTAACCCTTCACCCTAACCCCTAAGCCTTACCCTAACCCTTAACCCTAATCCTAATCCTAACCATTAAACCTAACCCTAGCTCTTAAAGCTAACCCTAAACCTTACCCTCACGACTAGACCTAACCCTGACACTAACCTAACACCTAACCCTAACCAGAACCCCTAAAGCTAACCCTGAACCCTATCCCTAACCCTAGCAGTAAACTTTAACCCTAAACCTAAGCCCAACCCGTAACCCTAATCCTATCCTTTTACCCTAAAACTAACCCCTAAACCTAACCCCTATACATCACCCTAACTCTAACCCCAATCCTAATTCTAACCATACCCCTTCATAAAACAATAACTCCTAACCGCTAACCCTAACACTAACCAAAAACCCTAATCACTAATCCCTAACCCTAATGCTTAACTTTTACCCTAACCGTTAACCCTCAACCTAAATCTTAACACTGACCCTAACCTTAACCTTTAACTCTAAGCCTAACCCTTAACCCTACAGTAAGGAAGACACTTAATGCTAATGGGATCCCTTATCCCTAACCCTAACACTACAGCTAAAAATAACCCTAACCTTGGATCCTTAAACCTAACCCCTAACACTTACTTTAACCCAAAACCCTAACCCTAATCCTAAGCATTAAACCTAACCCTATCTCATAACCCTAATGCTAGCCCTTACCCTAACGCCTAGATCTAACCATAAATCTAACCTACCGCCTAATCCTAACCTTAAGCCCTAATGCTAACACTAACCCTGAACCATAACCTACCCGTAACCCTTAACACTAACCCTATCCGGGAACCTAAACCCTGACCCTAACCATTACCCGCACCCCAGCATTTAACCCTGACACTAACCCTAATCCTTAATGCTAACCTTAACACTAAACCCTAACCTTAAGCCCAACACTTAACCCTAATCCTATCCCTTAACCCTAACCCTAACCCTAATGCTAACACCTAAACGTAACACTAACCATGACCAGTAAACCTAACACTAACCTCTAACACAAACCATAGCACATAACTCTAACCCTAAAACTAACCCTAACCCTAACCCTAAACCCTAACTCTTAACCTTAACCCTAAGCGTTAACTCTCACGCTAACCTTTAATCCTAACCCTAATCCTAATCTTCAACCCTAAACCTAACACTTAACCCTAACCCTGTACCAAACCCTAACCCCTCATCTTAACCCTAACCTTAAACCTCAACCCTAAACCAAAGTGTAACCGTTAAAACTAAGAGTAACCTCTAACCCTAACCGTAATCCCTAACAGTGAGCCCTCACCCTAACACTAAACTTCATCCTTAACCCTAACCAGAATCCTAACCCTAAATCTAATTCTCAGACTTCTTGCTTTCTTAGAGTTTAGAAAGCCTGCAATCCTCCCATGCCATGCGTGAAAGGAGGCTCTACCACTGTGTCCTGCACGAAACCCACGGGCCCATTCCCAGAGTATGATAGAGTGGGTTCCCGGGTACAATCCCAGCCCCCTAAACTCCCCCCGCCCCCCTAATGCAGACAGGGCCCGTGCGCTAAGCATAAACAATACCTTTAACAGATAACCGTAACCCTGAACATAACACCCAACCCTGTTCCTATTTCTCCCCTTAACACATAAACCTCACCGTGCGCCTAACTTTAACTTCTTATCCTAACGTTAATGCATAACCCATTTCCTGAGAACAACCCCTATCCCATAATTCTAACCCTATCTCCTAGTCATCACTGTGACACCTAATCCCTAACCCTAATTCTAAACCACTAACCCTAACCGTAACCCTACCTACAACCCTAACACTGACAGTAACCCTTACTTCTAACCCCAACGCTATGCCTAACAAAAACCCTAACCCTTGACACTAACCCTTCACCCTAACCCCTAAGCCTTACCCTAACACTTAACCCTAATCCTAATCCTAACCATTAAACCTAACCCTAGCTCTTAAAGCTAACCCTAAACCTTACCCTCACGACTAGACCTAAACCTGACACTAACCTAACAACTAACCCTAACCAGAACCCCTAAAGCTAACCCTGAACCCTATCCCTAACCCCAGCAGTAAACTTTAACCCGAAACCTAAGCCCAACCCGTAACCCTAATCCTATCCTTTTACCCTAAAACTAACCCCTAAACCTTACACCTATACCTCACCCTAACTCTAACCCCAATCCTAATTCTAACCATACCCCTTCATAAAACACTAACTCCTAACCGCTAACCCTAACACTAACCAAAAACCCTAATCACTAATCCCTAACCCTAACGCTTAACATTTACCCTGACCGTTAACCCTCACCCTAAATCTTAACACTGACCCTAACCTTAACCTTTAACTCTAAGCCTAACCCTTAATCCTACAGTAAGGAAGACCCTTAATGCTAATGGGATCCCTTATTCCTAACCCTAACACTACAGCTAAAAATAACCCTAACCTTGGATCCTTAAACCTAACCCCTAACACTTACTTTAACCCAAAACCCTAACCCTAATCCTAAGCATTAAACCTAACCCTATCTCTTAAACCTAACGCTAGCCCTTACCCTAACGCCTAGATCTAACCCTAAATCTAACCTACCGCCTAATCCTAACCTTAAGCCCTAATGCTAACACTAACCCTGAACCCTAAACCTACCCGTAACCCTTAACACTAACCCTATCCGTGAACCTTAACCCTGACCCTAACCATTACCCGTACCCAAGCATTTAACCCTGACCCTAACCCTAATCCTTAATGCTAACCTTAACACTAAACCCTAACCCTAAGCCCAACGCTTAACCCTAATCCTATCCCTTAACCCTACCCCTAACCCTAACCCTAATGCTAACCCCTAAACTTAACCCTAACCATGACCAGTAAACCTAACGCTAACCTCTAACACACACCATGGCACATAACTCTAAACCTAAAACTAACCCTACCCTAACCCCAAACCCTAACTCTTAACCTTAACCCTAAGCGTTAACTCTCACGCTAACTTTTAATCCTAACAATAATCCTAATCTTCAACCCTAAACCTAACACTTAACCCTAACCCAGTACGAAACCCTAACCCCTCATCTTAACCCTAACCGTAAACCTCAAACATAAACCAAAGTGTAACCGTTAAACCTATTAGTAACCTTTAACCCTAACCCTAATCCCTAACCCTAAGCCCTCACCATAACACTAAACTTCATCCTTAACCCTAACCAGAATCCTAACCCTAAATCTAATTCTCAGCCTTCTTGCTTTCTTAGAGTTTAGAAAGCCTGCAATCCTCCCATGCCATGCGTGAAAGGAGGCTCTACCACTGTGTCCTGCATGAAACCCACAGGCCCATACCCAGAGTATGATAGAGTGGCTTCCCGGGTACAATCCCAGCCCCCTAAACTCCCCCCGCCCGCCTAATACAGACAGGGCCCGTGCGCTAAGCATAAACAATACCTTTAACAGATAACCGTAACCCTGAACATAACACCCAACCCTGTTCCTATTTCTCCCCTTAACACGTAAACCTCACCGTGCGCCTAACTTTAACCTCTTATCCTAACGTTAATGTATAACCCATTTCCTGAGAACAAACCCATCCCATAATTCTAACCCTATCTCCTAGTCATCACTGTGACACCTAATCCCTAACCCTAATTCTGAACCGCTAACCCTAACCGTAACCCTACCTACAACCCTAACACTGACAGTAACCCTTACTTCTAACCCCAACGCTATGCCTAACAAAAACCCTAACCCTTGACCCTAACCCTTCACCCTAACCCCTAAGCCTTACCCTAACCCTTAACCCTAATCCTAACCCTAACCATTAAACCTAACCCTAGCTCTTAAAGCTAACCCTAAACCTTACCCTCACGACTAGACCTAACCCTGACACTAACCTAACACCTAACCCTAACCAGAACCCCTAAAGCTAACCCTGAACCCTATCCCTAACCCTAGCAGTAAACTTTAACCCTAAACCTAAGACCAACCCGTAACCCTAATCCTATCCTTTTACCCTAAAACTAACCCCTAAACCTAACCCCTATACCTCACCCTAACTCTAACCCCAATCCTAATTCTAACCATACCCCTTCATAAAACACTAACTCCTAACCGCTAATCCTAACACTAACCAAAAACCCTAATCACTAATCCCTAACCCTAACGCTTAACCTTTACCCTAACCGGTAACCCTCACCCTAAGTCTTAACCTTTAACTCTAAGCCTAACCCTTAACCCTACAGTAAGGAAGACCCTTAATGCTAATGGGATCCCTTATCCCTAACCCTAACACTACAGCCAAAAATAACCCTAACCTTGGATCCTTAAACCTAACCCCTAACACTTACTTTAACCCCAAACCCTAACCCTAATCCTAAGCATTAAACCTAACCCTATCTCTTAACCCTAACGCTAGCCCTTACCCTAACGCCTAGATCTAACCCTAAATCTAACCTACCGCCTAATCCGAACCTTAAGCCCTAATGCTAACACTAACCCTGAACCCTAAACCTACCCGTAACCCTTAACACTAACCCTATCCGTGAACCTAAACCCTGACCCTAAGCATTACCCGCACCCAAGCATTTAACCCTGACCCTAACCCTAATCCTTAATGCTAACCTTAACACTAAACCCTAACCCTAAGCCCAACACTTAACCCTAATCCTATCCCTTAACTCTAACCCTACTCTAACCCTAATGCTAACCCCTAAACGTAACCCTAACCGTGTCCAGTAAACCTAACACTAACCTCTAACACAAACCATAGCACATAACTCTAACCCTAAAACTAACCCTAACCCTAAGCCTAACCCTAAACCCTAACTCTTAACCTTAACCCTAAGCGTTAACTCTCACGCTAACCTTTAATCCTAACCCTAATCCTAATCTTCAACTCTAAACCTAACACTTAACCCTAACCCTGTACCAAACCCTAACCCCTCATCTTAACCCTAACCGTAAATCTCAACCCTAAACCAAAGTGTAACCGTTAAACCTAAGAGTAACCTTTAACACTAACCCTAATCCCTAACCATAAGCCCTCACCCTAACACTAAACTTCATCCTTAACCCTAACCATAATCCTAACCCTAAATCTAATTCTCAGACTTCTTGCTTTCTTAGAGTTTAGAAAGCCTGCAATCCTCCCATGCCATGCATGAAAGGAGGCTCTACACTGTGTCCTGCATGAAACCCACGGGCCCATACCCAGAGTATGATAGAGTGGGTTCCCGGGTACAATCCCAGCCCCCTAAACTCTCACCGCCCGCCTAATGCAGACAGGGCCCGTGCGTTAAGCATAAACAATACCTTTAACAGATAACCCTAACCCTGAACATAACACCCAACCCTGTTCCTATTTCTCCCCTTAACACGTAAACCTCACCGTGCGCCTAACTTTAACCTCTTATCCTAACGATAATGCATAACCCATTTCCTGAGAACGACCCCATCCCATAATTCTAACCCTATCTCCTAGTCATCACTGTGACACCTAATCCCTAACCCTAATTCTAAACCGCTAACCCTAACCGTAACCCTACCTACAACCCTAACACTGACAGTAACCCTTACTTCTAACCCCAACGCTATGCCTAACAAAAACCCTAACCCTTGACGCTAACCCTTGACCCTAACCCTTAAGCCTTACCTAACCCGTAACCCTAATCCTAATCCTAACCATTAAACCTAACCCTAGCTCTTAAAGCTAACCCTAAACCTTACCCTCACGACTAGACCTAACCCTGACACTAACCTAACACTTAACCTTAACCAGAACCCCTAAAGCTAACCCTGAACCCTATCCCTAACCCTAGCAGTAAACTTTAACCCTAAACGTAAGCCCAACCCGTAACCCTAATCCTATCCTTTTACCCTAAAACTAACCCCTAAACCTAACCCCTATACCACACCCTAACTCAAACCCCAATCCTAATTCTAACCATACCCCTTCATAAAACACTAACTCCTAACCGCTAACCCTATCACTAACCAAAAACCCTAATCACTAATCCCTAACCCTAACGCTTAACCTTTACCCTCTCCGTTAACCCTCACCTTAAATCTTAACCCTGACCCTAACCTTAAACTTTAACTCTAAGCCTAACCCTTAACCCTACAGTAAGGAAGACCCTTAATGCTAATGGGATCCCTTATCCCTAACCCTAACACTACAGCTAAAAATAACCCTAACCTTGGATCCTTAAACCTAACCCCTAACACTTACTTTAACCCCAAACCCTAACCCTAATCCTAAGCATTAATCCTAACCCTATCTCTTAACCCTAACGCTAGCCCTTACCCTAACGCCTAGATCTAACCCTAAATCTAACCTACCGCCTAATCCTAACCTTAAGCCCTAATGCTATCACTAACCCTGAACCTTAAACCTACCCGTAACCCTTAACACTAACCCTATCCGTGAACCTTAACCCTGACCCTAACCATTACCCGCACCCAACCATTTAACCCTGACCCTAACCCTAATCCTTAATGCTAACCCTAACACTAAACCCTAACCCTAAGCCCAACACTTATCCCTAATCCTATCCCTTAAACCTAACCCTAATGCTACCCCCTAAACGTAACCCTAACCGTGACCAGTAAACCTAACCCTAACCTCTAACACACCATAGCACATAACCCTAACCCTAACCCTAACCCTAAACCCTAAAACTTAACCTTAACCCTAAGGATTAACTCTAATGCTAACCTTTAATCCTAACCCTAATCCTAATCTTCAACCCTAAACCTAAGACTTAACCCTAACCCTGTACCAAACCCTAACCTCTCATTTTAACCCTAACCGTAAACCTCAATCCTAAACCAAAGTGTAACCGTTAAACCTAAGAGTAACCTTTAACCCTAACCCTAATCCCTAACCCTAAGCCCTCACCCTAACACTAAACTTCATCCTTAACCCTAACCAGAATCCTAACCCTAAATCTAATTCTCAGACTTCTTGCTTTCTTAGAGTTTAGAAAGCCTGCAATCCTCCCATGCCATGCATGAAAGGAGGCTCTACCCCTGTGTCCTGCATGAAACCCACGGGCCCATACCCAGAGTATGATAGAGTGGGTTCCCGGGTACAATCCCAGCCCCCTAAACTCTCAACGCCCGCCTAATGCAGACAGGGCCCGAGCGCTAAGCATAAACAATACCTTTAACAGATAACCCTAACCCTGAACATAACACCCAACCCTGTTCCTATTTCTCCCCTTAACATGTAAACCTCACCGTGCGCCTAACTTTAACCTCTTATCCTAACGTTAATGCATAACCCATTTCCTGAGAACAACACCTATCCCATAATTCTAACCCTATCTCCTAGTCATCACTGTGACACCTAATCCCTAACCCTAATTCTAAACCGCTAACCCTAACCGTAACCCTACCTTCAACCCTAACACTGACAGTAACCCTTACTTCTAACCCCAACGCTATGCCTAACAAAAACCCTAACCCTTGACATTAACCCTTCACCCTAACCCCTAAGCCTTACCCTAACCCTTAAACTTAATCCTAATCCTAACCATTAAACCTAACCCTAGCTCTTAAAGCTAACCCTAAACCTTACCCTAACGACTAGACCTAACCCTGACACTAACCTAACACCTAACCCTAACCAGAACCCCTAAAGGTAACCCTGAACACTAGCCCTAACCCTAGCAGTAAACTTTAACCCTAAACCTAAGCCCAACCCGTAACCCTAATCCTATCCTTTTACCCTAAAACTAACCCCTAAACCTAACACCTATACCTCACCCTAACTCTAACCCCAATCCTAATTCTAACCATACCCCTTCATAAAACACTAACTCCTAACCGCTAACCCTAACACTAACCAAAAACCCTAATCACTAATCCCTAACCCTAACGCTTAACTTTTACCCTAACCGTTAACCCTCACCCTAAATCTTAACACTGACCCTAACCTTAACCTTTAACTCTAAGCCTAACCCTTAACCCTACAGTAAGGAAGACCCTTAATGCTAATGGGATCCCCTATCCCTAACCCTAACACTACAGCTAAAAATAACCATAACCTTCGATCATTAAACCTAACCCCTAAAACTTACTTTAACCCCAAACCCTAACCCTAATCCTAAGCATTAAACCTAACCCTTTCTCTTAACCCTAACGCTAGCCCTTACCCTAACGCCTAGATCTAACCCTAAATCTAACCTACCGCCTAATCCTAACCTTAAGCACTAATGCTAACACTAACCCTGAACCCTAAACCTACCCGTAACCCTTAACACTAAACCTATCCGTGAACCTTAACCCTGACCCTAACCATTACCCGCACCCAAGCATTGAACCCTGACCCTAACCCTAATCCTTAATGCTAACCCTAACACTAAACCCTAACCCTACGCCCAACACTTTTCCCTAATCCTATCCCTTAACCCTAACCCTAACCCTAATGCTACCCCCTAAACGTAACCCTAACCGTGACCAGTAAACCTAACCCTAACCTCTAACACAAACCATAGCACATAACTCTAACCCTAAAACTAACCCTAACCCTAACCCTAAACCCTAACTCTTAACCTTAACCCTAAGCCTTAACTCTCACGCTAACCTTTAATCCTAACCCTAATCTTAATCTTCAACCCTAAACCTAACACTTAACCCTAACCCTGTACCAAACCCTAACCCCTCATCTTAACCCTAACCGTAAACCTCAACCCTAAACCAAAGTGTAACCGTTAAACCTAAGAGTAACCTTTAACCCTAACCCTAATCCCTAACCCTAAGCCCTCACCCTAACACTAAACTTCATCCTTAAACCTGACCATAATCCTAACCGTAAATCTAATTCTCAGACTTCTTGCTTTCTTAGAGTTTAGAAAGCCTGCAATCCTCCCATGCCATGCGTGAAAGGAGGCTCTTCCCCTGTGTCCTGCATGAAACCCATGGGCCCATACCCAGAGTATGATAGAGTGGGTTCCCGGGTACAATCCCAGGCCCTAAACTCCCCCGCCGGCCTAATACAGACAGGGCCCGTGTGCTAAGCATAAACAATACCTTTAACAGATAACCCTAACCCTGAATATAACACCCAACCCTGTTCCTATTTCTCCCCTTAACACGTAAACCTCACCGTGCGCCTAACTTTAACCGCTTATCCTAACGTTAATGCATAACCCATTTCCTGAGAACAACCCCTATCCCATAATTCTAACCCTATCTCCTAGTCATCACTGTGACACCTAATCCCTAACCCTAATTCTAAACCACTAACCCTAACCGTAACCCTACCTACAACCCTAACACTGACAGTAACCCTTACTTCTAACCACAACGCTATGCCTAACAAAAACCCTAACCCAAGACCCTAACCCTTCACCCAAACCCCTAAGCCTTACCCTAACCCTTAACCCTAATCCTAATCCTAACCATTAAACCTAACCCTAGCTCTTAAAGATAACCCTAAACCTTACCCTCACGACTAGACCTAACCCTGACACTAACCTAACACCTAACCCTAACCAGAACCCCTAAAGCTAACCCTGAACCGTATCCGTAACCCCAGCAGTAAACTTTAACCCTAAACCTAAGCTCCACCCGTAACCCTCATCCTATCCTTTTACCCTAAAACTAACCCCTAAACCTAACCCCTATACCTCACCCTAACTCTAACCCCAATCCTAATACTAACCATACCCCTTCATAAAACACTAACTCCTAACCGCTAACCCTAACACTACCCAAAAACCCTAATCACGAATCCCTAACCCTAACTCTTAACCTTTACCCTGACCGTTAACCCTCACCCTAAATCTTAACACTGACCCTAACCTTAACCTTTAACTCTAAGCCTAACCCTTAACCCTACAGGAAGGAAGACCCTTAATGCTAATGGGATCCCTTATCCCTAACCCTAACACTACAGCTAAAAATAACCCTAACCTTGGATCCTTAAACCTGACCCCTAACACTTACTTTAACCCCAAACCCTAACCCTAATCCTAAGCATTAAACCTAACCCTATCTCTTAACCCTAATGCTAGCCCTTACCCTAACGCCTAGATCTAACCCTAAATCTAACCTACCGCCTAATCCTAACCTTAAGCACTAATGCTAACACTAACCCTGAACCCTAAACCTACCCGTAACCCTTAACACTAACCCTATCCGTTAACCTTAACCCTGACCCTAACCATTACCCGCACCCAAGCATTTAACCCTGATTCTAACCCTAATCCTTAATGATAAACCTAACACTAAACCCTAACCCGAAGCCCAATACTTAACCCTAATCCTATCCCTTAACCCTAACCCTAACCCTAATGCTACCCCCTAAACCTAACTCTAACCGTGACCAGTAAACCTAACCCTAACCTTTAACACAAACCATAGCACATTACTCTAACCCTAAAACTAACCCTAACCCTAACCCTAACCCTAAACCCTAACTCTTAACCTTAACCCTAAGCGTTAACTCTCACGCTAACCTTTAATCCTAACCCTAATTCTAATCTTCAACCCTAAACCTAACACTTAACCCTAACCCTGTACAAAACCCTAACCCCTCATCTTAACCCTAACCGTAAACCTCAACCCTAAGCCAAAGTGTAACCATTAAAACTAAGAGTAACCTTTAACCCTAACCCTAATCCCTAACCCTAAGCCCTCAACCTAACACTAAACTTCATCCTTAACCCTAACCAGAATCCTAACCCTAAATCTAATTCTTAGACTTCTTGCTTTCTTAGAGTTTAGAAGGCCTGCAATCCTCCCATGCCATGCGTGAAAGGAGGCTCTACCCCTGTGTCCTGCATGAAACCCATGGGCCCATACCCCGAGTATGATAGAGTGGGTTCCCGGGTACAATCCCAGCCCCCTAAACTCCCCCCGCCCGCCTAATGCAGACAGGGCCCGTGCGCTAAGCATAAACAATACCTTTAACAGATAACCCTAACCCTGAACATAACACCCAACCCTGTTCCTATTTCTCCCCTTAACACGTAAACCTCACCGTGCGCCTAACTTTAACCTCTTATCCTAACGTTAATGCATAACCCATTTCCTGAGAACAACCTCTATCCCATAATTCTAACCCTATCTCCTAGTCATCACTGTGACACCTAATCCCTAACCCTAATTCTAAACCGCTAACCCTAACCGTAACCCTACCTACAACCCTAACACTGACAGTAACCCTTACTTCTAACCCCAATGCTATGCCTAACAAAAACCCTAACCCTTGACCCTAACCCTTCACCCTAACCCCTAAGCCTTACCCTAACCCTTAACCCTAATCCTAATCCTAACCATTAAACCTAACCCTAGCTCTTCAAGCTAACCCTAAACCTTACCCTGACGACTAGACCTAACCCTGACACTAACCTAACACCTAACCCTAACCAGAACCCCTAAAGCTAACCCTGAACCCTATCCCTAACCCTAACCATAACCCTAACCCTCACCCAAATCCTTAATGCTAACCGTAACACTAAACTCTAACTCTAAGCCCAACACTTATCCCTAATCCTATTCCTTAACACTAACCCTAACCCTAATGCTACCCCCTAAACGTAACCCTAACCGTTACCAGTAAACCTAACCCTAACCTCTAACACAAATCATAGCACATAACCCTAACCCTAAAACTAGCCCTAACCCTCACCCTAAACCCTAACTCTTAACCTTATACCTAAGCGTTAACTCTCACGCTAACCTTTAATCCTAACCCTAATCCAAATCTTCAACCCTAAACCTAACACTTAACCCTAACCCTGTACCAAACCCTAACCCCTCATCTTAACCCTAACCGTAAACCTCAACCCTAAACCAAAGTGTAACCGTTAAACCTAAGAGTAACCTTTAACCCTAACCCTAATCCCTAACCCTAAGCCCTCACCCTAACACTAAACTTCATCCTTAACCCTAACCAGAATCCTAACCCTAAATCTAATTCTCAGACTTCTTGCTTTCATAGAGTTTAGAAAGCCTGCAATCCTCCCATGCCATGCCTGAAAGGAGGCTCTACCACTGTGTCCTGCATGAAACCCACGGGCCCATACCCAGAGTATGATAGAGTGGCTTCCCGGATACAATCCCAGCCCCCTAAACTCCCCCCGCCCGCCTAATGCAGACAGGGCCCGTGCGCTAAGCATAAACAATACCTTTAACAGATAACCCTAACCCTGAACATAACACCCAACCCTGTTCCTATTTCTCCCCTTAACACGTAAACCTCACCGTGCGCCTAACTTTAACCTCTTATCCTAACGTTAATGCATAACCCATTTCCTGAGAACAACCCCTATCCCATAATTCTAACCCTATCTCCTAGTCATCACTGTGACACCTAATCCCTAACCCTAATTCTAAACCGCTAACCCTAACCGTAACCCTACCTACAACCCTAACACTGACAGGAACCCTTACTTCTAACCCCAACGCTATGCCTAACAAAAACCCTAACCCTTGACCCTAACCCTTCACCCTAACCCCTAAGCCTTACCCTAACCCTTAACCCTAATCCTAATCCTAACCATTAAACCTAACCCTAGCTCTTTTTTTTTTATTTAATTTTACAGAATCAAAGAGTCTAACAGTATATCTTGTTAGACACAGTATGTACTCATAATGTATACATTATTTCCTGTACAATGATATAAAATAATATGGGAAATATTCATGATAAATTATTAAGTGAATAGTGCAAGTTAAAAACTATGGTTTCATATTTTTTCCCCACCCCCCCTTTCCAGAGCCAGCACCTTCAAGTGTTACCACTCCCCAAATGGTGCGCAATGCACTCATTGTGTAGGCATACCCCCATCCCCTGCCCTACACCCACCTCAGTCTGTAACCCTAGCTCTTAAAGCTAACCCTAAACCTTACCCTCACGACTAGACCTAACCCTGACACTAACCTAACACCTAACCCTAACCAGAACCCCTAAAGCTAACCCTGAACCCTATCCCTAACCACAGCAGTAAACTTTAACCCTAAGCCTAAGCCCAACCCGTAACCCTAATCCTATCCTTTTACCCTAAAACTAACCCCTAAACCTAACCCCTATACCTCACCCTAACTCTAACCCCAATCCTAATTCTAACCGTACCCCTTCATAAAACACTAACTCCTAACCGCTAACCCTAACACTAACGAAAAACCCTAATAACTAATCCCTAACCCTTATGCTTAACCTTTACCCTAACCGTTAACCCTCACCCTAAATCTTAACACTGACCCTAACCTTAACCTTTAACTCTAAGCCTAACCCTTAACCCTACAGTAAGGAAGACCCTTAATGCTAATGGGATCCCTTATCCCTAACCCTAACACTACAGCTAAAAGTAACCCTAACCTTGGATCCTTAAACCTAACCCCTAACACTTACTTTAACCCCAAACCCTAACCCTAATCCTAAGCATTAAACCTAACCCTATCTCTTAATCCTAACGCTAGCCCTTACCCTAACGCCTAGATTTAACCCTAAATCTAACCTACCGCCTAATCCTAACATTAAGCCCTAATGCTAACACTAAACCTGAACCCTAAACCTACCCGTAACCCTTAACACTAACCCTATCCGTGAACCTTAAGCCTGACCCTAACCATTACCCGCACCCAAGCATTTAACCCTGACCCTAACCCTAATCCTTAATGCTAACCCTAACACTCAACCCTAACCCTAAGCCCAACACTTAAACCTAATCCTATCCCTTAACCCTAACACTAATCCTAACCCTAATGCTAACCCCTAAACGTAACCCTAACCGTGACCAGTAAACCTAACCCTAACCTCTAACACAAACCATAGCACATAACTCTAACCCGAAAACTAACCCTAACCCTAACCCTAAACCCTAACTCTTAACCTTAACCCTAAGCGTTAACTCTCACGCTAACATTCAATCCTAACCCTAATCCTAATCTTCAACCCTAAACCTAACACTTAACCCTAACAGTTTACCAAACACTAACCCCTCACTCTTAACCCTAACTGTAAACCTCAACCCTACACCAAAGTGTAACGGTTAAACCTAAGAGTAAATTTTAACCCTAACCCTAATCCCTAACCATAAGCCCTCAACCTAACACTAAACTTCATCCTTAACCCTAACCAGAATCCTAACCCTAAATCTAATTCTCAGACTTCTTGCTTTCTTAGAGTTTAGAAAGCCTGCAATCCTCCCATGCCATGCGTGAAAGAAGGCTCTACCACTGTGTCTTGCATGAAACCCACGGGCCCATACCCAGAGTATGATAGAGTGGGTTCCCGGGTACAATCCCAGCCCCCTAAACTGTCCCCGCCCGCCTAATGCAGACAGGGCCCGTGCGCTAAGCATAAATAATACCTTTAACAGATAACCCTAACCCTGAACATAACACCCAACCCTGTTCCTATTTCTCCCCTTAACACGTAAACCTCACCGTGCACCTAAATTTAACCTCTTATCCTAACGTTAATGCATAACCCATTTCCTGAGAACAACCCCTATCCCATAATTCTAACCCTATCTCCTAGTCATCACTGTGACACCTAATCCCTAACCCTAATTCTAAACCATTAACCCTAACCGTAACCCTACCTACAACCGTAACACTCACAGTAACCCTTACTTCTAACCCCAACGCTATGCCTAACAAAAACCCTAACCCTAACCCTAACCCTAACCCTAACCTAAGCCCAAACCGTAACCCTAATCCTATCCTTTTACCCTAAAACTAACCCCTAAAACTAACCCCTATACCTCACCCTAACTCTAACCCCAATCCTAATTCTAACCATACCCCTTCATAAAACACTAACTCCTAACCGCTAACCCTAACACTAACCAAAAACCCTAATCTCTAATCCCTAACCCTAACGCTTAACCTTTACCCTGACCGTTAACCCTCACCCTAAATCTTAACACTGACCCTAACCTTAACCTTTAACCCTAAGCCTAACCCTTAACCCTACAGTAAGGAAGACCCTTAATGCTAATGGGATCCCTTATCCCTAACCCTAACACTACAGCTAAAAAGAACCCTAACCTTGGATCCTTAAACCTAACCCCTAACACTTACTTTAACCCCAAACCCTAACCCTAATCCTAAGCATTAAACCTAACCCTATCTCTTAACCCTAACGCTAGCCCTTACCCTAACGCCTAGATCTAACCCTAAATCTAACCTACCGCCTAATCCTAACCTTAAGCCCTAATGCTAACACTAACCCTGAACCCTAAACCTACCCGTAACCCTTAACACTAAACCTATCCGTGAACCTTAACCCTGACCCTAACCATTACCCGCACCCAAGCATTTAACCCTGATTCTAACCCTAATCCTTAATGATAAACCTAACACTAAACCCTAACCCTAAGCCCAACACTTAACCCTAATCCTATCCCTTAACCCTAACCCTAACCCTAATGCTACCCCTTAAACGTAACCCTAACCATGACCAGTAAACCTAACCCTAACCTCTAACACAAAACATAGCACATAACTCTAACCCTAAAACTAACCCTAACCCTAACCCTAACCACTAACTCATAACCTTAACCCTAAGCGTTAACTCTAACGCTAACCTTTAATCCTAACCCTAATCCTAATCTTCAAACCTAAACCTAACACTTAACCCTAACCCTGTACCAAACCCTAACCCCTCATCTTAACCCTAACCGTAAACCTCAACCCTAAACCAAAGTGTAACCGTTAAACCTAAGAGTAACCTTTAACCCTAACCGTATTCCCTAAACCTAAGCCCTCACCCTAACACTAAACTTCATCCTTAACACTAACCAGAATCCTAACCCTAAATCTAATTCTCAGACTTCTTGCTTTCTTAGAGTTTAGAAAGCCTGCAATCTTCCCATGCCATGCGTGAAAGGAGGCTCTACCCCTGTGTCCTGCATGAAATCCACGGGCCCATACCCAGAGTATGATAGAGTGGGTTCCCGGGTACAATCCCAGCCCCCTAAACTCCCCCCGCCCGCCTAATGCAGACAGGGCCCGTGCGCTAAGCATAAACAATACCTTTAACAGATAACCCTAACCCTGAACATAACACCCAACCCTGTTCCTATTTCTCCCCTTAACACGTAAACCTCACCGTGCGCCTAACTTTAACCTCTTATCCTAACGTTAATGCATAACCCATTTCCTGAGAACAACCCCTATCCCATAATTCTAACCCTATCTCCTAGTCATCACTGTGACACCTAATCCCTAACCCTAATTCTAAACCGCTAACCCTAACCGTAACCCTACCTACAACCCTAACACTGACAGGAACCCTTACTTCTAACCCCAACGCTATGCCTAACAAAAACCCTAACCCTTGACCCTAACCCTTCACCCTAACCCCTAAGCCTTACCCTAACCCTTAACCCTAATCCTAATCCTAACCATTAAACCTAACCCTAGCTCTTAAAGCTAACCCTAAACCTTACCCTCACGACTAGACCTAACCCTGAACTAACCTAACACCTAACCCTAACCAGAACCCCTAAAGCTAACCCTGAACCCTATCCCTAACCCCAGCAGTAAACTTTAACCCTAAACCTAAGCCCGACCAATAACCCTCATCCTATCCTTTTACCCTAAAACTAACCCCTAAACCTAACCCCTATACCTCACCCTAACTCTAACCCCAATCCTAATTCTAACCATACCCCTTCATAAAACGCTAACTCCTAACCGCTAACCCTAACAATAACCAAAAACCCTAATCACTAATCCCTAACCCTAACGCTTAACCTTTACCCTAACCGTTAACTCTCACCCTAAATCTTAACCCTGACCCTAACCTTAACCTTTAACTCTAAGCCTAACCCTTAACCCTACAGGAAGGAAGACCCTTAATGCTAATGGGTTCCCTTATCCCTAACCCTAACACTACAGCTAAAAATAACCCTAACCTTGGATCCTTAACCTAACCCCTAACACTTACTTTAACCCCAAACCCTAACCCTAATCCTAAGCATTAAACCTAACCCTATCTCTTAACCCTAACGCTAACCCTTACCCTAACGCCTAGATCTAACCCTAAATCTAACCTACCGCCTAATCCTAACCTTAAGCCCTAATGTTAACACTAACCCTGAACCCTACACCTACCCGTAACACTTAACACTAACCCTATCCGTGAACCTAAACCCTGACCCTAACCATTACCCGCACCCAAGCATTTAACCCTGACCCTAACCCTAATCCTTAATGCTAACCTTAACACTAAACCCTAACCCTAAGCCCAACACTTAACCCTAATCCTATCCCTTAACCCTAACCCTAACCCTAACCTTAATGCTAACCCCTAAACCTAACCCTAACCGTGACCAGTAAACCTAACTCTAACCTCTAACACAAACCATAGCACATAACTCTAACCCTAAAACTAACCCTAACCCTAACCCTAAACCCTAACTCTTAACCTTAACCCTAAGCATTAACTCTGACGCTATCCTTTAATCCTAACCCTGATCCTAATCTTCAACCCTAAACCTAACACTTAACCCTAACCCTGTACCAAAACCTAACCCCTCATCTTAACCCTAACCGTAAACCTCAACCCTAAACCAAAGTGTATCCGTTAAACCTAAGAGTAACCTTTAACCCTAACCTTATTTCCTAACCCTAAGCCCTCACCCTAACACTAAACTTCATCCTTGACCCTAACCATAATCCTAACCCTAAATCTAATTCTCAGACTTCTTTCTTTCTTAGAGTTTAGAAATCGTGCAATCCTTCCGTGCCATGCGTGAAAGGAGGCTCTACCACTGTGTCCTGCATGAAACCCATGGGCCCATACCCAGAGTATGATAGAGTGGGTTCCCGGGTACAATCCCAGCCCCCTAAACTCCCCCCGCCCGCCTAATGCAGACAGGGCCCGTGCGCTAAGCATAAACAATACCTTTAACAGATAACCCTAACCCTGAATATAACACCCAACCCTGTTCCTATTTCTCCCCTTAACACGTAAACCTCAGCGTGCGCCTAACTTTAACCTCTTATCCTAACGTTAATGCATAACCCATTTCCTGAGAACAACCCCTATCCCATAATTCTAACCCTATCTCCTAGTCATCATTGTGACACTTAATCCCTAACCCTAATTCTAAACCGCTAACCCTAACCGTAACCCTAACACTGACAGTAACCCTTACATCTAACCCCAACGCTATGCCTAACAAAAACCCTAACCCTTGACCCTAACCCTTCACCCTAACCCCTAAGCCTTACCCTAACCCTTAACCCTAATCCTAATCCTAACCATTAAACCAAACCCTAGCTCTTAAAGCTAACCCTAAACCTTACCCTCAAGACTAGACCTAACCCTGACACTATCCTAACACCTAACCCTAACCAGAACCCCTAAAGCTAACCCTGAACCCTATCCCTATCCCCAGCAGTAAACTTTAACCCTAAACCTAAGCCCAACCCGTAACCCTAATCCTATCCTTTTACCGTAAAACTAACCCCTAAACCTAACCCCTATACCTCACCCTAACTCTAACCCCAATCCTAATTCTAACCATACCCCTTCATAAAACACTAACTCCTAACCACTAACCCTAACACTAACCAAAAACCCTACTCACTAATCCCTAACCCTAACGCTTAACCTTTACCCTAACCGTTAACCCTCACCCTAAATTTTTTTTTTTTTTTTTTTTTTTTTTGAGACAGAGTCTCGCTTTGTTGCCCGGGCTAGAGTGAGTGCCGTGGCATCAGCCTAGCTCACAGCAACCTCAAACTCCTGGACTTAAGCGATCCTACTGTCTCAGCCTCCCGAGTAGCTGGGACTACAGGCATGCACCACCATGCCCGTCTAATTTTCTGTATATTTATATTTTAGTTGTCCATATAATTTGTTTCTATTTTTAGTAGAGACGGGGTGTCGCTCTTGCTCAGGCTGGTCTCGAACTCCTGACCTTGACCGATCCACCCGGCTCGGCCTCCCAGAGTGCTAGGATTACAGGTGTGAGAAACCACGCCCGGCCCCTCACCCTAAATCTTAACACTGACCCTAACCTTAACCTTTAACTCTAAGCCTAACCCTTAACCCTACAGGAAGGAAGACCCTTAATGCTAATGGTTTCCCTTATCCCTAACACTAACACTACAGCTAAAAATAACCCTAACCTTGGATCCTTATACCTAACCCCTAACACTTACTTTAACCCCAAACCCTAACCCTAATCCTAAGCATTAAACCTAACCCTATCTCTTAACACTAACGCTAGCCCTTACCCTAACGCCTAGATCTAACCCTAAATCTAACCTACCGCCTAATCCTAACCTTAAGCCCTAAAGCTAACACTAACCCTGAACCCTACACCTACCCGTAACCCTTAACACTAACCCTATCCGTGAACCTAAACCCTGACCCTAACCATTACCCGCACCCAAGCATTTAACCATGACCCTAACCCTAATCCTTAATGCTAACCGTAACACTAAACCCTAACCCTAAGCCCAACACTTAACCCTAATCCTATCCCTTAACCCTAACCCTAACCCTAACCTTAATGCTAACCCCTAAACCTAACCCTAACCGTGACCAGTAAACCTAACCCTAACCTCTAACACAAACCATAGCACATAACTCTAACCCTAAAACTAACCCTAACCCTAACCCTAAACCCTAACTCTTAACCTTAACCCTAAGCATTAACTCTCACGCTATCCTTTAATCCTAACCCTGATCCTAATCTTCAACCCTAAACCTAACACTTAACCCTAACCCTGTACCAAACCCTAACCCCTCATCTTAACCCTAACCGTAAACCTCAACCCTAAACCAAAGTGTATCCGTTAAACCTAAGAGTAACCTTTAACCCTAACCTTATTCCCTAACCCTAAGCCCTCACCCTAACACTAAACTTCATCCTTGACCCTAACCATAATCCTGATCCTAAATCTAATTCTCAGACTTCTTGCTTTCTTAGAGTTTAGAAAGCGTGCAATCCTTCCGTGCCATGCGTGAAAGGAGGCTCTACCACTGTGTCCTGCATGAAACCCATGGGCCCATACCCAGAGTATGATAGAGTGGGTTCCCGGGTACAATCCCAGCCCCCTAAACTCCCCTCGCCCGCCTAATGCAGACAGGGCCAATACGCCAAGCATAAACAATACCTTTAACAGATAACCCTAACCCTGAACATAACACCCAACCCTGTTCCTATTTCTCCCCTTAACACGTAAACCTCACCGTGCGCCTAACTTGAACCTTTTATCCTAACGTTAATGCATAACCCATTTCCTGAGAACAACCCCTATCCCATAATTCTAACCCTATCTCCTAGTCATCACTGTGACACCTAATCCCTAACCCTAATTCTAAACCACTAACCTTAACCGTAACCCTACCTACAACCCTAACACTGACAGGCACCCTTACTTCTAACCCCAACGCTATGCCTAACAAAAGCCCTAACCCTTCACCCTAACCCTTCACCCTAACCCCTAAGCCTTACCCTAACCCTTAACCCTAATCCTAATCCTAACCATTAAACCTAACCCTAGCTCTTAAAGCTAACCCTAAACCTTACCCTCACGACTAGACCTAACCCTGACACTAACCTAACACCTAACCCTAACCAGAACCCCTAAAGCTAACCCTGAACCCTATCCCTAACCCTAGCAGTAAACTTTAACCCTAATCCTAAGCCCAACCCATAACCCTAATCCTATCCTTTTACCCTAAAACTAACCCCTAAACCTAACCCCTATATCTCACCCTAACTCTAACCCCAATCCTAATTCTAACCATACCCCTTCATAAAACACTAACTCCTAACCGCTAACCCTAACACTAACCAAAAACCCTAATCACTAATCCCTAACCCTAACGCTTAACCTTTACCCTAACCGTTAACCCTCACCCTAAATCTTAACACTGACCCTAACCTTAACCTATAACTCTAAGCCTAACCCTTAACCCTACAGGATGGAAGACCCTTAATGCTAATGGGATCCCTTATCCCTAACCCTAACACTACAGCTAAAAATAACCCTAATCTTGGATCCTTAAAGCTAACCCCTAACACTTACTTTAACCCCAAACCCTAACCCTAATCCTAAGCATTAAACCTAACCCTATCTCTTAACCCTAACGCTAGCCCTTATCCTAACGCCTAGATCTAACCCTAAATCTAACCTACCGCCTAATCCTAACCTTAAGCCCTAATGCTAACACTAACCCTGAACCCTAAACCTACCCGTAACCCTTAACACTAACCCTATCCGTGAACCTTAACCCTGACCCTAACCATTACCCGCACCCAAGCATTTAACCCTGACTCTAACCCTAATCCTTAATACTAACCCTAACACTAAACCTCAACCCTAAGCCCAACACTTAACCCTAATCCTAACCCTTAACCCTAACCCTAACCCTAACCCTAAAGCTAACCCCTAAACGTAACCCTAACCGTGAGCAGTAAACCTACCCCTAACCTCTAACACAAACCATAGCACATAACTCTAACCCTAAAACTAAACCTAACCCTAACCCTAAACCCTAACTCTTAACCTTAACCCTAAGCGTTAACTCTCACGCTAAACTTTAATCCTAACCCTAATCCTAATCTTCAACCCTAAACCTAACACTTAACCCTAACCCTGTACCAAACCCTAACCCCCACATCTTAACCCTAACCGTAAACCTCAACCCTAAACCAAAGTGTAACCGTTAAACCTAAGAGTAACCTTTAACCCTAACCCTAATCCCTATCTCTTAACCTTAACCCTAAGCGTTAACTCTCACGCTAACCTTTAATCCTAACCCTAATCCTAATCTTCAACCCTAAACCTAACACTTAACCCTAACCCTGTACCAAAACCTAACCCCTCATCTTAACCCTAACCGTAAACCTCAACCCTAAACCAAAGTGTATCCGTTAAACCTAAGAGTAACCTTTAGCCCTAACCTTATTCCCTAACCCTAAGCCCTCACCCTAACACTAAACTTCATCCTTGACTCTAACCATAATCCTGACCCTAAATCTAATTCTCAGACTTCTTGCTTTCTTAGAGTTTAGAAAGCCTGCAATCCTTCCGTGCCATGCGTGAAAGTAGGCTCTACCACTGTGTCCTGCATGAAACCCAGGGCCCATACCCAGAGTATGATAGAGTGGGTTCCCGGGTACAATCCCAGCCCCCTAAACTCCCCCCGCCCGCCTAATGCAGACAGGGCCCGTGCGCTAAAAATAAACAATACCTTTAACAGATAACCCTAACCCTGAATATAACACCCAACCCTGTTCCTATTTCTCCCCTTAACACGTAAACCTCACCGTGCGCCTAACTTTAACCTCTTATCGTAACGTTAATGCATAACCCATTTCCTGAGAACAACCCCTATCCCATAATTCTAACCCTATCTCCTAGTCATCATTTTGACACCTATTCCCTAACCCTAATTCTAAACCGCTAACCCTAACCGTAACCCTACCTACAACCCTAACACTGACAGTAACGCTTACATCTAACCCCAACGCTATGCCTAACAAAAACCCTAACCCTTGACTCTAACCCTTCACCCGAACCCCTAAGCCTTACCCTAACCCTTAACCCTAATCCTAATCCTAACCATTAAACCTAACTCTAGCTCTTAAAGCTAACCCTACACCTTACCCTCACGACTAGACCTAACCCTGACACTAACATAACCGCTAACCCTAACCAGAACCCCTAAAGCTAACCCTGTACCCTATCCCTAACCCTAGCAGTAAACTTTAACCCGAAACCTAAGCCCAACCCGTAACCCTAATCCTATCCTTTAACCTAAAACTAACCCCTAAACCTAACCTCTATACCTCACCCTAACTCTAACCCCAATCCTAATTCTAACCATACCCCTTCATAAAACACTAACTCCTAACTGCTAACCCTAACACTAATCAAAAACCCTAATCACTAATCCCTAACCCTAACGCTTAACCTTTACCCTAACCGTTAACCCTCACCCTAAATCGTAACACTGACCCTAACCTTAACGTTTAACTCTAAGCCTAACCCTTAACCCTACAGGAAGGAAGACCCTTAATGCTAATGGGATCCCTTATCCCTAACACTAACACTACAGCTAAAAATGACCCTAACCTTGGATCCTTAAACCTAACCTCTAACACTTACTTTAACCCCAAACCCTAACCCTAATCCTAAGCATTAAACCTAACCCTATCTCTTAACCCTAACGCTAGCCCTTACCCTAACGCGTAGATCTAACCCCAAATCTAACCTAACGCCTAATCCTAACCTTAAGCCCTAATGCTAACACTAACACTAAACAATTAACCTACCCGTAACCCTTAACACTAACCCTATCCGTGAACCTAAACCCTGACCCTAACCATTACCCGCACCCAAGCATTTAACCCTGACCCTAACCCTAATGCTTAATGCTAACCTTAACACTAAACCCTAACCCTAAGCCCAACACTTAACCCTAATCCTAACCCTTAACCCTAACCCTAACCCTAACCCTAATGCTAACCCCTAAACGTAATCCTAAGCATGACCAGTAAACCTAACCCTAACCTCTAACACAAACCATAGCACATAATTCTAACCCTAAAACTAACCCTAACCCTAACCCTAAACCCTAACTCTTAACCTTAACCCTAAGCGTTAACTCTCACACTAACCTTTAAACCTAACCCTAATCCTAATCTTCAACCCTAAACCCAACACTTAACCCTAACCCTGTACCAAACCCTAACACCTCATCTTAATCCTAACCGTAAACCTGAACCCTAAACAAAAGTGTAACCGTTAAACCTAAGAGTAACCTTTAACCCTAACCCTAATCCCTAACCCTAAGCCCTCACCCTAACACTAAACTTCATCCTTAACCCTAACCAGAATCCTAACCCGAAATCTAATTCTCAGACTTCTTGCTTCCTTAGAGTTTAGAAAGCCTGCCATCCTCCCATGCCATGCTTGAAAGGAGGCTCCACACTGTGTCCTGCATGAAACCCACGGGCCCATACCCAGAGTATGATAGAGTGGGTTCCCGGGTACAATCCCAGCCCCCTAAACTCCCCCCGCCCGCCTAATGCAGACAGGGCCCGTGCTCTAAGCATAAACAATACCTTTAACAGATAACCCTAACCCTGAACATAACACCCAACCCTGTTCCTATTTCTCCCTTTAACACGTAAACCTCACCGTGCGCCTAACTTTAACCTCTTATCCTAACGTTAATGCATAACCCATTTCCTGAGAACAACCCCTATCCCATAATTCTAACCCTATCTCCTAGTCATCACTGTGACACCTAATCCCTAACCCTAATTCTAAACCGCTAACCCTAACCGTAACCCTACCTACAACCCTAACACTGACAGTAACCCTTACTTCTAAACCCAACGCTATGCCTAACAAAAACCCTAACCCTTGACCCTAACCCTTCACCCTAACCCCTAAGCCTTACCCTAACCCTTAACCCTAATCCTAATCCTAACCATTAAACCTAACCCTAGCTCTTAAAGCTAACCCTAAACCTTACCCTCACGACTAGACCTAACCCTGACACTAACCTAACACCTAACTCTAACCAGAACCCCTAAAGCTAACCCTGAACCCTATCCCTAAACCTAGCAGTAAACTTTAACCCTAAACCTAAGCCCAACCCGTAACCCTAATCCTATCCTTTTACCCTAAAACTAACCCCTAAACCTAACCCCTATACCTCACCGTAACTCTAAACCCAATCCTAATTCTAAACATACCCTTTCATAAAACACTAACTCCTAACCGCTAACCCTAACACTAACCAAAAACCCTAATCACTAATCCCTAACCCTAACGCTTAACCTTTACCCTAACCGTTTACCCTCACCCTAAATCTTAACACTGACCCTAACCTTAACCTTTAACTCTAAGCCTAACCCTTAACCCTACAGTAAGGGAGACCCTTAATGCTAATGGGATCCCTTATCCCTAACCCTAACACTACAGCTAAAAATAACCCTAACCTTGGATCCTTAAACCTAACCCCTAACACTTACTTTAACCCCAAACCCTAACCCTAATCCTAAGCATTAAACCTAACCCTATCTCTTAACCCTAACGCTAGCCCTTACCCTAACACCTAGATCTAACCCTAAATCTAACCTACCGCCTAATCCTAAGCTTAAGCCCTAAAGCTAACTCTAACCCTGAATCCTAAACCTACCCGTAACCCTTAACAATAACTCTATCCTTCAGCCTTATCCCTTACCCTAACCATTACCCACACCTAAGCATTTAACCATGACCCTAACCCTAATCCTTAATGATAACCCTAACACTAAACCCTAACCCTAAGCCCAACACTTAACCCTAATCCTATCCCTTAACCCTAACCCTAACCCTAACCCTAATGCTAACCCCTAAACGTAACCCTAACCATGACCAGTAAACCTAACCCTACCCTCTAACACAAACCATAGCACATAACTCTAACCCTAAAACTAACCCTAAACCTAACCCTAAACCCTAAGTCTTAACATTAACCCTAAACGTTAACTCTCACACTAACCTTTAATCCTAACCCTAATCCTAATCTTCAACCCTAAACCTAACACTTAACCCTAACCCTGTACAAAACCCTAACCCCTTATCTTAAACCTAACCGTAAACCTCAACCCTAAAACAAAGTGTAACCGTTAAACCTAAGAGTAACCTTTAACCCTAACCCTAATCCCTAACCCTAAGCCCTCACCCTAACACTAAACTTCATCCTTAACCCTAACCAAAATCCTAACCCTAAATCTAATTCTCAGACTTCTTGCTTTCTTAGAGTTTAGAAAGCCTGCAATCCTCCCATGCCATGCGTGAAAGGAGGCTCCACCACTGTGTCCTGCATGAAACCCATGGGCCCATACCCAGAGTATGATAGAGTGGGTTCCCGGGTACAATCCCAGCCCCCTAAACTCCCCCCGCCCGCCTAATGCAGACAGGGCCCGTGCGCTAAGCATAAACAATACCTTTAACAGATAACCCTAACCCTGAACATAACACCCAACCCTGTTCCTATTTCTCCCCTTAACACGTAAACCTCACCGTGCGCCTAACTTTAACCTCTTATCCTAACGTTAATGCATAACCCATTTCCTGAGAACAACCCCTATCCCATAATTCTAACCCTATCTCCTAGTCATCACTGTGACACCTAATCCCTAACCCTAATTCTAAACCGCTAACCCTAACCGTAACCCTACCTACAACCCTAACACTGACAGTAACCCTTACTTCTAACCCCAACGCTAACCCTTCACCCTAACCCTTCACCCTAACCCGTAAGCCTTACCCTAACCCTTAAACCTAATCCTAATCCTAACCATTAAACCTAACCCTAGCTCTTTTTTTTTTATTTAATTTTACAGAATCAATGAGTCTAACAGTATATCTTGTTAGACACAGTATGTACTCATAATGTGTACATTATTTCTTGTACAATGATATGAAATAATATGGGAAATATTCATGATAAATTATTAAGTGAACAGTGCAAGTTAAAAACTATAGTTTCATATTTTTTCCCCACCCCCCCTTTCCCAAGTCAGCACCTTCAAGTGTTACCACTCCCTAAACGGTGCGCCATGCACTCATTGTGTAGGCATACCCCCATCCCCTGCCCCACCCCCTACCTCAGTCTGTAACCCTAGCTCTTAAAGCTAACCCTAAACCTTACCCTCATGACTAGACCTAACCCTGACACTAACCTAACACCTAACCCTAACCAGAACCCCTAAAGCTAACCCTGAACCCTATCCCTAACCACAGCAGTAAATTTTAACCCTAAACCTAAGCCCAACCCATAACCCTAATCCTATCCTTTTACCCTAAAACTAACCCCTAAACCTAACCCCTATACCTCACCCTAACTCTAACCCCAATCCTAATTCTAACCGTACCCCTTCATAAAACACTAACTCCTAACCGCTAACCCTAACACTAACCAAAAACCCTATTCACTAATCCCTAACCCTAATGCTTAACCTTTCCCCTAACCGTTAACCCTCACCCTAAATCTTAACACTGACCCTAACCTTAACCTTTAACTCTAAGCCTAACCCTTAACACTACAGGAAGGATGACCCTTAATGCTAATGGGATCCCTTATCCCTAACCCTAACACTACAGCTAAAAATAACCCTAACCTTGGATCCTTAAACCTAACCTCTAACACTTACTTTAACCCCAAACCCTAACCCTAATCCTAAGCATTAAACCTAACCCTATCTCTTAACCCTAACGCTAGCCCTTACCCTAACGCCTAGATCTAACCCTAAATCTAACCTACCGCCTAATCCTAACCTTAAGCCCTAATGCTAACACTAACCCTGAACCCTACACCTACCCGTAACCTTTAACACTAACCCTATCCGTGAACCTAAACCCTGACCCTAACCATTACCCGCACCCAAGCATTTAACCCTGACCCTAACCCTAATCCTTAATGCTAACCTTAACACTAAACCCTAACCCTAAGCCCAACACTTAACACTAATCCTATCCCTTAACCCTAACCCTAACACTAACCCTAATGCTAACCCCTAAACGTAACCCTAACCATGACCAGTAAACCTAACCCTACCCTCTAACACAAACCATAGCACATAACTCTAACCCTAAAACTAACCCTAAACCTAACCCTAAACCCTAAGTCTTAACATTAACCCTAAGCGTTAACTCTCACACTAACCTTTAATCCTAACCCTAATCCTAATCTTCAACCCTAAACCTAACACTTAACCCTAACCCTGTACAAAACCCTAACCCCTTATCTTAAACCTAACCGTAAACCTCAACCCTAAACCAAAGTGTAACCGTTAAACCTAAGAGTAACCTTTAACCCTAACCCTAATCCCTAACCCTAAGCCCTCACCCTAACACTAAACTTCATCCTTAACCCTAACCAGAATCCTAACCCTAAATCTAATTCTCAGACTTCTTGCTTTCTTAGAGTTTAGAAAGCCTGCAATCCTCCCATGCCATGCGTGAAAGGAGGCTCCACCACTGTGTCCTGCATGAAACCCATGGGCCCATACCCAGAGTATGATAGAGTGGGTTCCCGGGTACAATCCCAGCCCCCTAAACTCCCCCCGCCCGCCTAATGCAGACAGGGCCCGTGCGCTAAGCATAAACAATACCTTTAACAGATAACCCTAACCCTGAACATAACACCCAACCCTGTTCCTATTTCTCCCCTTAACACGTAAACCTCACCGTGCGCCTAACTTTAACCTCTTATCCTAACGTTAATGCATAACCCATTTCCTGAGAACAACCCCTATCCCATAATTCTAACCCTATCTCCTAGTCATCACTGTGACACCTAATCCCTAACCCTAATTCTAAACCGCTAACCCTAACCGTAACCCTACCTACAACCCTAACACTGACAGTAACCCTTACTTCTAACCCCAACGCTATGCCTAACAAAAACGCTAACCCTTCACCCTAACCCTTCACCCTAACCCGTAAGCCTTACCCTAACACTTAAACCTAATCCTAATCCTAACCATTAAACCTAACCCTAGCTCTTTTTTTTTTATTTAATTTTACAGAATCAATGAGTCTAACAGTATATCTTGTTAGACACAGTATGTACTCATAATGTGTACATTATTTCTTGTACAATGATATGAAATAATATGGGAAATATTCATGATAAATTATTAAGTGAACAGTGCAAGTTAAAAACTATAGTTTCATATTTTTTCCCCACCCCCCCTTTCCCAAGTCAGCACCTTCAAGTGTTACCACTCCCTAAACGGTGCGCCATGCACTCATTGTGTAGGCATACCCCCATCCCCTGCCCCACCCCCTACCTCAGTCTGTAACCCTAGCTCTTAAAGCTAACCCTAAACCTTACCCTCATGACTAGACCTAACCCTGACACTAACCTAACACCTAACCCTAACCAGAACCCCTAAAGCTAACCCTGAACCCTATCCCTAACCACAGCAGTAAATTTTAACCCTAAACCTAAGCCCAACCCATAACCCTAATCCTATCCTTTTACCCTAAAACTAACCCCTAAACCTAACCCCTATACCTCACCCTAACTCTAACCCCAATCCTAATTCTAACCGTACCCCTTCATAAAACACTAACTCCTAACCGCTAACCCTAACACTAACCAAAAACCCTATTCACTAATCCCTAACCCTAACGCTTAACCTTTCCCCTAACCGTTAACCCTCACCCTAAATCTTAACACTGACCCTAACCTTAACCTTTAACTCTAAGCCTAACCCTTAACCCTACAGTAAGGATGACCCTTAATGCTAATGGGATCCCTTATCCCTAACCCTAACACTACAGCTAAAAATAACCCTAACCTTGGATCCTTAAACCTAACCTCTAACACTTACTTTAACCCCAAACCCTAACCCTAATCCTAAGCATTAAACCTAACCCTATCTCTTAACCCTAACGCTAGCCCTTACCCTAACGCCTAGATCTAACCCTAAATCTAACCTACCGCCTAATCCTAACCTTAAGCCCTAATGCTAACACTAACCCTGAACCCTAAACCTACCCGTAACCCTTAACACTAACCCTATCCGTGAACCTAAACCCTGACCCTAAGCATTACCCGCACCCAAGCATTTAACCCTGACCCTAACCCTAATCCTTAATGCTAACCCTAACACTAAACCCTAACCCTAAGCCCAACACTTAACCCTAATCCTATCCCTTAACCCTAACACTAATCCTAACCCTAATGCTAACCCCTAAACGTAACCCTAACCGTGACCAGTAAACCTAACCCTAACCTCTAACACAAACCATAGCACATAACTCTAACCCTAAAACTAACCCTAAACCTAAACTTAAACCCTAACTCTTAACCTTAACCCTAAGCGTTAACTCTCACGCTAACCTTTAATCCTAACCCTAATCCTAATCTTCAACCCTAAACCTAACAGTTAACCCTAACAGTGTTCCAAACCCTAACCCCTCATCTTAACCGTAACCGTAAACCTCAACCCTAAACCAAAGTGTAACCGTTAAACCTAAGAGTAAACTTTAACCCTAACCCTAATCCCTAACCCTAAGCCCTCACCCTAACACTAAACTTCATCCTTAACCCTAACCAGAATCCTAACCCGAAATCTAATTCTCAGACTTCTTGCTTTCTTAGAGTTTAGAAAGCCTGCAATCCTCCCATGCCATGCGTGAAAGGAGGCTCTACCACTGTGTCCTGCATGAAACCCACGGGCCCATACCCAGAGTATGATAGAGTGGGTTCCCCGGTACAATCCCAGCCCCCTAAACTCCCCCCGTCCGCCTAAGGCAGACAGGGCCCGTGCGCTAAGCATAAACAATACCTTTAACAGATAACCCTAACCCTGAACATAACACCCAACCCTGTTCCTATTTCTCCCCTTAACACGTAAACCTCACCGTGCGCCTAACTTTAACCTCTTATCCTAACGTTAATGCATAACCCATTTCCTGAGAACAACCCCTATCCCATAATTCTAACCCTATCTCCTAGTCATCACTGTGACACCTAATCCCTAACCCTAATTCTAAACCGCTAACCCTAACCGTAACCCTACCTACAACCCTAACACTGACAGTAACCCGTACTTCTAACCCCAACGCTATGCCTAACAAAAACCCTAACCCTTGACCCTAACCCTTCACCCTAACCCCTAAGCCTTACCCTAACCCTTAACCCTAATCCTAATCCTAACCATAAAACCTAACCCTAGCTCTCAAAGCTAACCCTAAACCTTACCCTAACGACTAGACCTAACCCTGACACTAACCTAACACCTAACCCTAACCAGAACCTCTAAAGCTAACCCTGAATCCTATCCCTAACCCCAGCAGTAAACTTTAACCCTAAACCTAAGTCCAACCCATATCCCTAATCCTATCCTTGTACCCTAAAACTAACCCCTAAACCTAACCCCTATACCTCACCCTAACTCTAACCCCAATCCTAATTCTAACCATACCCCTTCATAAAACACTAACTCCTAACCGCTAACCCTAACACTAACCAAAAACCCTAATCACTAATCCCTTACCCTAACGCTTAACCTTTAGCCTAACCGTTAACCCTCACCCTAAATCTTAACCCTGACCCTAACCTTAACCTTTAACTCTAAGCCTAAACCTTAACCCTACAGTAAGGAAGACCCTTAATGCTAATGGGATCCCTTATCCCTAACCCTAACACTACAGCTAAAAATAACCCTAACCTTGGATCCTTAAAACTAACCCCTAACACTTACTTTAACCCCAAACCCTAACCCGAATCCTAAGCATTAAACCTAACCCTATCTCTTAACCCTAACGCTAGCCCTTACCCTAACGCCTAGATCTAACCCTAAATCTAACCTACTGCCTAATCCTAACCTTAAGCCCTAATGCTAACACTAAGCCTGAACCCTAAACCTTCCCGTAACCCTTAACACTAACCCTATCCGTGAACCTAAACCCTGACCCTAACCATTACCCGCACCCAAGCATTTAACCCTGACCCTAACCCTAATCCTTAATGCTAACCTTAACACTAAACCCTAACCCTAAGCCCAACACTTAACACTAATCCTATCCCTTAACCCTAACCCTAACACTAACCCTAATGCTAACCCCTAAACGTAACCCTAACCATGACCAGTAAACCTAACCCTAACCTCTAACACAAACCATAGCACATAACTCTAACCCTAAAACTAACCCTAAACCTAACCCTAAACCCTAAGTCTTAACATTAACCCTAAGCGTTAACTCTCACACTAACCTTTAATCCTAACCCTAATCCTAATCTTCAACCCTAAACCTAACACTTAACACTAACCCTGTACAAAACCCTAACCCCTTATCTTAAACCTAACCGTAAACCTCAACCCTAAACCAAAGTGTAACCGTTAAACCTAAGAGTAACCTTTAACCCTAACCCTAATCCCTAACCCTAAGCCCTCACCCTAACACTAAACTTCATCCTTAACCTTAACCAGAATCCTAACCCTAAATCTAATTCTCAGACTTCTTGCTTTCTTAGAGTTTAGAAAGCCTGCAATCCTCCCATGCCATGCGTGAAAGGAGGCTCCACCACTGTGTCCTGCATGAAACCCATGGGCCCATACCCAGAGTATGATAGAGTGGGTTCCCGGGTACAATCCCAGCCCCCTAAACTCCCCCCGCCCGCCTAATGCAGACAGGGCCCGTGCGCTAAGCATAAACAATACCTTTAACAGATAACCCTAACCCTGAACATAACACCCAACCCTGTTCCTATTTCTCCCCTTAACACGTAAACCTCACCGTCCGCCTAACTTTAACCTCTTATCCTAACGTTAATGCAAAACCCATTTCCTGAGAACAACCCCTATCCCATAATTCTAACCCTATCTCCTAGTCATCACTGTGACACCTAATCCCTAACCCTAATTCTAAACCGCTAACCCTAACCGTAACCCTACCTACAACCCTAACACTGACAGTAACCCTTACTTCTAACCCCAACGCTATGCCTAACAAAAACCCTAACCCTTGACCCTAACCCTTCACCCTAACCCCTAAGCCTTACCCTAACCCTTAACCCTAATCCTAATGCTAACCATTAAACCTAACCCTAGCTCTTAAAGCTAACCCTAAACCTTACCCTCACGACTAGACCTAACCCTGACACTAACCTAACAACTAACCCTAACCACAACCCCTAAAGCTAACCCTGAGCCCTATCCCTAACCCTAGCAGTAAACTTTAACCCTAAACCTAAGCCTAACCCGTAACCCTCATCCTATCCTTTTACCATAAAACTAACCCCTAAACCTAACCCCTATACCTCACCCTAACTCTAACCCCAATCCTAATTCTAACCATACCCCTTCATAAAACACTAACTCCTAACCGCTAACCCTAACACTAACCAAAAACCCTAATTACTAATCCCTAACCCTAACACTTAACCTGTACCCTAACCGTTAATCCTCACCCTAAATCTTAACACTGACCCTAACCTTAATCTTTAACTCTAAGCCTAACCCTTAACCCTACAGTAAGAAAGACCCTTAATGCTAATGGGATCCCTTATCCCTAACCCTAACACTACAGCTAAAAATAACCCTAACTTTGATCCTTAAACCTAACCCCTAACACTTACTTTAACCCCAAACCCTAACCCTAATCCTAAGCATTAAACCTAACCCTATCTCTTAACCCTAACGCTAGCCCTTACCCTAACGCCTAGGTCTAACCCTAAATCTAACCTACCGCCTAATCCTAACCTTAAGCCCTAATGCTAACACTAACCCTGAAACCTAAACCTACCCGTAACACTTAACACTAACCCAATCCGTGAACCTTAACCTTGACCCTAACCATTACCCGCACCCAAGCATTTAACTCTGACCCAACCCATAATCCTTAATGATAACACTAACACTAAACCCTAACCCTAAGGCCAACACTTAACCCTAATCCTATCCCTTAACCCTAACCCTAACCCTAATGTTACCCGCTACACGTAACCCTAATCGTGACCAGTAAACCTAACCCTAACCTCTAACACAAACCATAGCACATAACTCTAACCCTAAAACTAATCCTAACCCTAAGCCTAAACCCTAACACTTAACCTTAACCCTAAGCGTTAACTCTCACGCTAACCTTTAATACTAACCCTAATCCTAATCTTCAACCCTAAACCTAACATTTAACCCTAACCCTGTACCAAACCCTAACCCCTCATCTTAACCCTAACCGTAAACCTCAACCCTAAACCAAAGTGTAACCGTTAAACCTAAGAGTAACCTTTAACCCTAACCCTAATCCCTAACCCTAAGCCCTCACCCTAACACTAAACTTCATCCTTAACCCTAACCATAATCCTAACCCGAAATTTAATTCTCAGACTTCTTGCTTTCTTAGAGTTTAGAAAGCCTGCAATCCTCCCATGCCAAGCGTGAAAGGAGGCTCTACCTCTGTGCCCTGCATGCAACCCACGAGCCCATACCCAGAGTATGATAGAGTGGGTTCCCGGGTACAATCCCAGCCCCCTAAACTCCCCCCGCCCGCCTAATGCAGACAGGGCCCGTGCGCTAAGCATAAACAATACCTTTAACAGATAACCCTAACCCTGAACATAACACCCAACCCTGTTCCTATTTCTCCCCTTAACACGTAAACCTCACCGTGCGCCTAACTTTAACCTCTTATCCTAACGTTAATGCATAACCCATTTCCTGAGAACAACCCCTATCCCATAATTCTAACCCTATCTCCTAGTCATCACTGTGACACCTAATCCCTAACCCTAATTCTAAACCGCTAACCCTAACCGTAACCCTACCTACAACCCTAACACTGACAGTAACCCTTACTTCTAACCCCAACGCTATGCCTAACAAAAACCCTAACCCTTGACCCTAACCCTTCACCCTAACCCCTAAACCTTACCCTAACCCTTAACCCTAATCCTAATCCTAACCATTAAACCTAACCCTAGCTCTTAAAGCTAACCCTAAACCTTACCCTCACGACTAGACCTAACCGTGACACTAACCTAACACCTAACCCTAACCAGAACCCCTAAAGCTAACCCTGAACCCTATCCCTAACCCTAGCAGTAAACTTTAACCCTAAACCTAAGCCCAACCCGTAACCATAATCCTATGCTTTTACCCTAAAACTAACCCCTAAACCTAACCCCTATACCTCACCCTAACTCTAACCCCAATCCTAATTCTAACCATACCCCTTCATAAAACACTAACTCCTAACCGCTAACCCTAACACTAACCCAAAACCCTACTCACTAATCCCTAACCCTAACGCTTAACCTTTACCCTAACCGTTAACCCTAACCCTAAATCTTAACACTGACCTTAACCTTAACCTTTAACTCTAAGCCTAACCCTTGACCCTGCAGTAAGGAAGACTCTTAATGCTAATGGGATCCCTTATCCCTAGCCCTAACACTACAGCTAAAAATAACCCTATCCTTTGATCCTTAAACCTAACCCCTAACACTTACTTTAACCCCAAACCCTAACCCTAATCCTAAGCATTAAACCTAACCCTATCTCTTAACCCTAACGCTAGCCCTTACCCTAACGCCTAGATCTAACCCTAAATCTAACGTACTCCCTAATCCTAACCTTAAGCCCTAATGCTAACACTAACCCTGAACCCTAAACCTACCCATAACCCTTAACACTAACCCTATCCGTGAACCTGAACCCTGACCCTAAGCATTACCCGCACCCAAGCATTTAACCCTGACCCTAACCCTAATCCTTAATGCTAACCCTAACACTAAACCCTAACCCTAAGCCCAACACTTAACCCTAATCCTATCCCTTAACCCTAACCCTAACCCTAACCCTAATACTAACCCCTAAACGTAACCCTAACCGTGACCAGTAAACCTAACCCTAACCTCTAACACAAACCATAGCTCATAACTCTAACCCTAAAACTAACCCTAACCCTAACCCTAACCCCTAACCCTTAACCTTAACCCTAAGCGTTAACTGTCACGCTAACCTTTAATCCTAACCCTAATCCTAATCTTCAACCCTAAACCTAACACTTAACCCTAACCCTGTACCAAACCCTAACCCCTCATCTTAACCCTAACCGTAAACCTCAACCCCAAACCAAAGTGTAACCGTTAAACCTAAGAGTAACCTTTAACCCTAACCCTAATCCCTAACCCTAAGCCCTCACCCTAACACTAAACTTCATCCTTAACCCTAATCAGAATCCTAACCCTAATTCTAATTCTCACACTTCCTGCTTTCTTAGAGTTTAGAAAGCCTACAATCCTCCCATGCCATGCGTGAAAGGAGGCTCTACCACTGTGTCCTGCATGAAACCCACGGGCCCATACCCAGAGTATGATAGAGTGGGTTCCCGGGTACAATCCCAGCCCCCTAAAGTCCCCCCGCCCGCCTAATGCAGACAGGGCCCGTGCGCTAAGCATAAACAATACCTTTAACAGATAACCCTAACCCTGAACATAACACCCAACCCTGTTCCTATTTCTCCCCTTAACATGTAAACCTCACCGTGCGCCTAACTTTAACCTCTTATCCTAACGTTAATGCATAATCCATTTCCTGAGAACAACCCCTATCCCATAATTCTAACCCTATCTCCTAGTCATCACTGTGACACCTAATCCCTAACCCTAATTCTAAACCGCTAACCCTAACCATAACCCTACCTACAACCCTAACACTGACAGTAACCCTTACTTCTAACCCCAACGCTATGCCTAACAAAAACCCTAACCCTTGACCCTAACCCCTAAGCCTTACCCTAACCCTTAACCCTAATCCTAATACTAACCATTAAACCTAACCCTAGCTCTTAAAGCTAACCCTAAACCTTACCCTCACGACTAGACCTAACCCTGACACTAACCTAACACCTAACCCTAACCAGAAACCCTAAAGCTAACCCTCAACCCTATCCCTAACCCTAGCAGTAAACTTTAACCCTAACCTAAGCCCAACCCGTAACCCTAATCCTATCCTTTTACCCTAAAACTAACCCCTAAACCTAACCCCTATACCTCACCCTAACTCTAACCCCAATCCTAATTCTAACCATACCCCTTCATAAAACACTAACTCCTAACCACTAACCCTAACACTAACCAAAAACCCTAATCACTAATCCCTAACCCTAACGCTTAACCTTTACCCTGACCGTTAACCCTCACCCTAAATCTTAACACTGACCCTAACCTTAACCTTTAACTCTAAGCCTAACCCTTAACCCTGCAGTAAGGAAGACCCTTAATGGTAATGGGATCCCTTATCCCTAACTCTAACACTACAGCTAAAAATAACACTAACCTTGGATCCTTAAACCTAACCCCTAACACTTACTTTAACCCCAAACCCTTACCCTAATCCTAACCATTAAACCTAACCCTATCTCTTAACCCTAACGCTAGCCCTTACCCTAACGCCTAGATCTAACCCTAAATCTAAACTACCGCCTAATCCTAACCTTAAGCCCTAATGCTAACACTAACCCTGAACCCTAAATCTACCCGTAACCCTTAACACTAACCCCATCCGTGAACCTTAACCCTGACCCTAACCATTACCCGCACCCAAGCATTTAACCCTGACCCTAACCCTAATCCTGAATGATAACCCTAACACTAAACCCTAACCCTAAGCCCAACATTTAAAACTAATCGTATCCCTTAACCCTAACCTTAACCCTAATGTTACCCCCTAATCGTAACCCTAACTGTGACCAGTAAACCTAACCCTAACCTCTAACACAAACCATAGCACATAACTCTAACCCTAAAACTAACCCTAACCCTAACCCTAACCCTAAACATTAACTCTTAACCTTAACACTAAGCGTTAACTCTCACGCTAACCTTTAATCCTAACCCTAATCCTAATCTTCAACCCTAAACCTAACACTTAACCCTAACCCTGTACCAAACCCTAACCCCTCATCTTAACCCTAACCGTAAACCTCAACCGTAAACCAAAGTGTAACCGTTAAACCTAAGAGTAACCTTTAACCCTAACCCTAATCCCTAACCCTAAGCCCTCACCCTAACACTAAACTTCATCCTTAACCCTAACCAGAATCCTAACCCTAAATCTAATTCTCAGACTTCTTGCTTTCTTAGAGTTTAGAAAGCCTGCAATCCTCCCATGTCATGCGTGAAAGGAGGCTCTACCACTGTGTCCTGCATGAAACCCACGGGCCCATACCCAGAGTATGATAGAGTGGGTTCCCGGGTACAATCCCAGCCCCCTAAAGTCCCCCCGCCCGCCTAATGCAGACAGGGCCCGTGCGCTAAGCATAAACAATACCTTTAACAGATAACCCTAACCCTGAACATAACACCCAACCCTGTTCCTATTTCTCCCCTTAACACGTAAACCTCACCGTGCGCCTAACTTTAACCTCTTATCCTAACGTTAATGCATAATCCATTTCCTGAGAACAACCCCTATCCCATAATTCTAACCCTATCTCCTAGTCATCACTGTGACACCTAATCCCTAACCCTAATTCTAAACCGCTAACCCTAACCGTAACCCTACCTATAACCCTAACACTGACAGTAACCCTTACCTCTAACCCCAACGCTATGCCTAACAAAAACCTTAACCCTTGACCCTAACCCTTCACCCTAACCCCTAAGCCTTACCCTAACCCTTAACCCTAATCCTAATCCTAACCATTAAACCTAACCCTAGCTCTTAAAGCTAACCCTAAACCTTACCCTCACGACTAGACCTAACCCTGACACTAATCTAACACCTAACCCTAACCAGAACCCCAAAAGCTAACCCTGAACCCTATCCCTAACCCTAGCAGTATACTTTAACCCTAAACCTAAGCCCAACCCGTAACCCTAATCCTATCCTTTTACCCTAAATCTAACCCCTATACCTCACCCTAACTCTAACCCCAATCCTAATTCTAACCATACCCCTTCATAAAACACTAACTCCTAACCGCTAACCCTAACAATAACCAAAAACCCTAATCACTAATCCCAAACCCTAACGCTTAACCTGTACCCTAACCGTTAACCCTCACCCTAAATCTTAACACTGACCCTAACCTTAACCTTTAACTCTAAGCCTAACCCTTAACCCTACAGTAAGGAAGACCCTTAATGCTAATGGGATCCCTTATCCCTAAACCTAACACTACAGCTAAAAATAACCCTAACCTTGGATCCTTAAACCTAACCCCTAACACTTACTTTAACCCCAAACCCTAACCCTAATCCTAAGCATTAAACCTAAACCTATCTCTTAACCCTAACGCTAGCCCTTACCCTAACGCCTAGATCTAACCCTAAATCTAACCTACCGCCTAATCCTAACCTTAAGCCCTAATGCTAACACTAACCCTGAACCTTAAACCTACCCGTAACCCTTAACACTAACCCTATCCGTGAACCTTAACCCTGACCCTAACCATTACCCGCACCCAAGCATTTAACCCTGACCCTAACCCTAATCCTTAATGATAAACCTAACACTAAACGTAACCCTAAGCCCAACACTTAACCCTAATCCTATCCCTTAACCCTAAACCTAACCCTAATGCTAACCCCTAAACGTAACCCTAACCGTGACCAGTAAACCTAACCCTAACCTCTAACACAAACCATAGCACATAACTCTAACCCTAAAACTAACCCTAACCCTAACCCTAAACCCTAACTCTTAACCTTAACACCAAACGTTAACTGTAACGCTAACCTTTAATCCTAACCCTAATCCTAATCTTCAACCCTAAACCTAACACTTAACCCTAACCCTGTACCAAACCCTAACCCCTCATCTTAACCCTAACCATTAACCTCAACCCTAAACCAAAGTGTAACCGTTAAACCTAAGAGTAACCTTTAACCCAAACACTAATCCCTAACCCTAAGCCCTCACCCTAACACTGAACTTCATCTTTAACCCTAACCATAATCCTAACCCTAAATCTAATTCTCAGACTTCTTGCTTTCTTAGAGTTTAGAAAGCCTGCAATCCTCCCATGCCATGCGTGAAAGGAGGCTCTACCACTGTGTCCTGCATGAAACCCACGGGCCCATACCCAGAGTATGATAGAGTGGGTTCCCGGGTACAATCCCAGCCCCCTAAACTCCCCCCGCCCGCCTAATGCAGACAGGGCCCGTGCGCTAAGCATAAACAATACCTTTAACAGATAACCCTAACCCTGAACATAACACCCAACCCTGTTCCTATTTCTCCCCTTAACACGTAAACCTCACCGTGCGCCTAACTTTAACCTCTTATCCTAACGTTAATGCATAACCCATTTCCTGAGAACAACCCCTATCCCATAATTCTAACCCTATCTCCTAGTCATCACTGTGACACCTAATCCCTAACCCTAATTCTAAACCGCTAACCCTAACCGTAACCCTACCTACAACCCTAACACTGACAGTAACCCTTACTTCTAACCCCAACGCTATGCCTAACAAAAACCCTAACCCTTGACCCTAACCCCTAAGCCTTACCCTAACCCTTAACCCTAATCCTAATCCTAACCATTAAACCTAACCCTAGCTCTTAAAGCTAACCCTAAACCTTACCCTCACGACTAGACCTAACACTGACACTAACCTAACACCTAACCCTAACCAGAACCCCTAAAGCTAACCCTGAACCCTATCCCTAACCACAGCAGTAAATTTTAACCCTAAACCTAAGCCCAACCCATAACCCTAATCCTATCCTTTTACCCTAAAACTAACCCCTAAACCTAACCCCTATACCTCACCCTAACTCTAACCCCAATCCTAATTCTAACCGTACCCCTTCATAAAACACTAACTCCTAACTGCTAACCCTAACACTAACCAAAAACCCTAATAACTAATCCCTAACCCTAATGCTTAACCTTTCCCCTAACCGTGAACCCTCACCCTAAATCTTAACACTGACCCTAACCTTAACCTTTAACTCTAAGCCTAACCCTTAACCCTACAGTAAGGATGACCCTTAATGCCAATGGGATCCCTTATCCCTAACCCTAACACTACAGCTAAAAATAACCCTAACCTTGGATCCTTAAACCTAACCTCTAACACTTACTTTAACCCCAAACCCTAACCCTAATCCTAAGAATTAAACCTAACCCTATCTCTTAACCGTAACGCTAGCCCTTACCCTAACGCCTAGATCTAACCCTAAATCTAACCACCGCCTAATCCTAACGTTAAGCCCTAATGCCAACACTAACCCTGAACCCTAAACCTACCCGTAACCCTTAACACTAACCCTATTCGTGAACCTTAAGCCTGACCCTAACCTTTACCCGCACCCAAGCATTTAACCCTGACCCTAACCCTAATCCTTAATGCTAACCTTAACACTAAACCCTAACCCTAAGCCCAACACTTAACACTAATCCTATCCCTTAACCCTAACCCTAACACTAACCCTAATGCTAACCCCTAAACGTAACCCTAACCATGACCAGTAAACCTAACCCTACCCTCTGACACAAACCATAGCACATAACTCTAACCCAAAAACTAACCCTAAACCTAACCCTAAACCCTAAGTCTTAACATTAACCCTAAGCGTTAACTCTCACACTAACCTTTAATCCTAACTCTAATCCTAATCTTCAACCCTAAACCTAACACTTAACCCTAACCCTGTACAAAACCCTAACCCCTTATCTTAAACCTAACCGTAAACCTCAACCCTAAACCAAAGTGTAACCGTTAAACCTAAGAGTAACCTTTAACCCTAACCCTGATCCCTAACCCTAAGCCCTCACCCTAACACTAAACTTCATCCTTAACCCTAACCAGAATGGTTACCCTAAATCTAATTCTCAGACTTCTTGCATTCTTAGAGTTTACAAAGCCTGCAATCCTCCCATGCCATGCGTGAAAGGAGGCTCCACCACTGTGTCCTGCATGAAACCCATGAGCCCATACCCAGAGTATGATAGAGTGGGTTCCCGGGTACAATCCCAGCCCCCTAAACTCCCCCCGCCCGCCTAATGCAGACAGGGCCCTTGCGCTAAGCATAAACAATACCTTTAACAGATAACCCTAACTCTGAACATAACACCCAACCCTGTTCCTATTTCTCCCCTTAACACGTAAACCTCACCGTCCGCCTAACTTTAACCTCTTATCCTAACGTTAATGCAAAACCCATTTCCTGAGAACAACCCCTATCCCATAATTCTAACCCTATCTCCTAGTCATCACTGTGACACCTAATCCCTAACCCTAATTCTAAACCGCTAACCCTAACCGTAACCCTACCTACAACCCTAACACTCACAGTAACCCTTACTTCTAACCCCAACGCTATGCCTAACAAAAACCCTAACCCTTAACCCTTCACCCTAACCCCTAAGCCTTACCCTAACCCTTAACCCTAATCCTAATGCTAACCATTAAACCTAACCCTAGCTCTTAAAGCTAACCCTAAACCTTACCCTCACGACTAGACCTAACCCTGACACTAACCTAACACCTAACCCTAACCAGAACCCCTAAAGCTAACCCTGAGCGCTATCCCTAACCCTAGCAGTAAACTTTAACCCTAAACCTAAGCCTAACCCATAACCCTCATCCTATCCTTTTACCATAAAACTAACCCCTAAACCTAACCCCTATAACTCACCCTAACTCTAACCCCAATCCTAATTCTAACCATACCCCTTCAGAAAACACTAACTCCTAACCGCTAACCCTAACACTAACCAAAAACCCTAATCACTAATCCCTAACCCTAACACTTAACCTGTTCCCTAACCGTTAATCCTCACCCTAAATCTTAACACTGCCCCTAACCTTAATCTTTAACTCTAAGCCTAACCCTTAACCCTACAGTAAGAAAGACCCTTAATGCTAATGGGATCCCTTATCCCTAACCCTAACACTACAGCTAAAAATAACCCTAACCTTTGATCCTTAAACCTAACCCCTAACACTTACTTTAACCCCAAACCCTAACCCTAATCCTAAGCATTAAACCTAACCCTATCTCTTAACCCTAACGCTAGCCCTTACCCTAACGCCTAGATCTAACCCTAAATCTAACCTACCGCCTAATCCTAACCTTAAGCCCTAATGCTAACACTAACCCTGAATCCTAAACCTACCCGTAACCCTTAACACTAACCCAATCCGTGAACCTTAACCTTGACCCTAACCATTACCCGCACCCAAGCATTTAACTCTGACCCAACCCATAATCCTTAATGATAACACTAACACTAAACCCTAACCCTAAGGCCAACACTTAACCCTAATCCTATCCCTTAACCCTAACCCTAACCCTAATGTTACCCGCTACACGTAACCCTAATCGTGACCAGTAAACCTAACCCTAACCTCTAACACAAACCATAGCACATAACTCTAACCCTAAAACTAATCCTAACCCTAACCCTAAACCCTAACACTTAACCTTAACACTAAGCGTTAACTCTCACGCTAACCTTTAATACTAACCCTAATCCTAATCTTCAACCCTAAACCTAACATTTAACCCTAACCCTGTACCAAACCCTAACCCCTCATCTTAACCCTAACCGTAAACCTCAACCCTAAACCAAAGTGTAACCGTTAAACCTAAGAGTAACCTTTAACCCTAACCCTAATCCCTAACCCTAAGCCCTCACCCTAACACTAAACTTCATCCTTAACCCTAACCATAATCCTAACCCGAAATCTAATTCTCAGACTTCTTGCTTTCTTAGAGTTTAGAAAGCCTGCAATCCTCCCATGCCAAGCGTGAAAGGAGGCTCTACCACTGTGTCCTGCATGCAACCCACGAGCCCATACCCAGAGTATGATAGAGTGGGTTCCCGGGTACAATCCCAGCCCCCTAAAGTCCCCCCGCCCGCCTAATGCAGACAGGGCCCGTGCGCTAAGCATAAACAATACCTTTAACAGATAACCCTAACCCTGAACATAACACCCAACCCTGTTCCTATTTCTCCCCTTAACACGTAAACCTCACCGTGCGCCTAACTTTTACCTCTTATCCTAACGTTAATGCATAACCCGTTTCCTGAGAACAACCCCTATCCCATAATTCTAACCCTATCTCCTAGTCATCACTGTGACACCTAATCCCTAACCCTAATTCTAAACCGCTAACCCTAACCGTAACCCTACCTACAACCCTAACACTGACAGTAACCCTTACTTCTAACCCCAACGCTATGCCTAACAAATACCCTAACCCTTGACCCTAACCCCTAAGCCTTACCCTAACCCTTAACCCTAATCCTAATCCTAACCATTAAACCTAACCCTAGCTCTTAAAGCTAACCCTAAACCTTACCCTCACGACTAGACCTAACCCTGACACTAACCAAACACCTAACCCTAACCAGAACCCCTAAAGCTAACCCTCAACCCTATCCCTAACCCTAGCAGTAAACTTTAACCCTAAACCTAAGCCCAACCCGTAACCCTAATCCTATCCTTTTACCCTAAAACTAACCCCTAAACCTAACCCCTATACCTCACCCTAACTCTAACCCCAATCCTAATTCTAACCATACCCCTTCATAAAACACTAACTCCTAACCGCTAACCCTAACACTAACCAAAAACCCTAATCACTAATCCCTAACCCTAACGCTTAACCTTTACCCTGACCGTTAACCCTCACCCTAAATCTTAACACTGACCCTAACCTTAACCTTTAACTCTAAGCCTAACCCTTAACCCTGCAGTAAGGAAGACCCTTAATGGTAATGGGATCCCTTATCCATAACTCTAACACTACAGCTAAAAATAACCCTAACCTTGGATCCTTAAACCTAACCCCTAACACTAACTCTAACCCCAAACTCTTACCCTAATCCTAAGCATTAAACCTAACCCTATCTCTTAACCCTAACGCTAGCCCTTACCCTAACGCCTAGATCTAACCCTAAATCTAACCTACCACCTAATCCTAACCTTAAGACCTAATGCTAACACTAACCCTGAACCCTAAACCTACCCGTAACCCTTAACACTAACCCCATCCGTGAACCTTAACCCTGACCCTAACCATTACCCGCACCCAAGCATTTAACCCTGACCCTAACCCTAATCCTTAATGATAACCCTAACACTAAACCCTAACCCTAAGCCCAACATTTAAAACTAATCGTATCCCTTAACCCTAACCTTAACCCTAATGTTACCCCCTAATCGTAACCCTAACCGTGACCAGTAAACCTAACCCTAACCTGTAACACAAACCATAGCACATAACTCTAACCCTAAAACTAACCCTAACCCTAAACCTAACCCTAACCCTAAACCCTAACTCTTAACCTTAACCCTAAGCGTTAACTCTCACGCTAACCTTTAATCCTAATCCTAATCTTCAACCCTAAACCTAACACTTAACCCTAACCCTGTACCAAACCCTAACCCCTCATCTTAACCCTAGCCGTAAACCTCAACCCTAAACCAAAGTGTAACCGTTAAACCTAAGCGTAACCTTTAACCCTAACCCCAATCCCTAACCCTAAGCCCTCACCCTAACACTAAACATCATCCTTAACCCTAACCAGAATCCTAACCCTAAATCTAATTCTCAGACTTCTTGCTTTCTTAGAGTTTAGAAAGCCTGCAATCCTTCCATGCCATGCGTGAAAGGAGGCTCTACCACTGTGTCCTGCATGAAACCCACGGGCCCATACACAGAGTATGATAGAGTGGGTTCCTGGGTACAATCCCAGCCCCCTAAACTCCCCCCGCCCGCCTAATGCAGACAGGGCCCGTGCGCTAAGCATAAACAATACCTTTAACAGATAACCCTAACCCTGAACATAACACCCAACCCTGTTCCTATTTCTCCCCTTAACACGTAAACCTCACCGTGCGCCTAACTTTAACCTCTTATCCTAACGTTAATGCATAACCCATTTCCTGAGAACAACCCCATCCCATAATTCTAACCCTATCTCCTAGTCATCACTGTGACACCTAATCCCTAACCCTAATTCTAAACCGCTAACCCTAACCGTAACCCTACCTACAACCCTAACACTGACAGTAACCCTTACTTCTAACCCCAAAGCTTTGCCGAACAAAAACCCTAACCCTTGACCCTAACCCTTCACCCTAACCCCTAAGCCTTACCCTAACCCTTAACCCTAATCCTAATCCTAACCATTAAACCTAACCCTAGCTCTTAAAGCTAACCCTAAACCTTACCCTCACGACTAGACCTAACCCTGACACTAACCTAACACCTAACCCTAACCAGAACCCCTAAAGCTGACCCTGAACCCTATCCCTAACCCCAGCAGTAAACTTTAACCTTAAACTTAAGCCCAACCCGTAACCCTAATCCTTTCCTTTTACCCTAAAACTAACCCCTAAACCTAACCCCTATACCTCACCCTAACTCTAACCCCAATCGTAATTCTAACCATACCCTTTCATAAAACACTAACTCCTAACCGATAACCCTAACACTAACCAAAAACCCTAATCACTAATCCCTAACCCTAATGCTTAACCTTTACCCTAACCGTTAACCCTCACCCTAAATCTTAACCCTGACCCTAACAT